>NW_021703778.1:1459324-1829326 GCF_005190385.1 Monodon monoceros
AGAGAGAGAGAGAGAGAGAGAGAGTTCTTTTGTTTTCCTCTTCTTATAAGGCTAAAGTTCTATTGGATCAGGACCCCAACTTTATGACCTCATTTAACCTTAATTATCTCCAAAAGACTACGTTAGGAGTTAGGGCTGCAACATATAAATTTTGGAGGGGGCAGGATTCAGCGCATTGCGTGGACATTGCCTTTGAGCAGCAGTGATCTAATATTAGTAATTCTCAAAATACAGCACACATGGGAATCACCTGCAGGACTTGATGGAACCCAGATTCTTGGATCCCAAGGGATTCTTGTTCGATTGATCTAAATCTGGTTTAATAGGTCCGCCCAAGAATCTGCATTTCTAACAAGCTCCTTGGCGATGCTGGTACTGATCAATGGCTAGTCTCTGAGCACTGAATTAGACATTAGATTTGGGGAACCAATATTCCAAGAACTAGAATACTGTAAAGTAATCCGAACAAAATCTTAAAAACTAATTCAGCTGTTCTGAAGACCTTTCATATTTCAATACCTTAGAGAATGTTTAAACTTCATTTGTTTTTAAAAATAATACATACATGTAAATCTTTTTCTTTTAACTTTGTTGTTATTCTGGCTAAAGGGAGTTTCCCTTGTACTTTCCTTTGATAACCTGAAAGTGTTTTGCAAGCATTTTGTTAACCCTCAAATCTACTCCAGGGAGAATTGTAAGTAAAAAAATAAATATGGAGAAGAGCAAACTTGAGATATAGAGAAACCAGTGCCTTGTACGAGTTAGCGGCGGAGCAGAAGCAGGAAGGGGGTTTGTTAAACAGAAGTCTGTCCACGTAAGGAGATGTCAGGGGGAGTGAGCTAAGCTCAGGGCCGTTTTTGAATTAAGCAATGAATCTAGCACGTCCATTACTGCATCGACGTGAAGTTTCCTTTTTAATTTTCAGAGACTGCGACAATCAACAGAATCTTGGGTCACAGTTCTTCCGAAACTGTGATAATCAACCTTGATGAGGGTGCTTATATATCACTTGTGATTCCTCCTGGTAATTTGGAGTAGTTAGGACAGTTCTTCAAACCCGGAAAGATGTAAAGTTTAGCAACAATGCAATAATGAATTATAAAAGCTATATTGTTTCCACCATACCACCATTTTATCTCATTATTTCTGGTATAAACCCCAGTGGAAATGATGCATATTTTGTTAAGAAACTCCAACCAGAAACATTGGACCTCTGACAAAAAGGAAACTTTGGCAAAAGATTCCAGCATAAAACTGTGGCATGTATATTCCAACATACATAAAATGAAGAATTAATATAAAATATCATGCCAAGAGCGTACTGCTTGATATTTGTGCATTTTCTATTAGAAACTTGTTTTGAGGTTGACTGATATTTTTCCTATGAATCAGAAAGCTTCTTTCAATAACTGTAAGATACAACTCATTTCAAAATTCAGCTAGAGAAATGTTTAGGAGCAAAGACGAAGTCGTATTTGTAGTCAGTAAAGACCATTCCTTTACATAAATATGATTATGAGGATGCTATCAACCAGTTCATTTTAATGAACTCTGTATTCCCAGAATTTTGAAGGTGATCAGAAGAGATGGTGCCATAACCATCACAGAGAGGTTTTTCTTACATGACAGTTCTTTTCTTATTATTAAGCTTTTAATTTTGAGATAATTGTAGATTCACACGCAGTTGTAAGCAATAACACAGAGAGACCTCACGTATGCTATACCCAGTACCTCTCAACTTAACATCTTGCAAAACTATATGTACATGATCACAACCTGGATATTGGCCCTCAGCATAATTCTCCAGGGTGTTTTGTGTACCAATAGTTTACTCCTTTTTACTGCTAAGTAATATTCCATGGTATGGATGTACCATAGTTTGTTTATCCATTAAGGTCACCTGGATTGTTTCTAGTTTGGGGCCATCATGAATAAAGTTGTTACAAACACTTTTGTGCAGGTTTTTGTGTGCACACAAGTCTTTACTTTCTGGGATAAATACCTAGGAGCACAGTTGCTGGGTCATATAGTAGTTGCATGTTCATATTTTCAAGAAACTACAAAACTATTTTTCAGAGTGGCTGGTCCATTTCACATTTTCACCAGCAATGCATGAGTGATCCAATTTCCCTGCATCCTTGCCAGCATTTAGTGCTGTCACTACTTTTTATTTTAGCCATTCTGATGGAGGGGTAGTGATATCTCATTACAGTTTCAATTTGCATTTCCCCAGTGGCTGCTGACGTTGAAATCTCTTCATAGGCCTGCTTGCCATCTATGTATCTTTCTCATGGAAATGTCTGTGTATGTGTTTTTGCCATGTTCTAATTGGATTGTTTGCTGTTTCACTGTTGAGGCTTAAAAGGTCTTTGTGTGTTCTAAATACTAGTCTTTTGTTTGATATGCGGTTTGAAAATATTTTCTCTTATTCTGTAGCTTGTCTTTCCATCTTCCAACAGAGTCTTTTGCAAAGCAGAAGTTTTTAGTTTTGATGAAGTGCAATTTATCAACATTTTATTTTATGAATCATTCACTTGCTGTCGAGTCCAAGAACTCTGTCTAGCCCTAGACCCTGAAGATTTTTTCTTGTATTTTTCCCTGAAAGTTTTATAGTTTTACATTTAAGTCCATTTTGAGTTGATTTTTATATAAAATGTTTGACTTAGGTTTGAAGTTCATTTTTCCCCTATGGATGTCCAATTAATCCAGCATCATTTATTTAAAAGTTTATACTTCCTTCACTGAATTGCTTTTGCACTTTTGTAAAAGTCAGTTGGGAATATTTGTGTGGGTCTATTTCTGGGGTCTCTATTCTATTTCCTTGACCTATGTGTCTATCTGTCTGCCAATAGTACACAGTCTTGATTACTGTAGCTATACAGTAAGTATTGACATTGGATAGACTGATCCCTCCTACTTTTTTCATCTTTTTCAAACTGTTTTTGGCTATTCTATTTTCTTTGCTTGCTTATATAAATTTTAGAATAAATTTGTCTATATCTACCGAAAAATCATGCTGGGATTTTGATAAAAATAGCATTCAATTGTATATAAATTTGGGGAGAATTTGGTATCTTTACCATGTTGAAACTTTCAAGCCACAGACACAGAATATCTCTCCATTTATTTAGATCTTGTTTGATTTCTTTCATCAGCATTGTGTAGTATTCAGCAAAGCCTTATGTAAGTTTTGATTAGATTTACATCTAAGTATTTTATTTTTTGAGCAATCATAAATGGTATTATATTTTAAATTTCTGTGTCCATGTGTTCATTGCTAGTTTCTAGAAATACATTTTTCCATATTTCCCTTGTATTCTTTGCTTTGCTCATCTTCTCTATCTTCTCTATTAGTTCTAGAAGTCTTTTTTCTTTTTCTGTTGTTTTCTTTTTATAGATTCTTCGGGATTTTCTATCAGACAACCATGTCATCTGCAAATAGAGGTAGTCTTATTTTTTTCCTTTCCAATCTGTATGCGTTTTATTCTTTTTCTTGCTTTATTGGTATGGCTAGAGCTTCTAGCACTACGCTGAGTAAAAGTGGTGACAGTAGATGTCTTGTCTTGCTCCTGATCTCAGAAGGATTCATTCAGTCTTTCACAATTAAGTATATTATATATAGTTTATTTGTAGATGCTCTTTATCAAGTTGAGGAAGTTCCCCTCTAAGATATTTGTTTTTATTAACAAATTTAGAAGTTCAGGTTATATGAACATTACAGGAGTTTTGCTTTCTCTTTAATTTTTTTTCTTTTTGATAGGATGAAAATCATAGTTTTCAAGTTTACAAAAGGACTTTGTCATCTTTTCCCACTGAAAGTATGTTGAGTTGTTGTTGTTTTACTTTTCCTAGATTTGTTAGGAAATGCACTGTTTTCATAGAGAAAATACTTGCTATCAATGTAAGTCATCAGGAAAGAAAATAAGTCTCAGGTCATAATTTGGCTAGTGAAGGACTCATTTCTTTATGACATTGGGTGTAACACAGCAGCATTGGTTGGAAACAACAGAGAAAGGGCGTTGAGTCCTCTCAGACTCTGCTCACCCTGTCTCTTCCCTGTTCTGTGCCTCCCAGACCTGCAGAGAGCTGGCAATTCAAGCTATACCACAGGGTCAGGAATATTTTTCTCCCTAATTCTAATTCCTTTGTGGCCACTTGGCTTTGCAGATCCCATATGAAGCCTCTGTTCTCTGATGCTACTGAACACTTGTGAAGCCCTCTTGCCTTCTACATCAGAGCTTCTCCCCCAGCCTGCTTGGAGGGGCTGCAGGACAAGAAGGAAAGCTGTGTTGTTTCCTTTCCCTCCTTCTTAGATTCTCCAGGCCTGTAGGTTTCAGAATGTATCTCTTCTGCTTGCCCACTAAATCTTATCCATTACAGAACTCTCCATTATAGAAACATCCTGTTAGATATTTACTTTAAAAAAGGGAGCCTCAACTCCAGGCCCTAACTGTGACCAAGCACAAAATGAAATGAAAATTATAGTTCAACCCTATAGATGTAAGTAGGGAGGGCTCTCGTTTGCTTTACTTATGCAGGTGTGTTACCCACATCAACCAGATCTCTTTGGTAACGTCCAGTTCCTTTCGTGCTCTGGTCTGTGTTAACATAACTTACTGTATGTCCCTGAGGTCTCATTTTGTTCTCCTTTCCCATGTTTTCTTTGAGAGGTGAGACTCCAAGTGATGCCACTGCCCAGGGTCACCCTACAGGAAGATAGTTCACAGCTGCATGGTGTCTGGGAGCACAAAGCCCCTGGCCGACTCCTGGCATTTTTCAGTGACTTTCCTCTGAGAACCTCAAAGCACTTCACAGTCTATTCTGCCACTGGTCGGTTTCATAAGATGTAGCGTACGGTAGGATTGACCGTTATTCCCGTGTGTGATTCTGCATTTTATTAAATGATGTTTTATGTAATTTTGAGTGAGACAGACTTAGGCACTTTAGCCCATCACAGATGCTTTGAACACCCCTGGCTCTTAGAGGAGCACTTCTATTTGTTGCTTTGGTTACTAACATTTCCCCAATTGCTCAAAGTGATATATGTCTTTAAAAATATAAATTAGCATTCACAGATACCCCAGCTCTCTGGAACTGAGAAGAAATGTAAGGGGAGTGGTCTACCCTCAATGTATAAGGCTGAGTAAGTGAGCTGGATTCTTGTCACTGTGGTAGAGCCTTAGCATGACTGTGCCATAAGGGTCAAAATTTTACCAAATTCATCTCAACCAAGTGGTGTCTCCACTTGCATGGTTGACTTTGCCTATAATTTTGCATAGAGTGTCTCTTATAAGAAGCTTATGGAAGCTTGGTTTGAGTTTTGGGGGATTAGACGGAAAATACCTCTGGACTGGCTGTAATATGAATTGCTGCCTTAGAGTAGGATTAAGGCTAAAAAAAGCCCAACTTTCAAAGAAGAAGCATTCTTATAGCTCAAGGCAGAGTAAAGGCCGCACAGCACTTCTGGGTCACTGTGGCCAAGCTGACTGTAGACAGTGACAATGATCCCCCTCCCAGATGGATGGGCCCCTGCCTCTGGATGGTTAGCGTCCAGTGACTTAAACAAGAAGGATACTAGTTTTTGACTGAGTTCATACCTCTGGGACAGTAAAGGAGGAGTGGCTCCACAGACAACTGATCATCCATGAAGCCTGTCCCTTTATTCACATTCCTTTTACTGACAGTGAAAATCATGTATTGAGAAGAGATGCACATAGACAAGATTCTCATGAGCACATTTCTGTCTTTCTGTTAGATTTTCCATTTCTGGAAAAACTGCAGCTAATGGATATTTCTAGGGTTGAAAGTGGGGTAAATTGGTGTTGCCACCACCCAAGTTCATGCCCAAGTACAAAGATACAGCTGAAAAGTTTGTGAAGATAAAATTCTAGAGAGACAGACACATAGGAAGGTAGATAATAGACAGGAAAAGGAAAGAAATAAGAGCTATAACCACCCATACACATCAGGAATGGAAACATACATCTGTCTTCTATGAAAATTAGAGATGACCATTTCATGTTCATCCCTTTTCTCGGAATATACTGGCCCCATTTAGAGCTTCTCAGCACAAATGGCCTCTCCCCAGGACCATGAATTCAACCCTATAATAGACTGCTTTGGGCACATAGTGGTAGATATTTATATGTTCATGTTCATATCTTATTTTTAATCTATGTTGCCTAACTTTTTAGGAGCAAAGTCAATGTCTTTCAGTTCTTCCTAGTGTGACACTTTGCACTTGTAAGTGCTGGTGAATGTTTGAATTGGTGATAGTTGGAATAAAAATGAAGGGAGACCAAGATGAGAATTTAAGGAAAAAGCGCTCCACTCCATTAGTTATAAAATGTAATATTTAAGAACCGCAAAGTGTTGGCTTTATAACGCTGCTTACATTCTGCTCCTGTGTGGACTGTGCTCTGGAATGCTCCCATCAAGCAGTGTAAAAATATCACCTCTGCTCCTTTTCCTAGTGCGAACATTGTTGTACACTTGCAAACTGATCCAGGTGCCAGGTTATGGGATCGATTTAAATGTCGTGATCCTATCTTGAGCAGTCAAAGAGAAATTAGGGAAGGCAAGATGGGGTTTAGAGCAAACGATTACAGGAAATCTTACCTGAATCTTTTCAGGTTATCACTTTACTGTGCAGTGTTTCATTAGCTAATTGTTATTGAGACAATGAAGGAGTTGGTTCCAAAACAGTCAATTACTTAGTCCAATTTGGGTAATAAAAACATTCTATGAATTGAAATATAGTTTACTTTGAAAGGAAATTGTGCCTCCCAGGAGGCTGCTAAATGGTTTTCGGGAAAATGGTTCTATTACTTGCCTCTTTGTTGCAACATTATATGTTGGAAAAAATACACTTAATCACATTTGGTTGGCTCTAAAGACCTTCTGTCGCAAACTGCTAAAATATTAACAAAGAAACACTTGCATGTGAGAGTTGTACAGAGGAGGAGCCTGGGTCCCAGGCAGGAGGTAGGATGTGCCCAGTAGGGACCCAAAGTGCAGACCTGAGAGCCTCCGTCTCTACGTTTTGAATCCACTTGTCCTCCCATTACTTTATGTGGAAAAACTGCAAATAACCAGACAGTGACTCACAAGGATCCTCCACAGACTTTAGGTAATGTATGTAAGTTGCATCTTGCATACATTACCTAAAGTGAGGTAATTAAGATTTAGGATGCAAAAGTGCTGAGGCCTTCAGGAATTTCTAAATTGTAAACAGTTTATTTAAAAAAAATTAGTTTGACTCCTATTTTTTAGTAGCAAAAATGCATATCCTAACCCAACAGTTACACTAGATGACTGTAACATTTACGGTCACTTTAAAAAGCTTTCTGACTGCTTTTAGGAAGGCCTGCAAATGAATAATTGTCATAAAACTCCATGTTTGGGAGGCCTCAAGTCCTGGAAAGGTTTCCTTTGGCACTATTGTCTTTTCCGCCCTGTGTTTAAGACAAATCCCCTCTCTTAATGCTGCTGTCACTCACCAAGGAGCTTAGAAGAGGGTTTTCTTGGGGCATAAAGATGGTGAATGTGGTGGCCCAATTTCTTTTGCTTTTTAGAACAGTTTAAATAATTCTGTCTCTCTTCATTTCATTTGCTGTTTCCTGGGTAAATGGATCTGTCCCAGTGGATCCTATGATTAGAGCCGAAGTCAAACCCCAACTCTTAATTCCTTCACCTGTGATGGGAACACAGTTCACAGCTGCCTGGGGAACCTGGGCTCTTGTTCACCTCCAGGCACGCCTGGATGGGCATGGCTTCGGGATGATCTGTGGGACTCAGGTGAGTTTCTCCACTGATCTGAGCCTCTGTTTCCTTACCTGTAAAATGAGATAGAAAGGGTTTCTGGCTCATAGGGCAGCCTTTTGGATAGAATCGCTCAACTCAAGTTAGCTGAGTTCTGCTCCAGGGGAACCTGGGGGCGGGTTGAGCTTTTTGCTGTTCGCAGAGCAGGTGGTGAGTGGAAAGATCACAGGCTTGTTTCCAGTCTTGATTCTGCACCAACAAAATGTCTGCTTTGGGGCAATGTACTTACCCTTTCTGAGTCTAGTTTCCTCATTTGTAAACGAGGTAATACTGACCTTGGGGGCTTGTTGGGAAGGTTGAAAGTCTGTGTCTGGAATTTAGTGGTTGTCCCTTTTCTTCCCTTAGAATGGCTGTGAGTGTTCTATCCTTGCAGAGCCCTTAATGGAACAGTGGACCGGGGTAAAGAATTCAAGGTGTTTGTTTTATTACCCTCAGCTCCCAGGAAGACACATCTGTTGGCAACAAGGTTAGTCTAGTGTCACCTGCTGGAGAAGCCGCAGTGCCCTCAGCTGAGCAGCTCCAAGATCCCGTCCTGCTCTGCAGGTGTGCGTTCAGAGCCCTAACCTGCCCTCTCCCACCAGACATCCCAGCAGGCGCTCCCCTTGTCTCCCCCCTCCCCCTCCCTCTCCTCCCTCGTCTTCTTCTGATTTGTCCTAGTACTACTATTAATTAGGCCTGTGGTACCACAGGGACAAATGGAATCTCATATCTGACTTTGACATTTTCACTTCCATTTCAGGAATATATTTCTTTGTCCAGTAGGTGCTGTAGTACACAGACACAGTGTGGGTCCCTGGACTTTGTGCAGACACACAAGTGAACCCACTCAGGCTAGAAATGTTTCTGACTTTTTGCAGTAATGTTCTTGGCTAAATCTTTTCGACTCCTGGCTGCATTCTTACTCTGTCCTTATAGTTGGGAGGATTTGGGGAAGGGGATGGTGAGCAGGGAGAATGATTACTTTCATTTAGAAAAAGCAGAAAGAGAGAGAGAGGAAGAAGGAGAAAGAATGAAGGAAAGGAAGGAAGGAAGGGAAAGAAAGAAAGAAAGAAAAAGAAAGAAAGAAAAAGAAAGAAAGAAAGGAAGGAAGGGAGGAAGGAAGGGAAAGAAAGAAAGAAAAAAGAAAGAAAGGAAGGAAGGAAGGGAGGAAGGAAGGAAGGAAGGGAGGAAGGAAGGAAGGAAGGGAGGAAGGGAGGAAGGAAGGAAGGAAGGAAGGGAGGAAGGGAGGAAGGAAGGAAGGAAGGAAGAAAGGGAGGAAGGAAGGAAGGAAGGGAGGGAGGAAGGAAGGGAGGGAGGGAGGAAGGAAGGGAGGGAGGAAGGAAGGAAGGAAGAAAAAGAAAGAAAGAAAAAGAAAGGAAGGAAGGAAGGGAGGGAGGAAGGAAGGAAGGGAGGGAGGAAGGAAGGAGGGAAGGAAGGAGGGAAGGAAGGGAAAGGAAGAAAGAAAAAGAAAGAAAGGAAGGAAGGGAGGCAGGGAGGAAGGAAGGAAGGGAGGAAGGAAGGAAGGAAGGAAGGGAGGAAGGAAGGGAGGAAGGAAGAAAAAGAAAGAAAGAAGAAGAAAGAAAGGAAGGAAGGGAGGAAAGGAGGGAGGAAGGAAGGAAAGAAGGAAGGAAGGAAGGAAGGGAGGAAGGGAGGAAGGAAGGGAGGAAGGAAGGAAGGAAGAAGTTTCAAGGAACATACCAGGATTCAAGTTCCCCAGATCGGAATTCATGTTCAGAAGACATAGTTTTGGATTAACTACGATCTATGTAAATACAGGGATGTGCCTGCATCTACACAGAGGCCACACTTTGGAGGAACTCTTCACCTCCCCACCTGCTTTCTCAGCCTCTCAGAGGCACGCTTTCCCTCTCTTGGGCTAGAATGGAGATACTATAGCCTCGAGTGAGATTTCTTAAAGAGAAGGTTAAAAAATTTGGCAGACATTCATGTGAAAGCAAAGAGCCCTATTTGGGGCGAAGCTATTGAGTGAAAAGATAATGGAACTTGGGAAATCTGGTTCCGCTTAAAATCTGCGATTCATTCACAGCTAGAGCACAAGTTCTTTCTTTAAATAAACACAAAACAGTAATTTGCTAAAATGATGGAGCTTCTCCCTGTGTGTGTCAGATGGCAAAGCATCCCACAGGGCTCTCTCGGGTCTGTGGGGACATTTTTGTTCCTGTTTACCCTCCGAGTGGTTCACTGCTAAGTTTCACTCGCCCTGCTTGTCAGGAAGCAAGGAAGCCTCTGGACAAAAAGGTCTAGTCATTGAGTTTGATTTCCTCTACTGGGTGACTCAGGTGACAAATTGGTGATTTAACTCATTGAGAAAATGTGTTATTATGAATGCACTCTACCGTTCAGCCCCGATCTCCTTTTAGTCTTAGTAGCAGCTAAGATCTATGAAATGTTTTGTTTCTTTTACCCCAGGCACAGCTCTGAGCGATTTCTGTGGGTTGAGTCACGCTCACACTTGTGGATGCCATGGGATATCGGTCTGTCTCTATTTGCAGAATATCCCAAGGACCTAGAACAGGGCCGGGCAGAGAGCTGGTGCTCAAAACATGGTGGTAATGAATAAAAATCCCTCACTGCAACCTGTGAGCAAGATAGATTATAATTGAGGAAACCGTAGCCCGAGAAGGTAAGTGAGTGTCCCAGGGTCACGTGATGAGGAAGTGGAGGGTCGGGGTGAGGGTGGAACCTCCTTTTTGGTGACAGAGCCCAGGGTCTTGGCCACTGTGCGGTGCAATCTTGTTTCCCGTCAACCTGCTCCAGGGACCTAATGACCCGGAAAGGCTGGTCCCGGCACAACAACCCCACATGCTGGCATGTTCCTGCTTCGAGCTCCAGTGATCCCCCTCCACCTGTTACTACCACTTCCCCCCTTTCTCTCTCTACCCACTCTCCTGCTGTTTAAACCCCACTCACCTTTTAATGCCCAGCTGAAGCCCCAGTTTTTCCTGAGCCCTCAGGGATCTCCCTTATGCTAAGTACCTGTACCATGCCTTCAACACTGGCCAGAGAGAGTCTCCGTTACCGTTTATTTATTTATTTTTATTAAAATTTTTTAAAAATTGAAGTATAGTTGATTTACAATGTTGTGTTAGTTTCAGGTATATAGCACAGCGATTCAGTTATGCATATATATATACCTATTCTTTTTCAGATTCTTTTTCATTATAGGTTATTACAAGGTATTGAATACAGTTCCCTGTGCTCTACAGTGGGTCCTTGTTTACCTATTTTATATAGAGTAGTGTGTATATGATATTCCCAGCCTCCTAATTTATCCCTTCCCCTCCTTTCCCCTTTGGTAACAGTAAATTTGTTTTCTGTGTCTGTGGGTCTGTTTCTGTTTTTTTTTTTTTTTTTTTTCTGTTTCTGTTTTGTACATAAGTTCATTGTTTTTAGATCCCACATGTAAGTGATATCATACGTTGGCTACCTTCTATACTGAGGAAGATTTTGACCCCTGCTTAGGTCACAAGCTCCTAACGGGCAGTGACAACCTCGGACACCTGGACCTTGACCAATTCATCACCATCCCCTCCCTCAATCCCTCTCCCCGACCGTGTGCCATTTTCTCCCTTCAGTGGTAAAGAAAGATCAGATCGAAAGGGGCTGGAAATTAAGTGAAGGCTAAATAAACTTGAGAGGTTTAGTACAGGAGAGGGAGTTTAGCACAGGGGTAGAATGTGGACTCTGCCCTCAGTTTGCTCAGGTTCGAATCCCGGTGTTGCTCTATTAATTATCTTTGCTGAGTAACAAATTAACCCCAGAACTTAGTGCTGTAAAGTCACAGTAAACGTTGTTATTTCACCGGGGTCCCTCGTGAGGCTGCAGCCAAGTGTCGGTTAGGGCTGCAGCCATCTGAAGGTTTGACCGGGATGGGTGGGGTGCCCCCCCAGGCTGGTGCTGTTGAGACGCCTCAGTTCCTGCCGTGTGGCTGCCTCCACTGCACTCCCGCCATGCTCTGCTGGTCACATGGATAAAACTGGTTCCAGTGTGTGACGGGGCCACTCAAGGGACTCGAGGATTGCTGGGACCATCTTGGAGGCTGGCTTTTATATCCACCATTTATAGGTGTGTCAGTTTGGACAACTTACTTAACAACGTTCAACCTATTCCCCCATCTGTAAAATGAGGCTAATTTTTGGCACTACATAATATTATATAGCTGTTGCGAGAATCATATGAGAAAATACAGGTACTTAAGACATGACTTAAGTATTAACTATTATTATTTGAAAGTGCAAACTAATTTCAGAGGAGCAGAGGGGACTGACCTGGGGAGACTGGGCTCTCTACCCATCTTTCCTCCTACTTCTCCCCCAGCTCTGAGTGTGTGTGTGTGTGTGTTAGGTAGTGGTGGGGTGAGTGCTTCCTCAGCATAAAAGTACTTTCTAAAGGGGACCTTTCTGTACAGGAAGAGACTTTTGTTAAGTTGAAGATTTACTTTCCTTTTATTGCATAGTTTTTCTGCCAGCCCATGTATTGATCAGAGAGGGTTTGTTTCAGGGACAAAGCCCCTCAGGCCTATTTAACACCCATGCAAGACGAAATGGGGCCAGATGAGCTTCCCAGAAAAATAGGTGAATGTCACTTGCTCCACCTGGGGCCACTTACTGATTGGAGGGAAATAAATGGTCAAGATGGAAAGATGCAGGGCTTCCCTGGTGGCACAGTGGTTGACAGTCCACCTGCTGATGTAGGGGACGTGGGTTCGTGCCCCGGTCCGTGAAGATCCCACATGCCGCGGAGCGGCTGGGCCCGGGAGCCGTGGCCGCTGAGCCTGCGCGTCCGGAGCCTGTGCTCCGCAACGGGAGAGGCCACAACAGTGAGGGGCCTGCATACCTCAAAAAAAAAAAAAAAAGATGGAAAGATGCAGAGAGTAGAAAAGACATACACTCAAAGATGAAACACTTTTTGGGCATCTCCCATATGCCAGGTGCTATGTTAAATCTGGGAATATAGGCAGACTTCAGAGATACTGCAGGTCTGGTTCCAGACCACGGCAATAAAGCAAACATCACAGTAAAGTGAGTCACATAAATTTTTTTGGTTTCCCTGTCATGTAAAATTATCTTTACACTATGCTGTAGTCTATTAGGTGTGCCATAGCATTATGTCTAAAAAGCAATGCATGCACCTTAATTAAAAAGTACTTTATTGCTAAAAAAGCCAACTGTCATCTGACAATGGAGTCTCGTTACAAGCTTTGAATTTGCAAAAAGCACTGTATCTGTGAAGTGCGATAAAATGAGGTATGCTTGTATAATGGAGTTCCAAAAACGAAACAGAATTCCCAACTTCATGGGGCTACCAGCTATTCTTGTGGAGCAGACTTCACCCCCCCAAATTACACAAACACATGTATAACTACTAAATTATAATCACTAAAAAGAAGGATAAAATGCAGGGCAACACCTCTATAGGTAGGAGAACACATGATTCTGTTTGCTAGGCACAGTCCCAGTTTATACCCATATCCCAGCATAATGAATGATAGTACCTAATTTCACTCTCAAAAGGGTCCTGGTTTGGAAGAGGAACCATAAGGCCACCCTAATACTAGGAAACTTTGGACAGTCAGGGAAACTTCCTGAAGGAGTGACCAATGTATTGAGATCTCTAGGAATAGGAATTAACCAAGGGTGAGGATATTTCAAGCAGAGGACCTTATACAAAGGTCCTATCACGGGAACAAGCACAGAACGTTTCAGGAGCTGAAAGCCTAGTGTGTTTGGAGCGTGGGCATCAAGGCAGTACAATCTCTAAAAAAAAAAATTAATTAAAATTTTAATTGAAGTATAGTTGATTTATAATATTGTGTTAGTTTCAGGTGTACAGCAAAGTGATTCAGTTACATGTATATGTGTGTGTGTATGTGTATATCTATATTCTCTTTTCAGATTGTTATTATTTTCAGATTATTTTCTATTATACATTATTACAAGCTATCGAGTAGAGTTCCCTGTGCTCTACAGTAGGTCCTTGCTGGTTGTCTATTTTATGTATAGTCATGTGTATCTGTTCCTCCCAAATTCCCAATTTATCCTCCCCCCTTCCCCTTTGGTAACCATAGTTTGTTTTCTATGTCTGTGGATCTATTTCTGTTTTGTAAATGAGCTCATTTGTATCATTTTCTTTTCAGATTCCACATGTAATTGATATCATATGGAATTTGTCTCTGTCTGACTTACTTCACTTAGCATGATCATCTCCAGGTCCAACTGTGTTGCTGCAAATGGCATCATTTCGTTCCTTTTTATGGCTGAGTAACATTCCATTGTATGTATGACCAAATCTTCTTTATCCATTCACCTGTCAATGGACACTTAGGCTGCTAAGGAAGTGCAGTCTTAAAATGAGACTGTCCAGGTTGTGAGATAGACCATGCAGAATCTTAGAGACCAGGTTAGGGCTTTATTGTAAGAAGCTAAAGAAATATTTTTTTCTTTTTTTTTTTTAAATTAAATTAAATTAAATTTTTATACAGCAGGTTCTTATTAGGTATCTATTTTATACATATTAGTGTATATATGTCAATCCCAATCTCCCAGTTCATCCCACCTGCCCCCCCCCACCAGCTTTCCCCCCTGATGTCCATACATTTGTTCTCTACCTCTGTGTCTCTATTTCTGCCTTGCAAACGGGTTCCCCTGTACCATTTTTCTAGATTCCACATACATGTGTTAATATACATGTTATATATACAAAAAAATATACATGTTAATATACAAAGATATTTGTCTTTCTCTTTCTAGATTTTCTCTTTTTTCTAGATTCCACATACATGTGTTAATATACATGTTATATATACAAAAAAATATACATGTTAATATACAAAGATATTTGTCTTTCTCTTTCTGACTTTTCACTCTGTATGACAGTCTCTAGGTCCATCCACGAGAACTGTTAAATCAAGGGAGTTAACGTGATGAGACTGAGTTTCCAAAACATCATCGGTTGTACACAGAGGGGAGATGAGCGGTAAGGGGACCAGGGCAAAGGTAGAGATGAGGCCAGACTGGAGGGACATTTAGGAGGAAAGTGGACCTACTAAGGGACGCTTTGGATTTGGGAGCTGGAGAGAGGGCTTTCACAAATGCCTCTTCAGTTTCTGTTTGCAGAATGGCTTCATTTAGAGAGACAGGAGACACTGAACGACTACTAGCTTTAGGGGAAGACATGTGAGTTTGATTTTACACACATTGACTTTCAAGTATCTTTGAGGTTTATCCAGGAGGCAGCTAGAGACGTAGGACTGAAGTTCAGAGTAGCAGCTTGGGTTTGAGATGAGTCTGGGGGTCGCTTGGGTCCTTTGTGCTTGATGGATGCATGGGAGAGATTGTCTGGAGGGAGGAGTGGCCCTAGCGTGGAGCTCTGGGGAATTCCAACGTTAAAACTGGAATGGCAGGGGTAAAGTTCACACACTGCTAATAACAGGGAAAAACAGACTCAGAGCTAAGAGCTTTATAATAATAACTATTATCAAAACCTATTTTTTAAGAGGTGGAAATTTGCATGGAGCTGTAACCCTAAGCATGGAGCTTTGGGGACTGTCACATTTCCAAAATGTGGCTGAGGAAGGGACTTCACACAGCAGCTGAGTGGCAGGAAGCAACCAGATGAGGGGGCAGCTTTAAGTCTTGGCCGGAAGTAACCCAAGGACACGGTCAGCAATGCTGGGGGTGACCAGGCGGGATGTGTAGTGTGACGCGCTTAGAACAAAGCATGGAAAGCAATAACCTTGGCTGAGCCCCTCCTAGGAGAGGAATGCGGGGTTCACAGTTCACCATGAGGCTGTGAAAACGTGGAAGGGTAAAGCACGGAGAGGACAGGAGAGAGTGAGCTCAAAGTGATTCATGACAGCTCTCTCCCGGCTCTGAGTTGTTCTTAACCACAAGGATTTTAAGCACAGCTCGAAGTCAAGCCTGAGCTTTCCCTTGGTCCATTGAGCTGTCCACACAGAAGGACAGAGGGAGAGGGGGATGTCGTGAATTAGGAATGCCACTGCTACCGCCAGGAGAGTGGGGTGAGTCTGACTTAGATCTGGGGTTCCTTGCCTGCTAGGTGCTGGGCAGGCATTGATACAGCCCAGCATTCATGTCACCTGTGAGCTCATGCCACAAAGAGGGCCTTGCTTGTGCAGTAGATGTGTTCCTGGAAGGTTGGGTGTTCATCAGATTTTTGTAAGCCGAGTAATATAATTTTCACTTTCTGACTTTACAGTCTCGTTTCAGAGCTGATTTATCCTGATTTATTTTCAAATGATGATATTTCTCAATGGAATTCTACTCAGCCATAAAAAAAACTAAAACAAAATGAAACTGAAATAATGCCAGTTGCAGCAACATGGATGGACCTAGAGATTATCATGCTAAGTGAAGTAAGTCAGACAGAGAAAGACAAATACCATATGACACCACTTATATGTGGAATCTAAAATATGACACAAAGGAATTTGTCTATGAAACAGAAACAGACTCACAGACATAGAGAACAGACTTGTGGCTGCCAAGGGGGTGGGGGGGTGGGGGGAGGGATGGAGTGGGAGTGTGGGATTAGTAGATGCAAACTAGTATATAGAGAATGGATAGACAACTAGGTCCTACTGTAGAGCACAGGGAACTGTATTCAATACCCTGTGATAAACCATCATGGAAAAGAACATGAAAAAGAATATATGTATGTATAGCTGAATCACTTTGCAGTATAGCATAAATTAACACAACATTGTAAAATCAACTATACTTCAATTTTAAAAATTAAAAAAGAGAAAAGGAAGTTTTTTTAAAAAAAACAAAACGATGATGTTTCTTAACAATTTTGACAAAAGGTTACTTTCTTTGTTCCTTTCTTTAAAGAATGTATTTATTTATTTTTACAGTAGGTCCTTGTTGGTTATCTATTTAAAACACAGCAGTGTATAGATGTCAATCTCAAACTCCTAATCTATCCCTCCCCCTTTCTTTCTCCTCTCCCACCCCACCCCAATTTTTTTGTCAAGAGTTTAATGATCTAAAAACACTTAAAGCCATTAGGGAGTTACCATAGGAGAAGAATACTTTCACAATATTATTAATTCATGACTCTGCTGGGCCCTGAGGTCCAGCTCCTGCTGGCAACGTAGTGGATGCAACACTAAAACATGGAGGGGCTTCCAACCAGGGGTGGGAGCGGTGGCTACAAACTATGGGCTACTTCCTTTTCCTTTGTACCCAGAGTGGAAAACTGGGCCCGGCTGAGGGGCAGTCACCCCAGGAGGTGAAGAAACGATGGTTTCAGCTTGGACCCAACACGCATGCGTATAGAAAGAGCATTTTTCTCCAGTGAACTTTCTGAGCATTTTAAACATAATTAAGGAAGTGATATTCAAAGATGAGAGACATATCTATTAAGTTCTTTTTTTCAAATGGCAAAGAATCTGAGAACGTCAGATGTGGGGTTCTTTTTCACAGCTTGCATTTTGGGGCTTAATCTCTGTGCAATTTCTCCTGCCAAATAAAAGAACTGTTTTGCATAATCAGGTTGCAAGGGAAGTGGAATAAAAGTTTTATTTACACGAGGACTTGACTGTTATGAGGCCCTTTGGTTATTGTTCATCAGCTGCCGGAAGAGATTCTCAGACTCTAATTCCGGGTGTTTTTCATCCAATCACTTTGGGGCACGTTAAAGATGACAGAATATTCCTCAACATCTCTAATGAAAGGTGGAGCCTGTGTTTCTTCCCCTTGAACCCGAGCGGGCTCTGACAAATAGAGCACAGGGGCACCAGTTTTCAGGTCCAGGTCTTGAAGGCCTGGCAACTTCCACTCTGCTTCCTGCAGCCCTGAGCTGTCACATCAGAAGCCCAAGTACTGCAAGAGAGACTAGATGGGGAGGCTTGGACTCCAGCCGGAGAGGGGAGGCTGAGCCCAGCTGAGCCAGCCTTCCTGAATTTTCCACCAAAATGTCAGGCATGTGCGTGAAGCCATCTTGGACCCTCCAGTTCAGCCCTGCTGCCACCAAAATCCACCCACTGTCCCCCATCAATGCCACGTGGAACAGAAGAAATGCTTCGTTGAGCTGACCCAGAGATCGTGAGGATAAATGCAATGATTTCTGTCAAGAAGCAGGCCTCTGATAAGAACCTTTGAACCTTCCAGAAAAAAGAAAAGTTTTCCTATTTCAGGAATGCCTTTCCAAGACACATGACTCATTTATAGCCACCTGCAGATTACAATCTACAGCGTACATTCCAGGCAGCATCGGGGCATCTAAATTTGATTAGGCCGACGAAAAATTCCTGTATTAAATTCTTATCTGGTTTTGAAAACTTTCTCATAGACGCTCTGAGAACAGATGCCAATCATTCTTATTGACCTTTGCTCTACTGATTATCATCACATTCCCTGCCAGAGAGTGCAGTAGGTTATAGAACAAGCCATCATTTTTAATTGGCTTTTTCAGGAGCAATCTATTAGATTTGTAGAAACCTCATTCCAGAACATCAAGGGCGATTTTATTGAAGAAATGTAAGAACTAAGCTCTTCTCCTTCTGCTAACTTAAAGGTATTTGATGGGTAAAATTACAGATTGATTTGCTGTACATCATACTTGGGGATATGACTCTTCTGTCTCAAGTAAATCAATAATTTCACTCCATTTTTGCTCTGTGCGTGCTGTGCGCTCTACGGATGGACAAATGTCTGTTTCTCTAAAATGGTCCAGCGATGGAATGTTCTGGTTAGTCAAATATCCAAATATTTGACCTAACTGGGAATTCCTATCCATACCAAAGAGTATTTCCCAATTCCAAGAAATTTCAAGTAAATGAAATACTTCATAACTACCACTGGAAATGATTTTTTTCCTTGTCTGATGATTCAGAAGGCCCAGGAATTTCCAGGGTGCCCAAGGGCGCCCTTAGGAACTTCACGATGTAGACAAAGAAAGTGCCAGAAACTGTGAAATCTGCTATTAAGTCTATTTCAGTGTCAGATCCCAGAGTTGTTGTGTAGAATTCATCCTGCAGAGCACGTTGTTCACTTATCATTTCTCTTTTGTTTTTATAAAAGTAGAGCTTGGAAAAAAAATCCATCTGTTTGTTTGAAGTTTCTTGGTGTTCCAACTTGGTGTAAAGGAGCATCTTCTATACATGAATATGTCCTTGTCCCTGGAAATAATGTTTTCTGTTCAGCTCCGGGGAATGGGGGGATGTATTCTTACGGGAGTCTTGCAGGAACAGTTTAAAAACTCCTTGGCGGGAGTAAACGTGGACTGAAAGCACCAGGGTGGCAGCGTGGAGAGAGAGGGAGGGACCCGCAGAAGTGAATGACAATAGCTTCGCAGCTGTGCCTTTCCAGAGCCCACTGGCTCATGGACGTGTCACCCGAGGCTCCAGAAACCAACTCTCAAAGGGCTCCACGCTCAGTGAGCCTATTTGGCCCAAACTGAAGAATCACAGTTGGGGATCGTGTCACCTGCACATTCCCTTCATTGTCACATATGGAAATGGGGGCTGCAGGACGCACCCTCTCAGGCCAGGCAGAACCAGGAAGCAGAGCCACAGAAGCTGAGTCTGATGTGAATATTTGTTGTCATCTCCCAGATGAAAAGTCAACACTAGTTACCACAGGGATGGATCTCTAGGGTTTAGGGAGTAGGGGACGCTGGGTTCCCTCCAGCCCTGACCGGAGATGTCTGTGCAGTCTTTTCTTAGTGGCCTTGCCCCCAGCATGAGAGGAGGCCAGGCCATTTCCACAAACGTGTCCCTGGGTTCACACATGCAAACACTTCACAGCCAGTTCCAGACAGCCAGCATGGTCAGCCTGAAAGATTCTTTACTGCGGCCTCGGAGACTTCATCTCCATTGTTAGCATAAGTAACCCCGAATTTCTAACCAACCCATACCCTTCACCTACAAACCGGCTTTGAAGCCCATGGAATCTTGATATCAGTTTCCTTTCACGGATATGCATTTTATGCAGACAAAAATAATTACTGAGTGAAAATCTCCTTGTGCTTTTCAAGCATCTGCAAACAAGATGCTCTGGTGAATGCATGAACGGCTGCCTGGTTTGCTGACTCATCCATGTCAGTTCCCTGTTGTGAACCCACACAGCACTGCCAGTTGGGGAAGTCGCTCTGCAGATAGATGAGTGCATGGGTAAATGCCATATTCCTATTTATGTCTACCAGATGGTTGAGTTAATTAGTTGATTGAGTGAATTAGCTCTAAAGACACTGGATTTTCCCTGTCTGAACTTTCTCAGCAGAAGCCTTTTGGGTTGCCAGGCACACACTTTTGTTTATTAATTCATTGTTCATTCAGCAAATAGTGACTGACTCCTATTTGGAGCATATGCCTGGCTCTGGGCTAAGTGCTGAAGCCATGGTGTGACACTAGGTGGACATGGCCCCTGCCCGCAGGGAGCTTACTCACTCCAGGAGGGGAGCCTCCCTAGAAGCATTGTTACTTAGACTGTGATCATGGAAATGTACAAGGCCAGTGAGAACAGGAAACAGGCACTCTAATTAGGAAGGTCGGCTTCCCAGTAAAAGAGACATTGAAGTCGATAGGAGTTTACTGGGCAGAGGGAGAGAAAGGTGTGGGCAGAGGGCAGAGGGGGGAGGCAGGAGTTAGATGGAGCTCGGCCCCAATAGGCCCTGAGAGCCAGGGGCACAGGAGCTGGTGACCAGGGCTGAGAGCCAGGGGCCTTATGGAGTATTTCAGATTTGCGGTTTTATGCTAATGACACTAGGGAGTCTCTAAGGGTTTTGGGAATGATGGGACGTGGTCAGATGTGGGTTTTTAACAGATGACTGGACTGTCCTGTAGAGGATGTACAGGAAGGAAGGAGAATGGACGCAGAGAGCAGTCAGGAGGCCCCACAGAGTCCAGGAGGGAGATACTGGTGGTTTTGCCTGAGGGCTGGAGTTTGGGGACAGGAAGGGACGTTTCTCCGCCTTCCAGTCTCACCCACTGTGCAGCTCACCACTCATTTTTGAAATGGAAACTGATCCCGATAGGGGCAGGAAGGGAAAATCGTCACACGTCAAAGCATGTTTGTTGCTCACCATATATCAGGCAGTGCTTAAACCGCTTGGGGGGACAGCGGTGAACAAAATCGAATATTAGATGACACTCCCAGGGCAGGCACCCTTCAGGCTGCATTCTGCCAGTTTCCACTTTCTCAACCTCAACCGCTTTACTGTCCCACATTTTTATGGTAAGGGAGTGCTATGTTGCCTTTGCAATTTTCCTACATTTCTTTTATTCAACATTTCCCTCTTTCTCTCCTCTTCTATGATATATTCTAATGATTTGGTATCAGTGTTATTCCACTTTTCTGAAAAAAAATAATTTTGAGAAATGAAATGCGTCCAAAAAAATATCTTCTGCACAGAGAGCTGCTCTTCCTCTGTGGTCCAAGTTGGAGATATTGATTTATTTAGTACGTACTCTGTTCCAGGCACTGTCCTAAGTGCTCTGTATGTATTGTCTCCTAATATTTATCTCCATAGCGTTAGTGAATACTATTATTATTATCCCCACTTTATAGATGAAAAAACTGAGACACACAGCAATTAAGTTACAGAGAGCTGCAGAGTTAGTGAGGTGAGTGGCAGAGGGTTGCCTCTCCAGATGTGGAGACACAGAGAATTTCTTCTTTCAGCCCAGTCACTACAGAGCCACTGCCCTCAAATCCAGGCTTTAAACGGGCACAGCCAGAAGCCCAGCTCCATTGGAATAAAATCCTCAGGAGATTCCACAAGCCCGTTCTGCTGCTTCCCCTCTGGGCTGCAGGCCTATGGCTGCTGCTCTCGCTGTCAAGGGCCTGGTTCCTTCCGTGCTCAGGAACCACACTCTTCATGCTGGACCTTGTCATTGGGAATGAGGACAACACAATAAAATGGGACAAAGGCCAGGAGAAGGGAACAGAAACAGAGACGTTCCCTACTCCATCAGCCCACTGGGTGATCCTTCCGAGGATGGAGTTTATAAGCCATGAGTGAACCTGAAATTCTAGCTGACCAGACTTTGAGAAACTTCCCATCTGTTCTGTGTTTAAAATGGGCTTTTCATTTGTGGAGAAGTTTCAAATCAGGGATTATCTTAATCCTAGAGATGGAAGCATACCCGAAGGTAAGATTATTCCGATGGGATTCCTCAGAGAACGGATTGAAGTTTGGCACTTCATCCAGAATCTGTTTCCCTAGGGAACAGGCATAGTCCTGCCTGGTCCTGACCCCAGTCCGCGGGCTACTTGACGACTAATAAGGGACAGATGGGTGGGGGTGAGGGGCGGTGACAGAGCAGGGGAGGGAGGCGCGGAGTTCCAATAGATTCGGATGCGTCTCCATGCTTGTGTGGTGCTAGGAAGCTATCTAGGTTGTCCACGGGTCACAGTCTCAATGTGACCTCACTTCTGTAAAATCACCACAGCACCATAAAGTGTTCTGCCATGACACATATCTGCTTGATCACTTATTAAGGAGTGGTGAGGCCATCTTTCCGTTACTTACATTTCTCTTGCAATCTCCGTGGTCCCCATCCCAGTGAAGGGTGTGGTCCCCATCCCAGTGAAAGATCCCATGACCAAAGTCAGAATAGCAAAACATGCCTAAAATGATGTGGAGAAGCCACGTTCATTGCTATCACTAGAGAGTATTTGTAGGCTGGAAGGCTTGGTACAAACAGTCTGTTTGTATTCAGAGAAAAGGATCTCTAGTACAGAGATCTCTGTAAAGAGTGCAGGTCACCATATGGGCTCCATCTCCACCAAAGAAGACACAGCAAGAGGAAGTGGGCTCAAATGGCAACTCAAAGGATCTGTTACGTGAGATGTAAATAGACAGCAAAAGCAAATCCAGTGTACAGGGCCTGGAGTCTGGTAATTTTTTAAAAGTTTATCCTGAAAAAAACCTCTGTGTCTCTTGACATGACAATCATGCCATAGCGATACACCCAACAGTGATTGTTTTGGCCACTTCTGACAATTTGGACCTCTGGACCATCATTCCACTCCATCCTAGAGCCCAAGTCACGTCATCTGCCTCTGGAGGCAGGTGCAGGGGAAAGCACAGGGCAGGATGCAGGAGGTGGGGTGGTGCTGATGGGGAAGGGGATGGGGAAGGTGGGGTGGCAGACCTGGGGACGCTGATGGAGGGAAGGTTTCTGGCCCTGTGAATCTTCTTAGAGACATGGTAGCACACGAGACTTGAATAACTTTACCTTCTCTTCCCTAGTCTCACTTCAAAGGATTGTAATTTGGGGTATGAGAATGATTGAACTAAAATATATTTGGGAATCCTCCCAAGCCTCAGATACAAAGAGAGTCAGTTAAAAGGAAGAACATTATTTTAAGAAGAGATATGGGGAGAATTTCAGGGTTGGCTTCAGCCTGACATCACTTCCTCTCATCCATGCCTCGGAGTGGTGTGTGTGTGATGGGAAAGTGTTTATAAAGCTGATTGCTCATTTCACAAGAGTCATCTTCGTTAACTTCATGATATAAATGAGAGAGATCTTTAGCACGTATCTGACCATTTAATCTCCATTCCTATCTTGATGAGGATTTAAGGCAGAAACTTACCGCCAATAGGACCTGCCCTGAATGTCTTTTCTGAGAGGCTAAGTGATTGGGATGGAGTCTCGACATGGTAACACCTTCCCCTTTTAGAATTTTCAGAGGCTTTCCCCTGAAATAATGAAGAAATGGAATCTCAGACATCAAAACAGTCAGCCGTTTATTTCATTTTCTCACCTGAAAGAGGACTTGGAACACCTTGTTGGACTCAGTCTTCCTTGACTGTGATGTTAGGAATTGAGAAAATAATAATAATAAGTTCAATTTTTCAGAGTATAATTGCCATGGCTGACAGAAATCAAATTTACAGCACCAGGAAAATCTGGTTTTAATTCCCTCCATCTTCCTGGGATAGTGGGTGGCTTGGTTAATAAAGTTGATCTCCCACTTCTGGAATTGGATTGAGCTCCCAAGCTGAAACATGTCTGCATTTAATTTGGATATGCTTGTGTATTCTGGGTCTGTGCTACCCAAGAAGAAACAGTGCTTAATTCTGGCACTGTGGTGCTGGCTGAGGAACGTTTTAACTTGCTACAGGCCTCCTAAGACATGAGGATTTTAAGCCCTTGCTTTTCAAAAGTTGAATCTGATTGTGCATGTTCCAGAGGGAGAGTGGGGGCAGTGGTGAGGGATATGGTGTTTTACAAAGAGTCGTAAAAATGCAGTTACGTGTAGCCAGGGAGCTCTCTCTTTGCTTACATATCTAGGAAATAAGCCAGAAAGTCAGTGAAGACTCAGCATGATTATTGATACTGAACAGCTCAAAAATGTCTCCTCACTCTTAGTTTCTCTTTCTGCCAGTTGAAGACAGGGGATTTATATTCAGAGGTGGCTCTTTCTAGAGGACTTAAAATTCTTGCTCTGAATTAATACAATTCATCATATGGACATAGCTAAGAATAAAAGTCATATGATAATTTCCAGTAATGGTCAAAAAACACATTTGACAAAATTTATCAACAATCATGATAAAACATAGGAATTGAGAAATCTTTCTTAACATGACATGATAAAATATATATACCTCAGCCCAAACCCTTCATCTTACTTAGTGGGACAACACTAGAAGCTTTCCACTAAGTCAGAAACTAGACAAGAATAGTCATTACTCACCATTACTATTGAACCCTGTACTGGAGATAGTAGCCAATGCAATTGGACAAGAGCAAGTAATTAGGGGGATAAGAATTGGAAAGGAAGAGGCAAAACTATCCCTCTTTGCAGACAGTATGCTTATATATCTGGACAACTTAAAAGAACCAATGGAAACATCTACTCTAAAAATTTTAGTACAGAGACAGGATATAAAATTCACAAGCACACTAACAAGTTAGAAAAACTAATAGAAGAGAAACCATGTTAAAGTAACAACGTAGTAGCAAAATACAAAATACCTAGGCTTAAACTGAATAAGAAATGTGCAAATTATATGAGGAAAATGATAGAACATTCTTGAAAACCACACATAAACTTCCATAAATCATAAGAGACACCATGTTCCTATATGGCAAGAGCTAGCAGATGTCTATTCTCCCAATGTTACTTTACATATTTAAAGTCATCCAAAAAAATTACTATTGTTTTTCTTTCTGGAGCCAAATAAATTTATTTTAAAGCCCACTTAGAAGGATTAACAAATCAGACAAAGAAGAGGAGGGGTGTGGGGACTAGTCCTACAAGATACTGAAATATTTTAAAGCCTCTATAACAGTTGGTATTGATGTGTGAAGACACAGACTGATGTAATCAGATAGGAAATCCAGAAGTAGGTACAAGAATATATGGAAATTTAGTATATGATAAAGAGATACGACTCATCTCAATAGTGGAGGGAAAGAAGGACTTTTCAATACATACATACATAACTGGATAATCAAATGGAAAAAATATAAAATTTAGAACTTTCCTCACACTAAGATAAATTCTAAATGGATCAAGACCTAAATGCAAAAAATGAAACAATTTGAATACTAGAACAAATATGGGTGAATTAATTTATAATTCTTGAGTAAGAAAACTTCCTACCTATACTCAAGATCAAGCAGCAACAAGAAAGAAGGTGAATAAGTTTGACCACATTAAAGTTAAAAAACAACAACTGTGCAGCAAGAAGCAAATAAACAAAATAGCAACAATAACAAAAACAAAAATATAGTAAAGTAACAAGACAAAAGACCAACCAGGAAAAATACTTGCAACTTATATTACAGCAGAGAGCTAATATTTCTGATATGAAGAGCTTCTAAAAATTAATAAGAACACCAATAACACAATAGAAAAGTGATACAAGATATAAACAAATAGTTCACTGAAAAAGACATGCAGATTTCTCTTAAAAGTAGAGAAGGTGCCCAGCCTTGATCATAATAAGAGAAATGCAAATTAAAGCTACACAGGACTAACACTTTCATCTATCAGATGGGCAGAACATATTCTGGGAACATATTCTATTGGTAAGACTGGGGAAAGAGTCACTTCATAATTGCTCCTGGGAAAGCAAATCATTCAATCTTAATGGAGAGAAATTAGCAATATAATAAAAATTATGCACTTACTCTCCAACCTAAAAGCCCATTTTTAGAAATATGTCCCAAAGATTCACTGGAAATGTATGGAATGACGTTTACATTCATTGCAACACAATTTGTAATGTCCAGTGACAGCAAATGTCCAATGTCCATCAATAGGAAACTTGAATAAACAATGGCACAGCCTTACAATGGAGCACCGAGTAGCTCTTAAAGGGACAGGAAGGCCTCTGTATGTTGCCATAGAGTGATCTGCTAAGTGGAAAACACACAAGATGCACATGACTGTGTACAAGATGCCACTTTGGGGATAGATAAGGAGGTAGATATGAATACAAATATATATTTGCCTCTAATTCCAAACATAAAGCGAAACATTCTTGAAGTGTTTCCTATGGAATAGGAAGCTAATGGCAATGAAAGAAGAAGGGGTGCAGCTAGAACTCAGTGCTTTGATTCTGGAACCATGTATATATTTTACATCATTTTAAAAAAATTAATGAAATTTAAGCAAACAATCTCAATTAAAAACCAAACTAAAATAAAACTCAGAGAGATGTCTTCAAGGTGATGGAGCAGAAAGCCTAGCTCTCCTTCCTCTGTAGAAACGCTGATATACCAAGATGTTGGTACCAAAATACTTGATGGGAAGTTCAGAATCCAGCCAAAAAGTAGAAGCGCCTCAGAGGAGCACACTGAGAGCAGTCACATTTACGTGGGTAAGAAGAGCAGTTGTATTTTACCACTGTCACTCCCTCCCCCAAACTGGCTTAACCCAGAGCCAAGAAGATCACCTTGACCCACGCTTTCCCCCATGGGAGGCTAGTGAGATCAGGGTGTGCACGTGGCCACCTGCCCTCCTGGCCTCTTAGAGTGCCCTCTGTGGGGCTGGTCTCTTTCTCACCTCATACCAAGTGTCGAATAACCTGCAGATCCTGGCGCTCTGGGACAGCTAGGGACAAAGGAAAAGGGAGGGCATCGACTTGTAGCCAGCACTGCTCAGGGAACAAGGACAGAGTTGAAGGAGGGACGGAAGCAAAGGGGCAAGTCAGAGTGGCCTCCGAGGAGCTGATTTCCATCTTTTCTCATCCAGAATGATGAACAACAGCAGCTCAGTCCCCTGGGACAGGGTGAGTAAAAAAGAAAGTGGTGTAGGGCTTCCCTGGTGGCGCGGTGGTTGAGAGTCCGCCTGCCGATGCAGGGGACACGGGTTTGTGCCCCGGTCCGGGAAGATCCCACATGCCGCGGAGCGGCTGGGCCCGTGAGCCATGGCCGCTGAGCCTGCGCGTCCGGAGCTTGTGTTCCGCAACGGGAAAGGCCACAGCGGTGAGAGGCCCGCGTACCGCAAAAAAAAAAGAAAAAAGATAAAACTAAAAATCCATGTGTCCTGATGATACACTAAGAAGAAAACTCATTGGTCAGTATTAGGACATCAACTCATTATTCTGAAAATTCATATAAGAAAAAAATTAAGTATTTATCTTGTCCTTCCTGTAAGGATTATCTTTCAAAGCAACTAAATAGTTGATGAAAGAATTTTCTTCTTTACAGAAGAATTACTATGAATAAATGCAGAAGGACTGATATAATTAGAAAAATCACTAATAGATCATGGATAGAACTAGAAAAATTGCAACTGTAAATGAAATAATGCATCTAATTCACAATCAGCAATGGCAGCTAGAACCATTAGGTGAAATATCAATAGATACATTTACAATAGACGGATTGGCTGACACTCGAACCCACTGATGTATCTTAGCACCACTACAATTGGGAAAACCAGGTATTGTGTGTATTCTGGTGTGATGCATTAAGAAGTACCCAGCACCACCTATGGAGGATTCTTATCTAAAATATTCACCCCAAATACAGTCAGGTCCTTAAATCTAACTACCAGTTTGCAAAATCATGGAGGGTAGAAGAACATGGTAAACAATACCAAGAGAATATCCTGTTGGAAAAGTGATCCAATTTCTTTAACAAAATATGGCATGAAATAAAAGGGAAACTATTATAGATTTTAAACATCTTAAGAGCCATAACAATCAAG
Source organism: Monodon monoceros (assembly GCF_005190385.1). Taxonomy (NCBI): domain Eukaryota; kingdom Metazoa; phylum Chordata; class Mammalia; order Artiodactyla; family Monodontidae; genus Monodon; species Monodon monoceros. Next base: position 1,487,287 of record NW_021703778.1, read on the forward strand.
TACAATATGCATTCTTATTTGAATTCTGATTTGAACAAACCAACTGTAAAAAGACATTTCAAACAACCAGGAAAATTTGAACATGGCTGATTATTAAGGAACTACTGTAAATTTTGCGGAGTATGACAATGGTGTTAAAATTATATTTTTAAAGTTCTTCATCTATTAGAGGTATATATAGAAATATTAATGGAGATGATATAATGCTTGGGATTTAATTTATAATATGCAACAAAGAAGCTGGAGGGGAAATGAAGCAAGTAGGACTGAATATAGAAATGTGTTGAAACTGGGTGATAGGCGCTCAGGGATTCATAACTCCATGTCCTCTATTTTTCTTTCTTGACTTTTGTTGTGTTTATATGTTAAAAGCATAGAAACGTTTTTAAAAATTTAGTGTTAAAAAGGGACATTTTAAAAATACCATGTAACATCTTAAGTGAAACCTATGTAGAGAGAATAAAGAATTTACATCTCCAAATTCAAGAAAGGAAAAGACTGTTCTTTGGCCACAGACCCAAGCTGTGAATTAGTAACCTCCAAAATTGATCTTAAACTCTTCCCAATCAAACAGTGACAACTTCAATTCAGTACTCATACATCTCAAAGTCAGCTAATCAGAGGAGCCTCCCACCATCAAAAAGGCTTTCCCAGTTAAAGATCAACCAAGTCCCAAACTTTAATTTCTGAAAGTCTCCCAACCCCTGAGCCCCATATTTCCCCAAACGCTAGATAAGATCATGTTTGCTTTGTTCAGTTGCACCATCACTTCTAAGTACAGGTCTCCCTCACAGCAAGTGATAAATGCAGGTCTTTGTTTCAGATAATGAGTGGTGGCTTCTTTTGACAAAAGAATAAACCCATTAAAAATAATTTTGGGAAGACCAAAATTTGAGGGCCTTGGATCTGTATTTGTATTCAACTCAAGTCGCCCTGGTCTTCAAAGGCAAATGCTAGACGAGGCCCAGCTGTTGAACGTGAACTCCCATCTCCCTCTGTCCTGCGCAGCAGGAATCAACCCAATTAATAAGACTTGGCACTGCAGTGGGGCCTCTGCATCCACAGGTTCCAAATCTGTGGATTCAACCAACCGCGGATAGACTGTACATGATTTTGTTGAATAGACTTGCGCATCTGCAGAGCTTGGTATCCGTGCGGGGTCCTGGAACCATTGCCCCACAGATACTGAGGGATGACTTACTGAAGAAGAGTTGGGAAAAAGAAGGATAGAGCAAAGTGCTGTTTTATGAGAGACACTCAAATGTGATTTGCGGATTTTGTAGGTGATCGTGCATCCTGAAACACACTGATACTCAGTAAGTGTTTTCAAAGGGCATTTGTTTTACACACTTTAAAATAGATTTCAGTGTGTCTCTAATATTAATAAAAGGAAAGCAAGCTCAGGCCACTCTCTTAAAATGTGCATTCCATCAGTAATTTTCATACTGAGTGAATAAAAAGTCATGTCCCCAAATACGTGGTTTGATGTGTATTTGTGAGTGAGATCTATACTTTACAGAAGTGCATGTATATATGTTGAAACTCCAAAGGAATTGTTCTATGATCTATGATCTGAGTAATACTTTTCATTTAAGACCTCAGAAAAAGAAGATAAGCTGTATAAAAATACATAATGTGGACAATGCTTGGATTAATTTATTCAAGATATGTTATAAAAGTGTTTTTTTTAAACTCCTTTTATCACAGTTACGATTTAGTATTATTTGTCCAGGAGTCAATACCATCTGTATCTTATTAAACTGTGAAGAGTTTGAGTACGGTAGATTAGAGAGTTATTATTCAGGAATGTCATATAGCACAGGACATTGCTGCTATACTTTATGTACTAAGAAATGACTTCATAGATTTCTCTGGTGACTCTAGGTTGTTTTTAAGCTGTCAAACTGATATAAAAACTTACCACCATCTTGAAGTGATCAAATATTAAACACTCAACTGTATGTAATTTGAGTAACCACTAAAAAATCAAAACCTTTGTAAATGAATTCAATTTAAGAGAAATAATATTTGGGAAGTTGCACCTGAATTTCTTTGATAATTGAGGCATATTCAAATTATGAGAATAAAGTATTCCATAATTTCTTCTGTGGTCTAATTTTTGGAAGTTTCTGTATGGATAACATTTCAAGTACTTCTCTACCTTTACCAATGTGCCATAGTACTACCCCTTTGTATTTTTAAGTTGTGACATCATGACATTTTGTTCAGTGATAGCTAGAGAATTATAATATCAGGTAGAACAAGTAATAAGTACAGCTACTCAGACAACCAAACCAAACAAATGATCCAGAAGACTATCTTGGGTGTCATAGTGACAAGGAAAAGCCACCTTAACACAGGGGCCTTATTCTGGTTTTAGGGGTTAGGAACCTCCAGAAATATGTAGTTTGGGAAAGAGAATCTTTAGCCTCTCAGATTTTCAAAGTGATCCTTGACTGTACAATCAGATTGAGGCCAAGCATGCAATGCCAACCTTTGGGGGGGATCTAAACGTTTCGGCCAACTGTCTGAACGTTTTGTCTGCACAAACCAAACCAACCACTGTTTGATAACTGAACAACTTTTCTACTTTTATCTAAATATGCCAAGCACTTTTATTATTCTTTATTGAGGTACAATTGACATATAACCTTATATTAGTTTCAGGTTTACAACATAATGATTTGACATTTGTATACATTGTGAAATGATCACCACAGCAAGTCTAGTTAACATCTGTCACCACACATAGTTACAAATTTTTTTCTTGTGATGAGAACTTTTAAGATCTACTCTCTCAGCAACTTTCAAATATGCAATTCCATATTATTGACTATAGTCACCACACTGTATATTACATCCCTATGACTTATTTATTTTATAATTGGAAATTTGTGCCGTTCGACCACCGTCACCCATTTTGCCCACTCCCATCCCCCATCTCTGGCAACCACCAATCTGTTCTCTGTGTCTATGAGCTTGTTTTTTGTTGTTGTTGGCTTCACATTCCACATATAAGTGAGATCATATGGTATTTCAAGCACTTTTTAAAATTATTATTATTCTCACTTCGTAGAAGAGAAAATTGAGGCACAGAATGGTTAACTGCTTTCTGCAAGGTCAAGCTGGAATCTAGGCCCAGGCAGTGCAGTTCCAGAGGTCACTCTTTCTAAACCGCTGTGTGATGCCAGAAGCCTCGAGAATATAGCTTAACTTCAGGTTAACATTTCAAGATTTAACTCTTGAAATTTCTTATACTTTGGGAAAATAAACAGTAATTTCAACTGAAACCAAGTTCTTGTTTAATTTCTCTCTCTCCTTACATGTGTTCTCATTAAATTTGTTCATCCAGCTTTAGTGATGTGGTTTAGTGGTCTGTTTCCCCTTCTGGACTTGAAGTCCCTTTAGGACAGAGGCTGTGTCTTATGCTTCACCAGACCCCTAGCACTTAGCATGAAGCTCTGCCCATGGTAAGGTCTAAATTCATATTTGCTAAATGAATAAATGCATTTTATTTCCCTTCCTAGCTATGCGGAAAGGGAGAGTAATCTTTGAAGCCAATGACTTATCTAGATTTAGGGCTGATTTTAGACTGTATTTGAATATAGACCAATGAGGATCTGGCCAGATCAAGGAAATGGTACGATGTTCCAGAAAGTCAGATGCCTGCATACAATACCCTGAATCATTTTCCCATCAGTGTAAGCTGAAACTTGTAAGCAAGAGGTTATGTACCATGATTCCCAGAATTTCATTTTAATTTTGTAGTTAGGTAATACATGGCTCTAGCTATTATCTTGTACCTAATTAAGGGGAGGAGTGGAAAACAAAACAAAAAACACCAACAAAGAGCCCAAAGCTTGTGCCTTTTCCAGGTACTTGGGGCAAGGATTTATTTATAAGCTGATTCATTAACTTCACATTTTAATTATGAAAAATAAAAGACCAGGTATTTTTCTAAGTCATTTGGCCAAAGGTAGGAAAAATGTGAGTCTTTAGAGCACTGTGGCTTTTCTTTTGAAGTCCTTTGAGAATTTCTCTTTCAAAATTCCTAAAACTTTGTGTTTTGCTGGGTGTTTCCGGATGAAACTGATTACTAGAAACTCACAGGGTTAGAAAGAATTTGAGCTACATGGATAGGGCAAGCAGTGTTGAACAGAGAGACAAGAACTTGGGTTTTAGGCTTAGTTCAGTTATTAACTCAAAGGTGACCTTAAGCATGTCATTTAATCTCTGAGGGCCTCCATTTCATCAATCTGTAAGGTGAGAGGCCTGGGTTAGATGACCCTTCAGCATTCCTTCAGCTCTCACAATCTATAAATCTGTAACCTAGTTCATTTCCTCTTTCCAGCAGGGACAGCACAGTTTAGCCTGACAGTCTAATGAGAAGCAACCCTTTTGGATTAAAGTCTGTGTACTGGATTTCTCTGTAGGCACATCAGATCTGTTCTGACTTTTTCCACCCTACTTTCTGTCCCCAGAGGCTGACGTTTAAAGATTGTATCACAGGCTCCTTTGCCCTCTGGCTTTTGGTTAGATTCAACCCCTGGAAGGCACCAGAGGGGATCAGAAGCTGGGGGGAAAGAGAGGTCAGGGTTTCTGTTATCTGTCTCTAGTCTCTACTGGGGCCTCGCGGGGGCCAGGGCTGGATTTTCCTGTCCCTGTGCTCAAGGCCACAGCTCCTGCTGGGGAGCTGTCTGCTGTAGCTCCAGCTCTGGGAATTGCCTCTTCTCCTGTCTCTTTTGTCTAGGGGTGAGAGTGGCTACCCCTGTGCTTCACATTTCTTGTTGTTGGTTTCTCTTAACCCTACCCTACCCTCATCTTTGTAAAGAGCGCATTCGTTAAGCTCGCTTTCACTCTTTCCCATTTTGAGAAGAAGGTAGGCTATGTCTACACAGTTAGTGGAAGTGTGGTTCTGAGAATTTTTCCAGCTGGAATTATTTTTTAAGCTGATTTAGACATTCAGCACAAGCAGGAATTTATTAAATACTCTGACAGAAGTAGATTGGCACAGGGACCTGATAGAAGTTTTGAAATCCTGACACGGGGTAAACAGACAATTTTGACTAGTATCTCGTCTTTCTTAAATATTGTAATGGAAATGGTTCCTGGATTCATTGGCAGATCCTGGGGAGATTAGGGTTGATGACACCTCTGTTTATAAAAGAGCACTTCAGTTGGTTTACATGAGTCTAATTTCTTTAGTTAGATTACTCTCCTTGGAAGATAGAGAGTATATTTTCTAATAAATAAGAATACCCGTAGTATATACTAGAGGACTAAGAACTCTGCAATGTGGTTGACCAGATGACCAGTAGCATAAGTCAAAAACTGGCACGTTTATGACAAATTTTCTTCAAAAGAAATCTGGTGGAACTTGCCTTGGTCCAACTCTATGTCCCAGGAAAGAACTATAAGGACAACTGACACAGAAAAGATTCTGAGTAGTCCCTGGAACTTTAGCACTTTGAGATCTCTTCTGGAGTAAGAATATAAGCAGAACTAGCAATTAATTCTCCAAAAGAATGGGTGAAGTCTAATTGTTTGCCTGATACATAAGATTTGAATAAGTCTTAAAGGTGGGATAAAAATCCACCCGTAGACTGGGGGAGGAAGAAAAGGCTTTCAAAGCAAAAAGAGGAGCACAAGCCAAGGCACTGAGGTGTGGGATGACTTAGTCCATTCAGGGCCACCAAGAGGAAGGGTTCTGTTATAGAGCTCAGGTTACAGATGCAGCTGGAGAACAGACCAGAAAGGTCTGTGTATGTCACACTAAGGACTTTGTACTTCATCCTATAAACTGATTACTAGTATGAGTGAAATGTCTCCCAAAAAGATACGTTGAAGTTCTAGCTCTCAGTGCCTGTGGATGTGACCCTATTGGGAAATAAAGCCTTAGCAGATGTAATCAAGTTAACATGAGGTCATTAGGCTGGGCCCTAGTTCAACGTGACTGGTGTCTCATAAGAAGAGGAAACACCATGTAAAGACAAAGGCAAAGACTTGAGTGATGCAGCTGCAAGCCAAGGAATGCTTAGGATTTGTAGTTACCACCAGAAACTAGGAAGAGGCAAGGAAGGATTCCCCTGAGGGTCTCAGAGGGACCATGGCCCTGCTGAAGACATGATTTTGGACATAGAGCCCTCAGAACTGGGAGGGGATGAGCTTCTACTGTTGTAAAGCCACTTCGCTTGCGGTACTTTGTTGTGACTGTCCTAGTACACTCGTATGCTTAGGTAAGTATCCATAGAGACAAGGATTGTCACATAAATGGATGAAGTGGGCCAAGCAAAAAACAATAGGGAATAGAGGGTATTGTGACAAACTACAGACCCTGTGCTCATCTTCACATTAACATATTTTAAAAGCATGGTCTGCAGCAAACAGAAAAAATTTCTGTGAGCCAAATTAGGCCCATGAGCTCCCAAGACTCTTACTATGTAATGGGAAGAATCCAAAGGGTTTTCAGCTGAGGGATGGTGTTAGTTTTGCATGGTAATAAATTGCTCTGTGGCCAAGAGGAAGAAGAATGAAAGGAGTATGAGAAGAGGAACTTGGTATGAACCAGGTGAAATTGTACAGACGAGCATGGTGGGTATAGAGAGAATGGGCTGTAGGATCAATAGTAAGTGGTTTTTAAAGTAAGGAAGTGGGGGAGTTGGGTTGGGAGGCACTGAATGGATGGCAGTGTGAACAAAGTAGCTATTGCCATGATTATGCTGTATAAGAAACCACCTCAAAACTCAGTGTCTGAAAACAACTGTTATTTATTCTCATGGGTCCAAAGGTGGGTTGTGGCTTGGCTTATCCAGTCCGGGCTTAGCTGGAGGCTCTGCTTCGCACTGAAAGTCTGCAGTTTGGATGAAATAGCTGCCTTACTTGTCCCTCATTCTGCTCAATTTAGCAAAAGCTAGATGGACATCCAGCAAGAAGCAGCACACAGGGCCTCTTGTGATTAGGCTCAGGGTGGGCACACTGTCTACTCCACCCTTTTCCATTGGCCAACGCATCACATGACCAGGTCCAAAGTCATGGGGCAGGAAATGAAGTCCTCCCACCATGAGGACGTGGCAATGGTGTGGATGCAGGAGGTGTGAAGAATTGGAGGCAGTAGCTCAACTGTGGTCTGTCATCTGGCCACAATTATTCACATCCATCCCATATGCAAAAGTCATTGACTAGCATCCCAGTACCCCAAATCTTATCAAATCACAGTGTCAGGCTCAAAGTCCAAGATTTCATTACCTATATCAGGTCCAGACGTAAAGCTTCTTAATTCAGAGAACAGACAAGTTATCTGCCCCACACCTGCCCAACAGGTAAAGGTGAGGAGGGGACAGGTTAATCACAACAAACACTCCCATTAGGAAAAAGGAAGAAACAGAGACACATAGCACTGGCCTATAGCAATCTTGAAGTCTCACCTGGCAAATGTTGTCAGGTCCTCCTGTCCTTAGTAGGGAATATTCCCTGATTAGACCTGGGCTTTTTTCCCGGAGAATAGCTTCTTAGTTCTCTATTCTTCATGGATCTTGGTTCCCCATTCTAGGATTTTCTTGACCATTTCTGAAGAGGACATTGGAAACATACTTATTTTGGCAGCTCAACAGCTTTCAAAGACCAGTACCTTTCCTGTAGAAAGCTAGGAGCCCAGAAGTCTCTATACATTTCAATATATCTTGGGCTTTTTTGATCCATGCCGGTCATTCTTTCTTGTGGATATTTATTCATATTCATCTCTGCCTTCAACACTTCAAACAACGATCTTGCCCAAGTCCAGAAGTTCATTAAGTACCTTGTTTATCTTCCAAAACCTTTACCACCACCTGTAAGTGGTCACCATTGTTTCAGCTTCCTACAACATTTCTTTACCTCCCGCTACCCAGCCCTTTTAAAGCCAACAGAACTCATAATGAGTTTTTCTTACAGGAGCTCTTCTTTTCCAGAACCAGTTTCTATCTCACTGCTTCACTTTTGCTACAAAAAACATCACTCCAGACTCAGTGGCTTAAAACAGCATTTATCCCCATAGATCTGAGAGTTGGCTGGCATATGGCTGATCAGGCTGCCCTTGGCTGGAAACAATGAAGTCCTTTCTAAGATGTGGATGTAGGACGTGTACGGTTCATGGTGATTTGTGAGGGAGGGAAGAGCATCCTTGAGGGGGAAAGTAAAGAGCTCAGTTTTGGATACCCTGGTCTTGTGATGCCCGTGGAACGTTCAAGTGAAAAAGATGTGGGATTGGCGCCTAGGAGACTAGTCTTGGCTAGGGAGATAGAGAGAAACAGAGAGAGAGACTTACTGGGTCATCAGATTATAAATTTTGACCAGGGACGTGGACATAGATGATTGACCAAGGTGACCCTATAATGAGACAAAAGGCAAAAGGCTCTAACATGAAACCTGAGGTGCGCCAACATTTAAGAGGCGTGGAAAGGAAGAAAGCTTAAAAAGACAGCTTGGATGGAACAGAGATATGGGAGAGAATGTCATCGTGTAAGCCAAGGAGAAGAGTCTCACTATCGTGGGAGACATTACACTCCCAGGTCCCACAGAGTGGCCACGCTATATGAAGATGGAAGAGAGTCTGATGGATTTGCAGATAGGAGATCATTGGTAAGGAGACCACATGATTTATCTTCTAACTAGGATACATTTGAGAGTGACCAGAGGTGCTATTAATAATGACAGAAGAACAACACGTGTTCTCAGGCAAACAAGGGCATGTGGTCACGTTAGCATCTGGGGATCTCTGCCAGACTGTTTCTCCAGGGTGAGTGGAGTGTAGGCTTGTGAACGAGCAGATCGGTGATTGGAACAGGAAAGAGCTGAGACTGCTGGAGCAGATTTTTCTGGGAGCTACTTGGTTGGACAAGGAAGTGAGTGGGAAGAGGGAATGATAGCAAAACAGTGATAGCAAAATGGTGGGCTTTGCAGAAACGTTTGAATATATGTTCTTCTAACAGAGCGGTCCTCAGACAGCTTCTAGGATTGTGTATTCAAATATAACTGACTATGGGAGCTTCTAAGAGGACTGAAAAAGCAGAACGAGCTAGAGAGACCAGCCCCACCTTTTTTTTTTAAGCAACATAGGGGGAAGATCTGTTGCTATGAGGGTAAATAAGAAGATACCAGGTGATAGAAAAGAATGGTCACTTGGGCTCAGGCTGGGATTTTTTTTTCAGCAAGAACAAAACCATGTTCTTAGACGTGGCCTTGAAATTGTCCATTGTCAGAGGGCCTCAGTGTTACAGCAACATGCACTGTGGTAAACCCAAAATAACTAAGTATATTATGAGACAATTAAGTCTCAAATCGTGTCGAAAGTGTTTGAACCTTCCAGAGCGTGATGGGTGGCTGCGAGCCGCATATACATCTTCATCCTTTCGCCCCTTATAAGGTTCCCTCCAAGTCCCTCCCCACCCGCCATGGCCAACCTACTGCGAAAAATTGCTCTAAAACCAGACTGATGGCATGGGTCCCGGTTGAACAAGCCCTCTTTGTTAGCCGCATCAGTTGGCTCCGAAGGGCGTGTGAGCAGCGGCAAGAACAATTTCATGATAATCTAGGTCGGGTTTTTCCTTTCCCACCGTTGCCAGAGAGTTTCATCGACTTCAGAGTCAGCAGGGCACGGGACGGCTTATCTGTGTGGTCGTGTTTCTCTGATGGGGCTCCGTGTGGGGAAAGCAAAATCCCTGCTATCAGGCAACACCGTGAATGATGCTGAGAGCTTTACTTGATCTCAAACCCTATCAGCGTATGTATGCGGATTTTGGTTCTTTCTTTTTTTTTTTTTTTAGAACCCTTTCAGTTCGCTAACAACTAGTAGAATAACATTACATTTTGGCTAAGCAGAATGTGAGAAGCCAAGTTACATTTGAAAAACAATCTTTTCTTTTTAGGACATAAAAGATAACGGACTTAACAACTGACAATGGTGAAACCAGTTTGCCTATAACAGAGTCCCAAAGATAGGGGCCAGTTTATACTTTAAACGTTTCTTAGTTTCATTGAAATTTCAGGACTGTTTGAAAAAATGGAAAGACGGAGATTTAAAGGCAAGTATACAAAATGTAAATTGCTTCCTCATACTATGGTAGACCTTGGACGATTTTTCCTAGCCTTTTTGAATGAGGAGTGAATTCTGATCATCAGCTTTGGGTTTCCCACAGTAGCTTGGCTTCACTGAATAGTCCAAATCCTTCAAAGTCTCGCGCCACCATTTAGTAGCTGTGTTACTTCGGATAAATTAATTAAGCTTTATGTGTTTCACTTTCCTCACCTATAAATAGGGAGAAATCATAATGGCTGTCCCATAGGACTCTTGTTAATCATTAAATGAGGTTGTGTTTGTAAAGCCCTTGGTACAAGACCTATTTTATCTTAATACAAAACACTTATATCTTAATACAAAATAGATAACCAACAAGGACCTACTGTCTAGCACAGGAACTCTGCTCACTATTCTGTAATAGCCTATGTAGGAAAAACATCTGAAAAGAATGGATACATGCATATGTATAACTGAATCACTTTGTTGTACACCTGAAACCAGCCCAACATTGTAAATCAACTGTACTCCAACATAAAATAAAAATTAAATTTAAAGAAACTCAATAAATATTAACTATATTATTGTTTCTTCTTGTCATGGACCCTAATTGAGGGGCCCCAGGAACCAATTTCAAGAGGACTATAGAAGACCCTAGCACCTGGGGTAACTATTGCAGTCTCAAAACCTTGCATCTGAGTGATGGGGAAGGTGCTCAGTACTGCTGATGGGACTCTGCACGTAAAGGTTCAAGCTCAGGGAGCCCCTAGCTTTAGGGGAGGAGGGGCCCTAGCTCAGAACCTGTCCTGGAGCAGTGGTGGGATCAGGGCTCTGCATGCTCCTTATGTTGGATCTCTCTAGATGACTGGCCTGCTTCTCCCTCCATAGCTCCTGAACCTTTGGCCTTCTCCAGTCTTAGCTCTACAAGAATTGTGGTCACTCCCAGCAATCTCACTCCTGGGCATATACCCTGAGAAAACCATAATTCAAAAAGAGTCATGGACCACAATGTTCACTGCAGCTCTATTTACAATAGCCAGGACATGGAAACAACCTAAGTGTCCATTGACCGATGAATGGATAAAGAAAACGTGGCACATATATACAATGGAATATTACTCAGCCATAAAAAGAAACGAAATTGAGTTATTTGCAGTGAGGTGGATGGACCTAGAGCCTGTCAAACAGAGTGAAGTAAGTCAGAAAGAGAAAAATAAATACCATATGCTAACACATATATATGGAATCTAAAAAAAAAAAAATGTTCTGAATAACTTAGGGGAAGGACAGGAATAAAGATGCAGATGTAGAGAATGGACTTGAGGACACAGGGAGGGGGAAGGGTAAGCTGGGACGAAGTGAGAGAGTGGCATGGACATATATACACTACGAAATGTAAAATAGATAGCTAGTGGGAAGCAGCCACATAGCACGGGGAGATCAGCTCGGTACTTCGTGACCACCTAGAGGGGTGGGATAGGGAGGGTGGGAGGGAGACGCAAGAGGGAGGAAATATGGGGACATATGTATACGTATAGCTGATTCACTTTTTTATACAGCAGAAACTAACACAACACTGTAAAGCAATTATACTCCAATAAAGATGTTAAAAAATAAGAAACAACCAATTAAAAAATGGGTGAAATATTTGAACAAATAAAATGCTTATTTTGTTTAAAAAAAAAAGAAAAGAATTGTGGTCACTGAACCTTGGCCTTTTGACCTGGCCTCCTAACTCTGGCCTATAGGTTGTCTCATTATGATGCTTATTCCTGGCCTGTCACTCGTGTCCCAGGAGAGAGCCCCCTCCACTGGGTGGGGGACTGTCTCAGTTTTGCATAAAACAGGACATTTTATCATGAAAGATAAGGGGTCACGTGGCATATTATGACAAATACACAAATGTTATCCTCTGCAAACCAGTCTTGCTGCAGGTTTTCTTTGGCTTGTAGAGTGCAAGGCTTCTGTGTCACGATTCCTTAAAATAAAATAGACATAAAATGACAGCAGAGAAGTCAGTCTCAAAATAACTTTTTATTGTGACTTTTATGATATGTTGTAGAACTATTTATCGTGAAGAAAAATCCTAGAAGCTTTTAAAAAAACAGTCTTAAGCTATTACAGTTGAAGAGGAGATCATGGAAAGAAAACATTTTCTTTGTAAGTTCCAACAGAACAGACACATGACACTTTAGTGGAAATCCTGTAAAGGAGAACATTATTGATGATAGACATTCTGTCTCTCTGAGTATGTTTCTGTGTTTAAAGAGTCACTTTTTAAAGTGTGAATACATATATATAGAAAGATAGAGATATATGTTTTTAATAGAATCAATTTTATAGGACATCCTAAAAGTTTTGAACATGTTTATACATCTTTACCTAGAAATTCCAGTTCCAGGGTGCTATCCTACGAGAAATATTTGTTGAGTGCCTACTACCTGCCATGAACTTTTCTCGGCATTTGAGATTCATCAAAAAAGAATGACATTTATCACCATCCTTTCTGAGCTTACATTCTAGCAGGTGGACACAGACAGTACACAATGAACATAATCAATAAGTAAGTTAGAGAGTATGTCTGGGGATTAGCGCTATACGAAAACGGTGGAGCAGGTGGGGAGATCAGGAGGCAGGAGGGAGAGAAGAGCAGGTAACAGTGTAAACAGCAATCTATAACATTATTTTTAATAGTATGACACTGTATGGAAGCACCATAATTTGTTTTAGTTTATTCCCAATTCACCATTATAAATAAAGCTTCAATGAGCATCTTTATTTGTATGTATGTATGTATGTATTTGTCTACCTGTCTGATTATTTCTTAAAATAAATCCTGGAAGTTAAATTATTAAGTCAAGGTTTAAGGCTTACCGAACAGAAAGTCTGGACCAATGAACACTCCTTCTGGCACTTACATGTTTTACTCTTGCCCAATTTCATCATCAAAAATGGTAACAACTAAATTTTCATGGTATATGATAACAAATGAAAAATAAAAAGAAGTATTTGCTATAACACATTAGACTGCATACATCCTTGACTAGATGTTAATACATCAGCATTTTAACAGTTTTTCCTTTTTTAAATTCAGTACTATAAGCGATTTTTTCTTCTTTCTTCACACCTTCCTGTATTTCCTAGGTTTTGTACACTCAGCGCAAATTTTGTCTAATAGCTTTTGCTTTTACGGGTAATAAAAAAATAAGTTTTAAGTAAGCAAACAATATTGGGAAGCTTTATAATGTTTTGTCAATGTTTATCACAGTTTCCTGGATCGGCGAACGCTATTTCTTCATTTTCTTATTAATCTGAAATGGTTAAGATATCTTAAAACACAAATTAACAATTCTTTCTGTCCTCCTTCGGCCAGACTACTTGCCTGATTTGCTTAGGGTACATCAGAGAAAGACCCCTTCCTCTTCTGCTATGTGGCTTGGTCCTTGAGACTTAGAAATGAGTTTTCCTAGAAGACCAGCCTCAGTTCAATGTAAAACATTGTTTGATTTGAGATGGGGGTCTTGTAGGGTGGTCCGGCTCCAAGTGGTCCCAAAGAAGTGGCTCATCCCTTCACCTAAAAGCATTCTTTCAGGGGATCAAATCTGTTAAAAATGACCAAGTTATCTATTGATTTATTCGCGCAACAAATATTTATTAACGGACAAAGTGCTGGGGATACTGAAGTGAATAAAAAGACCAAAGAATCCCTGCTCTCATGGTGCTTCTCCTCTAGTGGCGGAGACCAAACAGTAAACAAGACGAGTATGAACATCACTGGTAGGTTACACAGTGATATGGGCTAAGGACCAAAAAATAAAGCAGGAAAGAAGGATCTGACATAGAGGAGGGTCAGGGATGCTGGAGTCTGAGATGGGGTAGCTAGTGAGCGGCCTCACGGAGGCTGTGATGTTTTCAGTAGGATCGTTTCCTTGGCATATCTCTTGCTGGGACCTTGAGACATTCTGACTCCAGGAGAATGGGTGGGTGGCTGGACTCTGGTTAATACAACCAGGGACGTCCACTTGGGGTCTGGCCCTCTTCTTTCAGGACGCTTGGGAGCTGAAGTGATGGGTGGGAAATGAACAAATAAGGAAAGACAGCTGGAGGGTGGCTGATAAGCTGGAGGGGAGAAATCGTGAGAGATAATGAGAGAATGTCCCTGAAGCCTGAGCGGTGTCAGGCACGTCTCCCGTCTTAACTGAGCTGATTTGCTCCCATTGGCTCCCCCGCCTCTGCCTCCCTCTGCTCTGTCATTCCTTGGCTTCGCTTCAACTGCATTTGAAACATCCTCCAAAACAAATAACCAAGGCTCCTATGTGTTTAGAAAATGGACAAGGTAAGAATTTTTTGTTGAAAGGCGAGTTTGTGCCCTCGCAGCCACCACTTACTGGCAAATACTGTGATTTTTTTAAGCACTGAAAACAAATAATATTTTAAAGTGGCAGCACCTTTAATGTACAGGAAATAAATGTTCATGTAACGGGACCCTTAGCATCAAGAGCATTTTGTTCTCACGGGTAATTTACAAGTTCCAATTACGATGCAAGTGAATGTTTTCATTCCTTCCCACTCACACTTGAACACCTGGTATATGTCGGGCTCACGACCTGTCTGTCCTCTGGGTACTTCCAAAGCAAGCGTGTTGGTTCCTTGCAAAATAATTACATCTGTTATATCACCCGTGAGGGTTAATGATGTAACACAGGGGAAAGAGGAAGATGGTTTAATAGTAAGAATGAAATACATACTTTCTGGATAATATAAAGGTATTTTTTACCCAGAAGTCCCCCAAAGCTCTTTAACTTCGAATAATGGTCAAGTTTCTATTTTGTAACGTAAGGGCAACCAGGCATGCAGTGTCCAAACTGGCAAACGATCCCAAGCTCATGTTTTTTTTGCTTTTGGACATATTTTTGAACAAACATTTGAATGTCATTATGTCTGATGTTCAGCGTTAATAAGTCCAATAAAACAGAGCCAGATGATGACTCTGGGTGCTGGAAGGTGTTTTTCCCCACTTCAAGTCCACCCCGGTCTCTACCTGTAACTCCCCACTACCATGGCTTTGCCTTTGCTCACTTTCCCTCAAACGCCCCCTGGAGGGTAACGGTACCAGGAGTTTAGGAAGGAGTTCTCAGACTCCACTGTGGGATGGCTGCATAGATTGAAATCTAACGAGTTAAATAAATCTGAAGGTTGAATTATAGTAAACGTAGTGAGTGAGATAAAAGGAAGAATTAAATAGGAGGGGTGCTAACTGTGATGGGAAGAGGTGTGTGTCTTTCTTCTCAGGAAAGCAAGCTACCAAGTACCCCCATCCCATCCCGTCCCATGCATCCTACCTTATAACTGGTTAATGGAAGGTGGCACAGCACTCCTGCTGTGAGAGGATACAGGGAAATGCGACTTAGGAAACAGGCCTGAGGTGTATTTATACTCTCAGCTGAAGTATTCAAAGAGCATGTCTACAGTTACTGGAAGTCGTATTGGAAACCTGGCCCCTGAGCCATTTGTGAGCCCCTTTGTTGGCGAGTGTAGATGGCCGAGCGGAGCCTTTGGACGAAGCCTCTTCCTGTCTGTGTTTGAGGATGGGTCTCTGCCGTCGGTCCATTGACAGGACAGAAAGGTGACCTGATTCAGATCAAATGCAGAGTGATGTGGGCTCTGGCATCAGCTGGCAGCCAGGGTTACTCAAGGTCTGGTACATGGAGTGACCTACTTAAAACTTCTTCTCTTGCTTTTGAAACTCCTTGCCCTTCCTGATTCTAACAGGTGCAGGAAACATAGGGGCCTTGGGCCAGACCGCTTCAGAAATTGCTGCTGGAGGGCTCTGAACTGTCCTGACTTCTGTGTCAGTGAAAAGCCTCTTTCTTGTTGGTTTTACCCACGTCTGGAGCTGCCCTGGGCTCTGGGGGATCAAGAGATTTCTTGGCTCCCTAAACATCTTTCCTCCCCCTTGGGGACACGAGGCCTCCCTGGCCCTGTTTTCCATCGTGCCTTCTCTCTAGGGGCACCTGACAAGGTGAGTCTTTCCTGCCCAGCCCAACCCTGGTGGCTTCAGTGAACACAATTGGTTTCACATAGATCCCGCTCTCCTCTCGAGAAATCACTGCATGGGAACAGGTTTGTCTGGTGTAGCTTCTACCTGCCAGGTCACCACTGGAGTCATGAAGGTGGAAGATGACAATTCCACCTTATTCAAGTTTCACTGGGACAGGAGGCAGAGAGGCTCAGAAAGGGAAGCCTGAGAGCATGCCATCTCTAACTGTCCTGGAGAGACCAGAAAACTGCCTTGTCTATTGTTCTTTTTCACATTTAACCTTCTTTAATATGTACATTTATATATTATCTATAAATATATAAATATATTTGTAATTTAATTACATACAATTATATTGTTTATATATAAATTCTATATAATTTGTATTAAAATATACTTATTTCATATATAATTATATTATATAAAAATTTATGTATATAAATATTTATTGTGTATATTTATATGTTATAAAAACATTATTATATATATATAAAACATATAATATATAAATAAAAATATAAAATATGTGCATGTGTGTATGTATGTGTATGTGTGTGTGTGTATGTGTAAAGAAAAACTCACAGAAGACTTTGGGGCTGAAGAATACTTGGCTGTTACCAGCTTTCACTCTTTTCATGCTTAGCTGATGTGCTGAGCAAAATTTTCCCCATCTCCACCTGTCCAGATCCTATATAGCCTTTGATCTGTGATTAAACAAGATCCTCCCTGAATTTTATTTCTTCCCTCTGTAGAAACAAAAATGCGTGTGTGCGTGTGTGTGTATAAATCTGAACTCGCACAAAACACTTTTGGCACTTGTCACATTCTCTCTTATACGCCAGTTGTGTGCACTCATAGCTCCTTGCTAAATTCCGAGTCGCGTACCTTCTGCATCTATGTACCCTGGTGCCTATGTCTGTCTGCTACAGGATGGACGCACACGAAACAGGTGAGCAGTGGATGGAGTGTGAAGGCAGAGGGGGCAGAGGGAGTCACAGACCCACCTGTTCACATCTGTGGACTCAAGTGCCCTATGTGTAGCTAGCGGGAGTTGTATTCTTACTCAGCTGCCCCTGATGAGCACCTGCCCAGCTCTGACTGCATGTTAGTACAACTTTAAATACAACCATAACAATGATAGAAGACTGCGTCCAGGCAGTACCTCTGACCTGGGCAGATGTATTTTAATCAAACAAGCAAAAAGCAAACATACAAATGAGCAAGCGATTCTAACATGCAGCCAGGGTTGCAACCCTCACAGTAGAGATACTGGTTCCCTGCAATGCTTCCCAAGCATCACCATGCAAGGAATCCCTGGGGATTAAAATGTAGACTAACACTGTCAGAGCTGGCGTGACTCACAAACTCCCAGGTGATGCTGGTTCCTCTGTTCTGCAGACCAGAATGTCTACCTCCTAAAAATTCTGCTGGAGTAGTTCAAGGGTAGGGCATGGGAATTTAAGTTTTTAACCAGCACCCTAGGTGATTCCCATATTTAGACACATCTTGGAAATGCTGGATTTTAGCAGTGCTTTGCAATGTTAGGAGTTCACTAAAAATCCCCTGGTTGCTTTGGTAAGTCCATCCCCCCTGCAGGGCCCCTACGAGGTTCCAGGTGGGACGTCAGGGTCTACACTTTAAAGATCCAGAGGTCATTTCCGAGTCATCCAAGGTTGAGCAACACTAAAGATGGCAACAGTGCTTCTTGCATTGCAGGGAAGGAGTGTCCTGGGGGGTGCAAAGGGTTAGTGGAGTCTGCAGATAGAGAAATAGTTGGCACCTGGAGAATAATTGGTGTTGTCACTACAAATTGCCACACTCTGTAATATGGAAGCTTTGCTTCAGCAGCTGTTCTTCAAGAGTATAATCTCACGGACAACCTTTCCACTGAAGCTGTAATAGAAGAAACAGAAGTTGGTTCCACATCAGTCACTTCATTTGCCTGTGTATTTTCCAATTCTTTCCCTCTTTGTCTGTATAAATAAAGGTGTTAGAAGCCCCACGGTGCCTGAAAATGGTTGGCCTTGTCTCAATGCCTTTTGCTATGAAAAGGCTGCTTGTATATGAGCAAGCAGGTCTGCATGAACTTCCTGCCCCACAGTGATCTCAAAGTTAGATGTCGCTCACCTGCCCTGCTGAGGGCATTCTAATAGGATGGCTTCGGAATGCGATCAAAACACCCCCGGTTGAGAATTTCTTTCCAATGAAGTCAACTCTGGTGAAAGTTTAGTGAAAGTTTTGGCTTTGGTGAAAACAGTGATCCCTCCATTTTGTGAATGAAGCAACTGACATCTCCCAAGCCCTGAGTCTTGAGGCAAAAAGCGAAGAAGGATCAAAAACGATGAGTCTTGAAAACATGTCCTCAGTTCCCATTTCTAACCAACACGAGATCTCCTGCTGGAAACAAATAATAAAGTTATGGGCTCATTGTCCTTTGATCAGTTATAATATTAGAATTTCCCAAATGATAGAAATATAAATTTTCTCCAGGAGAAGAGGATCACTGACATTTGTTGAGATCTTTCCAAGGGACCAACAAGAGCACTGGAACGTCCTACTGTTTAATCTTATATTTACTTGGATTCTATGTATAGTCTGATAGCCCAAATTTGGCTTTGGTTCAGACCGGGACAACCAGCTGAACAATGAGAGAGACTCAACTCAGAACGGCCATGGCCTTTCAAAACGGGAGGTTTTCTTACTTCCCGCAAGCAAGGAGATGCTTCCTTGGAAGCCAGCTAACCATTCCTCAGAGATAAAGGAATACTGCCTCTGTGGTTTCTAAACCTGGCCATTCATCAGAACCACTTGGAGTGTGAGGAAAACTGATTCTTGTAGCCTGTAGAGCTACTGACTCAGATTTTAAGATGGCGTTGATAAATTGGATTTTTTTCCAAATGATCTACCCCTCTGCACTCCAGCATTAAGGAACATCCTTCTGACTCTAGGATTCCAGGATGCACTGAATGTTTGTGTATATATGTGATAAGTACTTCATAAATCAGAGAGTGTAACATAAGGCATTGTTAGTAATCACCAGACACCCCCATGTTTCACTGTGTGTCTATGTGGGGCTGAGCTTACAACCAACAAGCAGAAATCAAGATAAATTCTAAAAAAGGCATTCTTGTGAGAGGTGAAGCTGTTGCTTCACGGGAGTATAGGTTGCCGTGGACATAGGGACAGGAGACCGGAAGCAGAACTTGCCGGGTTCAGTACATAGAAGTTTTAGAGGAAGATACTGACTCAGAACTGGGGCAAAGACAAAGAACATGACTCAGGAAAAGAAGATGGACAGAAGCCAGGCAGGTGGGAAAAAACCTGTGGACACATGTCAGATAGCAGAGTGAGCAGGGCAGCCCAGACCTGACACACAGGAACTGGAAGACCCATAGGAGATGCATGAAGCTTGAGGTACAGGACAAGCCAACAGAAGAACTGCTCAGAAAATCAGAACCAGGCTTCCCTCCCTAAACGCAGTTGGCTGGGGCTGTAGAAGGGTCTGACGGAGAGCATCCAGGTCACGAGAAAGTAACCACAGGCAGGCTGTTTCTGAAACAGGCCCATGAGGGTGTGAAACCCATACCCTGGACGATTTTTGAACAATCTGAGTTCCTCAGTCAAATGGGCCATTGCCTGGAGTTGCTACTCCTGGGTAAACAAGCCATGTGACCTTGAGGTAGCTGTGTGCCCTTGAGCAAACTGCTTCATCTCTCCAAGTTCAAGATCCTCATCTTCAAGATGAAGGTGCAGGAAGGACAGGGGACCTCTAAGGTCTCTGTAATCCTGGGCAGCACTTACAATGCTGGCTCTGCCAGTGTTATGTCCACACTCAGTGGGGCACCGCATTTGTCATCCAGCCAGGCTGAGAAAAAGCAACGTGTTGGTCTCTCCCTGAAAGTCATGTAGCCTGTTCCTTAGGGTGTTGGACTGTTGCCTTCTTGGAGCGCCATCTTGGATGCGCACTATAAATAGCATGTAGATGGTCAGCCATATGCTGTCATAGCAACAGCAGGGTTCAACCACTTCCTTCTTGATAAATAGGCCACGTGGAAAGAGCATGGATCCCAATTTCAGCTTTGTAAACGTATAAACTATTTTTCCTTCCAGTTTTACTGAGATATAACTGACATAAAGCCCTGTATAAGCTTATGGTGTACAGCATAATTTGATTTCATACATCGTGAGATGACCACAGTAAGTTTAGTGAACATCCATTATCTCCTATAGATACAAAATAAAAGAAAAGGAAAAAAATTATTTTTTCCTTATAATGAGAAGGCAAGATTTGCTCTTTTAACAACCGTCATATATAACATTCAGCAGTGTTAATTAGATTAGTCATGTTGTACGTTACATCCCTAGTACTTATCTTAAACTGGAAATTTGTACCTTTTGACCACTTTTATCTAACTCCCCCTCCCCCAGCCTTTGGGAACCACAAATCTGATCTCTTTTCTTATGAGGTTGTTTGGCTTGTTTGTTGGTTTGTTTTTTTTTAAGTATAATTGACCTGCAGCACTATGTTAGCTTCTGGTACAGGACATAGCGATTCCATATTTCTACACATTATAAAACGATCACCATGATAAGTCTAGCTACCATCTGCCACCATACAAAGATTTGAACAGCATGGAGAATATGGTCAATAATAATGTAATATCTTTGTAAACTTATAACAAACTTTCTGGGCCTCTATTTCTTATTAGGTTGAACCATATGAAATTGCCAATGTTCAAATCTTTGGTCTTACAAAACCTGCAATTTCATAGGGTTCAACTTAAGATGAAACAAATGGGTTGACCTGACCAGTGATTTTAATGTACCATAGAGGTTTCATTCCTGTTTTGATTTTAATAAATATTTATGAATATCTTCCCTGGGGTCAGGCCCTGTAGTAGGTTCTGCCTACGCAACAGTGAACAAAATAGTCTCAGTAGCTACCCTCACAGAGCTTACCGTCTACTGGAAGACAGCTTTAAAGGTCTTTTGGCAGGCCAGATTTAAGTCTGATAATTTGACTACTCCTGAAGCAGGATGTAAATTGCATCTTCACAAGTGTAGGAGATACCTACCACCTGGGGAAAGATTATTAAACTTTGTTCAGCCTCTAATGAAAAGATAATTAATACCTCTGTCAAAATACAGTTCAGAGAAGCTGAGAATGAGCAAGAAACACCCTTGATGAATTTATCCAAAGCCTGAGACTGTTTGAGAGAATGAAGATTGTGGATATTATTATACTTTACTGATGACGTGGTCAGTCAGGCAAACGTGAGAAAATTAATACGTTGTAAAACATCTGACATATGCAACAGGAAGCCTTCTAAAGTGTATTGAAATTTATGTTACTTTCAAAACATAACAAATTTAAGCAAAAAATGGAGCTTCTATATTGCCAAGGCCCCCTCGTTTGGGAATCACAAACACCCCAACAGGGTCTTGCTGAAGTCTATTCCCAGATGCCCCTCAGCAGACATCCCCTCAGGCCTCACTGTTTGGAAGGACTTCAATGTTAAGAAGGTTGAGAACTACTTGATTCACTGAGATCAGTCAACTTCACTCCCAGGGGCTGAGGAAGTTTCCAGCCTCCCTGAAGGATTCGACCACTTTTACAAGAGGGTGAGCAAAATAAAGGTTCTGTTAGCAAGACAGAACTCATAGGCTGCCTGGTGGGAAGGGAGCCAAAAGTACAGACCTCAATGCCAAAGTCAACAATAAATCCAAGTGGATCATAAAAGAAGTTACGAGTGGATTAAAATCTGCCCTACCTTGGATTTTCTATAACCCTGCACCTCTGGATTAAGATCTGATTTCACTTGGAGTCCAAGTCACGATGTGCTCATACTTTATGAGCAAATATGTCCCCCACATTCACTGAATTGTGGTGAAGTGAATCTGCTTTTTCCATTGATTTATTTTATAAAACGCGTCTCTCACTCTTTCCTGTAGTCTGAACTTAGCCTATGAGAACATGATTCAGAATCTGATTAGGTCCAGAAAGTACTGTGCAATACAACAACCCATCCCTCTGGAAGGGCTCTGTGACAGTGAACACTATTCCTGATCTGTCCTCCTTCAGCTCATCACTTTGTCCAGACTCCACCGGTCTTTGGTATCACTTGTCCTTAACTCTCATTCTCTCCTTTTGTGTGAGTATGGAAAACATCTGATAGATTTTGTCCCAGTGTCACAGAGTGTCACCCTCTGTATTATACCACCTAAAGGAATAAGAAAGCATAGAATGCATAGAAACAAGAGTGATCAGAGGTTCACTCACGTCTAAATGATCTTTTTTCTGAAGGATTTCAGTCTTATAATGAATTTTGTGCTCTAATTTATCACCTTGGCAAGTTAGGAATCTGCAATAGACCAAAGCTTACTTGTCATTTAGAGCGATACATAAAACCCAGTGAACAGCAAGCAAACAGCCTTTGCTCCCCCTTGCCCCAGCGGTGAGGGGAGAAGGCTCTTCCTAGTAGGGCTTGGGGAACAACCAACCACATAGCTTTTGCACAATTAATGGGGACAGGATTAGACTGAAATGTGATGTTTTCCCTCCAAAAATCAGGAAGATTTAAAAACGCTTCCCATTATTTAGTACAGAAAAGGCTGTTTTTTTAAAAGGAGGCAGAATACATTTGCTTTAGAATAAAGGAAATCTCCAGAATTTTAGCTTGTTAGTGGCAAATGGAAAGAAAATTAGCCAGATCGATAGATACTGAACATATGTTAGATTTTAAGACTTAATTCTAGTCCTGGGAACTAAGAACTCTATACAATTAACAAATCATCTGTGATTAAAGGAAGGGATATTAAGATAGGGATTCATATCAGTGGAGGGACAGACACAAAGGCGGACACATGGGTGGGAACACTGTGATGCTCACATAAGAAAGGAACATGGTCAGGCCTTTCCCTACCCCTTCTGCAGAGTTAATAGTTAATGAGCATGGTCTAGCTACACCTTTATATTATCTGTGGTTACTTAGTAAATGGTACATAGTTCGTTCTGTATATGGTTCAGTTCTTCTAAGCTACTTTTTGGGTTTTCTTTGCAAAATCTTCAGTTTAAAAAAACATAACAAAATAAAACAATTCCTTCAGTGTTGCTGAAATGGGTTGACCCTAATGAATTTTCTGGATCAGCTACTTCACATTAGATGAGATGTGCAGAGGGCCTTCTATCTGTTTCTGCTATTGGGTTACGTGCATAAATTTATAAACTGACCAAGCAGTGCAGGGGTGTACCCAGAGGTAGGAAGATCCCCTTTAAAGAATCTTTTGAAGAAACTGCTTTTATATCAGTCAGTTTTTTAAAGTTAAGAAAACTATCCTGTCTAATTTTTTTTCCTTAAGACCCTGTATTTTAGCTCATTGCCCCAGTTTTCTTGCCAGGTAATTATAAAGCTTTTTGCAAGGTTGTTCACGGCTGTCTGACACCTTTTTATCTCTCTCTCTCTATTCCCCTCTCGACTTTCCACGATTCTACATGTTCTGGTATCTTTTCTGTCTCCCACAGAGATGGACCAAGTATACATTTATCTCTCCCTTTTAAATCTGTGTCCCACGTCTCTACTGCAGATTCCAGAAGCCCAGGCTGCCTTCTCATTGACAAAACGCTTCTTCTCATGCTCAGTGTTGCTATTTCCACCCAAACAAAATGAGAATGAATTTTACCACGTTGAGGAAAAGAGGTATGTAAATCACGAAAATTCTTAGAGTTAGAAGGAACTTTAGAGACAAGTTGTAAATGGGGAAAATAATATCTTTTTACATAGACACAAAAGGTATTTTTTTTTAACATGAAGAGTTAACACAAAATAGCAAGGGTAAGATAAACAACCCAAGGAACAGATGGGCTAAGGGTTTGCACAGCAATTCTCAAAAAATTACAGAAACCCAATAAACATATATTTAATGCTTTGAACCTCATTATCAATCAGTGGAATACAAATTAAAGAGTGGTACCATTTTTATGTATCATGGTGTCAAAGTCTGGAAAAGATTATGACCCCTGGTGCTGGCATCAGTGTGAAGAGGTGGGGATGCACACACTACAGCCAGGAGTCTACATGTGTGCAGACATTCTCTAGGGCATTTAATGGGACCTATCAAAGCGTTAAACATACTTATAGTCTTTGAAGTAAGAACACTTCCAGTGTTTTATCCTAAGGAAATAATTAGGGAATCATGCAGAATTTTTATGTGCCAGGATGTCGCATGCAGTGTTATTTGTAACCTCAAAAAAAAAAAAAAAAGGAATCCCTAACTATATAATGTTAAAATATTGAATAAATAATATTAAATAAATTATGGTGTATTCATGGGACGGAAGCAACTGCTAAGCAAAAAGCATTCAGTCCCACCTTTATCCCACTTCCAGGGGTACCTGCTGCCATCATGTATCTGAGTGGCTGAGGCCTTCTTAGTGTAAATATGGGTTTTTTTGTCTTTGCTCTGAAGGAGCTCAGGGCTCAGTGTTCTTTGATCCTCTAAGTCGGTTACCCGTCATTTTTTTACTTTCCGGCTTGCAAAATCCAGCTGCTATCATCTTTTTTTCCATTCTTCTTTTCCCTGTGGGTCTTTTAGAAAATTCCTTTCTGTTATTTTAGTGGTGTTTTGGGAAGAAGCAGCGTTAAATGTGTATTTTTCAATCCATTATATTTAACTAGACGTTCATATCTGAAGATTTTTTGAAAAGTTTGTAGGCCGAGGCTGCTTGCAAGTTTTCAATGAGAGGGATTTCTGTGTGTCCGTTGGTACGTTTAGTTGGAGCCCTCAGTGTGCCAAGCAGCATGCTGTATCATAGTGGGAAAGAGGAAAGGCTCCCTCCTCATTCTGAGTGATACGCTTTTATAGCAACTTAGTGAGACATCTCTTTTGTTTACAGCTCTCTCTGTTTACTAAGGATTCTTAGGTGCATCACTGGATGCTGGGGTCTGAGAGGAAGTCCAGGTGATAGAGACCATGACTCTGGTTGCTCCTATCTGGCTCCCTCTTCTCTAGGGCTGGTTTTCCTAGTTTCCCAGACATGGGTAGTCACATCTGAATCCCAAGAGGGAACGCAATTTAGCCTGAAGCTGGGATTCCCACTACATTTATTTTCTTAGCAGGAGACTTTCAGATCACTTAACCAACTTCTTCGTTTTACAGGAAAGCAATCTGTAGTCCAGAAAGTTTAAATGACTTAATTAAGGTCACAGGCTAAGTAAGTGGTAGGATCTCATGACCGGAGCTGTAACCAAGGAAGTCTAATACAAATTCGATCTTCCTTGAGAAAATATTAAGGAAACAAAGAAAGTTATGTCACTGCATAAAATAGGAAAGGCAAGAGGAAATCTGCTTAGCTGATCCTAACTCTATAAAGGTAATGCCATGAAATGTGACCTTCACATCTTACCCACTTACTTCTATACAGCAATGAAATCTTAAGACAAAAATAACTCACATTTACCAAAGGCTGAAACTTTCGGTCCACAATAATACTGGAGGAATGGAAGCCTGCCAGTCCAGGGTATTTTGGGTTCCTCAAGTCCAGTCCCTGCTGAGCTGCCCCCATCTCATCATCCATTCTTATCCCTTTATGGTAGCTATCCCTTGCATTTTCCTCTCCATTTCTCATCTTCCAGTGAAGGCTCTAGTTTTCACTTTGGAATTCACCTCTGCTTACTCTCAGCCCATGTGGTCTTGGCTCCATTGACCACAGTGATTAGTTAAGAGGTGGGCATCTGATCTCAACTATTACACTCAGAGGATTACTTGCCACTTCCACTAGTGAAGTAGGGCCAGGAAATGAAGAGAGAGAAACATCAAGCTGATGACTTCACTTGAGCTCTGGAGCAAGCTGCTCCTGAAGCCAGAATACTTCTGAGTTATAAAGTAACACAAGATAATAAACTTAAACCCTCCCATTTAAAACAAATCCAATTTCAGTGGGTGAGAATGGTTTTTGTCACTTGCAAACAAAGATCCTAACTGTTAAACTATAGGAACAAACACATGCATATGCACTTGTTTCTTTTTTTTTAATATTGTTTTAAGGATTTTTTTTAACGTCTTTATTATAGTAAAGTATAATAGCATTACAGTTGTGTGTTAGTTCCTGCTTTATAATAAAGTGAATCAGCTATACATATACATACATCCCCATATCCCCTCCCTCTTGCGTCTACCTCCCACCCTCCTTATCCCACCCCTCTGGGTGGTCACAAAGCACCAAGCTGATCTCCCTGTTCTATGCAGCTGCTTCCCACTAGCTATCTATATTACATTTGGTAGTGTATATATGTCCATGCCACTCTCTCACTTCGTCCCAGCTTACCCTTCCCCTCCCCATGTCCTCAAGTCCATTCTCTACGTCTGCATCTTTATTCCTGTCCTGCTCCTAAGTTCTTCAGAACCATTTTATTTTTTAGATTCCATATATATGTTTTAGCATACGGTATTTGTTTCTCTCTTTCTGACTTACTTCACTCTGTATGACAGACTCTAGGTCCATCTACCTCATTACAAATAACTCAATTTCATTTCTTTTTATGGCTGAGTAATATTCCATTGTATATATGTGCCACATCTTCTTTATCCATTCATCTGTCGATGGACACTTAGGTTGCTTCCATGTCCTTGCTATTGTAAATAGAGCTGCAATGAATATTGTGGTACATGATTCTTTTTGAATTTTGGTTTTCCCAGGGTATATGCCCAGTAGTGGGATTGCTGGGTCACATGGTAGTTCTATTTTTAGTTTCTTAAGGAACATCCATACTGTTCTCCATAGTGGCTGTGTCAGTTAGTTTACATTCCCACCAACAGTGTGAGGGTTCCCTTTTCTCCACACCCTCTCCAGCATTTATTTATTTATTTAAATTTATTTATTTATTTGTTCATTTATTTTTCGCTGAGTGGGGTCTTTGTTGCTGCGTGTGGGCTTTCTCTAGTTGCAGTGAGTGGAGGCTACTCTTCATTGCGGTGTGCAGGCTTCTAATTGCAGTGGCTTCTCTTGTTGCGGAGCACGGGCTCTACGCGTGTGAGCTCAATAGTTGTGGCACACGGGTTCAGTAGTTGTGGCTCACGGGCTCTAGAGCACGGGCTCAGTAGTTGTGGTGCATGGGCTTAGTTGCTCCGCGGCATGTGGGATCTTCCTGGACCAGTTCTCAAACCTGTGTCCCCTGTGTTGGCAGGCGATTTTTAACCACTGTGCAACAAGGGAGCCCTCCAGCATTTATTGTTTGTAGATATTTTGATGATGGCCATTCTGACTGGTATGAGGTGATACCTCATTGTACTTTTGATTTGCATTTCTCTAATAATTAGTGATGTTAAGCATCCTTTCATGTGTTTGTTGGCAATCTGTATATCTTCTTTGGAGAAATGTCTATTTAGGTCTTCTGCCCATTTTTGGATTGGGTTTTTTGTTTTTTGGATATT
Organism: Monodon monoceros; assembly: GCF_005190385.1. Classification (NCBI taxonomy): domain Eukaryota; kingdom Metazoa; phylum Chordata; class Mammalia; order Artiodactyla; family Monodontidae; genus Monodon; species Monodon monoceros. The sequence continues at coordinate 1,514,808 of NW_021703778.1, forward strand.
GAGCTGAATGAGCTGTTACTATATTTTGGAGATTAATCTTTTGTCAGTTGCTTCATTTGCAAATATTTTCTCCCATTCTGAGGGTTGTCTTTCTGTCTTGTCTATGTTTTCCTTTGCTGTGCAAAAGCTTTTAAGTTTCATTAGGTCCCATTTGTTTATTTTTGTTTTTATTTCCATTTCTCTAGAAGGTGATTCAAAAAGGATCTTGCTGTGATTTATGGAATAGAGTGTTCTGCCTATGTTTTCCTCTAAGGGTTCTATAGGGTCTGGCCTTACATTTAGGTCTTTAATCCATTTTGAGTTTATTTTTGTGTATGGTGTTAGGGAGTGTTCTAATTTCATTCTTTTACATGTAGCTGTCCAGTTTTCCCACTTATTGAAGAGGTTGTCTTTTCTCCATTGTATCCTCTTGCCTCCTTCATAAAAAATAAGGTTACCATATGTGCATGGGTTTATCTCTGGGCTTTCTATCCTGTTCCATCAATCTATATTTCTGTTTTTGTGCCAGTACCATACTATCTTAATTACTGTAGCTTTGTAGTATAGTCTAAAGTCCAGGAGCCTGATTCCTCCATCTCCATTTTTCTTTCTCAAGATTGCTTTGGTTATTCGGGGTCTTTTGTATTTCCATACAGATTGTGAAATTTTTTGTTCTAGTTCTGTGAAAAATGCCATTGGTAGTTTGATAGGGATTGCATTAAATCTGTAGATTGCTTTGGGTAATATAGTCATTTTCACAACGTTGATTCTTCCAATCCAAGACCATGGTGTGTCTCTCCCTCTGTTTGTGTCATCTTTAATTTCTTTCATCAGTGTCTTATAGTTTTCTGCATACAGGTCTTTTGTCTCCTTAGGTAGGCTTATTCCTAGATATTTTATTCTTTTTGTTGCAATGGTAAATGAGAGTGTTTCCTTAATTTCTCTTTCAGATTTTTCATCGTTAGTGTATAGGAAAGCAAGAGATTTCTGTGCATTAATTTTGTATGCTGCTACTTTACCAAATTCATTGATTAGTTCTAGTAGTTTTCTGGTAGCATCTTTAGGATCCTCTATGTATATTATCATGTCATCTGCAAATAGTGACAGCTTTACTTCTTCTTTTCCAATTTGGATTCCTTTTATTTCTTTTTCTTCTCTTATTGCTGTGGCTAAAACTTCCAAAACTGTGTTGAATAATAGCAGTGAGACTGGACAAGCTTTTCTTGCTCCTGATCTTAGAGGAAATGGTTTCAGTTTTTCACCATTGAGAACGATGTTGGCTGTGGGTTTGTCATATATGGCCTTTTTAATGTTGAGGTAAGTTCCCTCTATGCCTACTTTCTGGAGGGTTTTTATCATAAATGAGTGTTGAATTTTTTCAAAGGCTTTTCCTGCATCTATTGAGATGATCATATGATTTTTCTCCTTCAATTTTTTAATATGGTTTATCACATTGATTGAGTTGCAAATATTGAAGAATCCTTGCATCCCTGGGATAAATCCCACTTGATCATGGTGTATGATCCTTTTAATGTTTTGTTGGATTCTGTTTGCTAGTATTTTGTTGAGGATTTTTGCATCTATATTCATCAGTGATATTGGTCTGTAATTTTCTTTTTTTGTAGTATCTTTGTCTGGTTTTGGTATGAGGGTGATGATGGCCTCATAGAATGAGTTTGGGAGTGTTCCTCCCTCTGCTATATTTTGGAAGAGCTTGAGAAGGATAGGTGGTATTTCGTCTCTAAATGTTTGATAGAATTCGCCTGTGAAGCCATCTGGTCCTGAGCTTTTGTTTGTTGGAAAATTTTTAATCACAGTCTCAATTTCAGTACTTTTTTTTTTTTTGTGGTACGTGGGCCTCTCACTGTTGTGGCGTCTCCTGTTGTGGAGCACAGGCTCCGGACACCCAGGCTCAGTGACCATGGCTCACGGGCCTAGCCGCTTCACGGCATGTGGGATCTTCCCAGACTGGGGCACAAACCCGTGTCCCCTGCATCGGCAGGCGGACTCTCAACCACTGCACCACCAGGGAAGCCCAATTTCAGTGCTTTTGATTGGTGTGTTTATATTTTTTATTTCTTCCTGGTTCAGTCTTGGAATGTTGTGCTTTTCTAAGAATTTGTCCATTTCTTCCAGGTTGTCCATTTTATTGGCATATAGTTGCTTGTAGTAATCTCTCATGATCTTTTGTATTTCTGCAGTGTCAGTTGTTACTTCTCCGTTTTCATTTCTAATTTTATTGATTTGAGTCTTCTCCCCTTTTTTTCTTGATGAGTCTGGCTAATGGTTTATCAATTTTGTTTATCTTCTCAAAGAACCAGCTTTCAGTTTTATTGATCTTTGTTATTGTTTCCTTCATTTCTTTTTCATTTATTTTTGATCTGATCTTTATTGTTTCTTTCTTTCTGTTAACTTTGGGGTTGTTTTGTTCTTTCTCTAATTGCTTTAGGTGTAAGGTTAGGTTGTTTGAGATGTTTCTTGTTTCTTTAGGTAGGATTGTATTGCTATCAGCTTCACTATTAGAACTGCTTTTGCTGCATCCCATAGAATTGGGGTTGTTGTGTTTTCATTGTCATGTGTTTCTAGGTATTTTTTGATTTCCTCTTTGATTTCTTCAGTGACTTCTTGGTTATTAAGTAGTGTATTGTTTAGTCTCCACGCGTTTGCATTTATTACATTTTTTTTTCCTGTAACTGATATCTAGTCTCATAGCGTTGTGGTCGGAAAAGATACTCGATATGATTTCAATTTTCCTAAATTTACCAAGGCTTGACTTGTGACCCAAGATATGATCTATCCTGGAGAATGTTCCATGAGCACTTGAGAAGAAAGTGTATTCTGTTGTTTTTGGATGGAATGTCTAAAAGTCCATCTTGTTTAATGTATCATTTAAAGCTTGTGTTTCCTTATTTATTTTCATTTTGGATGATCTGTCCATTGGTGAAAGTGGGGTGTTAAAGTCCCCTACTATGATTGTGTTACTATTGATTTCCCCTTTTATTGCTGTTAGCATTTGCCTTATGTATTGAGATGCTCCTGTGTTAGGTGCATAAATATTTACAATTGTTATATCTTCTTCTTGGATTGATCCCTTGATCATTATGTAGTGTCCTTCTTTGTCTCTTGTAACAGTTTTTATTTTAAAATCTATTTTGTCTGATATGAGAATTGCTACTCCAGCTTTCTTTTGCTTTCCATTTGCATGGAATATCTTTTTCTATCCCCTCACTTTCAGTCTGTATGTGTCCTTAGGTTTGAAGTGGGTCTCTTGTAGACAGCATATATATGGATCTTGTTTTTGTATCCATTCAGCCAGTCTATGTCTTTTAAATGGTTGGAGCATTTAATACATTTACATTTAAGGTAGTTATCAGTATGTATATTCCTATTACCATTTTCTTCATTGTTTTAGGGTGTTATTGTAGGTCTTTTCCTTCTCTTGTGTTTCCTGTCTAGAGAAGTTCCTTTAGCATTTGTTGTAAAGCTGGTTTGGTGGTGCTGAATTCTCTTAGCTTTTGCTTGTCTGTAAAAGTTTTAATTTCTCCATCAAATCTGAATGAGATCCTTGCTGGGTAGAGTAATCTTGGTTGTAGGCTTTTCTCCTTCATCACTTTAAATATGTCCTGCCACTCCCTTCTGGCTTGCAGAGTTTCTACTGAAAGATCAGCTGTTTTACGTTATGGGGATTCCCTTGTATGTTATTTGTTGTTTTTCCTTTGCTGCTTTTAATATTTTTTCTTAGTATTTAATTTTTGGTAGTTTGAGTAATATGTGTCTTGGCATGTTTCTCCTTGGATTTATCCTGTATGGATATGTATGTATCCATATGTATCCTCTCTGTGCTTCCTGGACTTGATTGACTGTTTCCTTTCCCATTTTAGGGAAGTTTTCAACTATAATCTCTTCAAATATTTTCTCAGTCCCTTTCTTTTTCTCTTCTTCTTCTGGGACCCCTATACTTTGAATGTTGGTGCGTTTAATGTTGTCCCAGAGGTCTCTGAGACTGTCCGCAATTCTTTTCATTCTCTTTTCTTTATTCTGCTCTGTGGTAGTTATTTCCACTATTTTATCTTCCAGGTCACTTATCCATTCTTCTGCCTCAGTTATTCTGCTATTGATTCCTTCTAGAGGATTTTTAATCTCATTTATTGTGTTATTCATCATTGTTTGCTCTTTTGTTCTCCTAGGTCCTTGTTTAAATGTTTCTTGTACTTTCTCCATTCTATTTCCAAGATTTTGGATCGTATTTACTATCATTACTCTGAATTCTTTTTCAGGTAGACTGCCTATTCCCTCTTCATTTGTTTGGTCTGGTGGTTTTTTACCTTGGTCCTTCATCTGCTTCATATTTCTTGTCTCCCCATTTTGCTTAACTTACTGTGTTTGGGGTCTCCTTTTCACAGGCTGCAGGTTCGTAGTTCCCATTGTTTTTGGTGTCTGCCCCCAGTGCGTAAGGTTGGTTCAGTGCTGTGTAGGCTTCCTGGTAGAGGGGACTGGTGCCTGTGTTCTGCAGGATGAGGCTGATATTGTCTTTCTGGTGGGCAGGTCCACATCTGGTGGTGTGTTTTTGGGGTGTCTGTGAACTCAGTATGATTTTAGGCAGCCTCTCTGCTAATGGATGGGGTTGTGTTCCTGTCTTGCTAGTTGTTTGGCATAGGGTGTCCAGCACTGAAGCTTGCTGGTCGTTGAGTGCATCTGGGTCTTAACGTTGAGATGGAGATCTCTGGGAGAGCTTTCACCAGTTGATATTACGTGGAGTCAGGATGTCTCTGGTGGACTAACATCCTGAATTCGGCTCTCATACATCAGAGGCACAGGCCTGACACCCGGCCGAATCACCAAGACCCTGTCAGCCACATGGCTTAGAAGAAAAGGGAGAAAGAAAGAAAGAAAGAAAGAGAGAGAGAAGGAAAAAATAAAAGTTATTAAAATAAAAAAAAATTATTAAAAATATAAAAAGTTAGAAAGTAATTTGAAAAAAGAAAAAAGAAAGAAAGAAAGAAGAGAGCAACCAAACCAAAAAACAAATCCACCAATGATTACAAGCACTAAAAACTATACTAAAAACAAACAAACAAAAAAAAAAAACCCAAAACGGACAGACAGAAGCCTAGGACAAATGGTAAAAGCAAAGCTATACAGACAAAATCACACAAAGAAGCATACACGTACACACTCACAAAAAGAGAAGAAGGAAAAATACATATATATCTGTATATATATATAAAAAAAGGAAGAGAGCAACCAAATCAATAAACAAACCTACCAGTGATAATAAGCTCTAAGTATCAAACTAAGATAAACATAAAACCAGAAACAATTTAGATGCAGAAAGCAAACCCCAAGTCTACAGTTGCTCCCAAAGTCCACTGCTTCAATTCTGGGATGATTCGTTGTCTATTCAGGTATTCCACAGATGCAGGTACATCAAGTTGACTGTGGAGATTTAATCCGCTGCTCCTGAGGCTGCACAGAGAGATTTCCCTTTCTGTTCTTTGTTTGCACAGCTCCTGGGGTTCAGCTTTGGATGTGGCCCCGCCTCTGTATGTAGGTCGCCTGAGGGCATCTGTTCCACACTTTCTGTACACCAGAAACTAACACAACATTATAAAACAACTATACTTCATTTTGAAAAAAAGATGCAATTCTTCTTTTTTTTTTGGTCTGAGGGATTAGTTCACAGACCAGGAATCAAACCAGTGCCCCCTGCAGTGGAAGCATCAAGCCCCAACCACTGGACTGCCAGGGAAGTCCCAAAGATGCAGTTCTTTAATGGTTGTCCTGCCAACCAGGTACAGAATGAAGACAAATCCCTGGTGTGTCTTTGGAACCTCTGTAGTGACAGGCAACACATGACATGAACAAGACCCATGAGGAGCTTAGGTCCCTGCATTTATTCACACTTTTCTTGTCTAAAACCATTCTTATCCAAGCGTTGTTAGAAACGTTACCAAGGATTGTTTGACAACTTTTATAGAAACATGGTTAACAGAAGTGAACTGGGTAAGCCTTTTCTCCCCAGGGTGGAACTTAGGCAAAGAACTTATATTTCCTCACAGCTGTGAAAGTTTTAAAGTCTTGACGTTGGTACAGAATTAATGCCTAAGGCAATGTGTCTCAGAGTGTCGTTCCCCAACCAGTAGCATCCACTTAATCTGGGAGCTTGTGAGAAGTGCAGATTCCTGGCCCCCACCCCAGACCTGCTGATTATGACTCTGTGGGGATGAGGCCAGCAGCTTCTGTTTGCATGAGCTCCCAAGGGATGCTGACGCAGCCAAAGTTTGAGGACCACTGTCCCCAGAACCTGCCGTTGGGTCCTCCTCCAGGAAATGCCTGAGATTTAGAACAGAATCTTTCTGAGAGAATGGTCTGTGCTGTCAGGTGAGTGCAGGTAAGTCAGCAAATGCCCTCTGCAGGCAAGTCCCCTGATATCTTGGATTCAGAGGTGAAGTCAGCAAAGTTCCAGATTTTCTGGAATGGACGGGAGCCTTGTTCATGATCAGAGCTTTGGGAGTTCAAGTGAGTGACTCAACATTCTTCCCAACATTCTCTAGAAAAAAAAGAAAAGGCCAAACATCTATAAAGTTCAAGAAAGACTGAATCTAGTTATTTTCTTCAGCTCATCACTTAGTTACTGACATTGATGGTGGGTAGTTACCTACAGCTCTGTGTAGTTATCACTCCCTGAGCACGATGGCTGCGGTGGGCAGAGATGGCCCGTGGCTTTCAGTGGCACCTGTGACATGCGAGCGCTCAGACGTTTAGAGAACTCAGCACTGGGGCTCCTGTCTTTCCTCAGCTCAGCACCGTTCCCAGAGAGAAAGCTGACGCTCTGGGTGGGTCTTGGTTTTGTGTCACAGAGGATGAGGGGAGACAAATAGAGTCAACAAATAGAGTCTCCAGTCATGTTTCCCTAGTTGTGAACCTTGGACCACTGGAAACCTCTAGGGTGTTTGTTAACATGCAGATCCCCAGACCCTGTCCTAAAAATGCTCAGTCAGAACCTCCAGGGCTGAGTCCTGGGACTCTCCATTTAGTTAGCATCCTACGTTTCTCTTAGACACAGTTATGTTTGGCAACCATTGATCTACGCCATCTGACTTTGCTTCTCTTTTAGATTTTGATTAGAATACACAGTCTGCTGTTACCAGTTGGAATTTGGGCCTATAGAGAGGATATAAATTTGGAAATGAGATTAATCTGGCTTCAAATCCCAGATCCAGCAGTGATCCAAGGTAAGACTCCTGGCAAGTGGATGAACTTGTTTGAACCTCAGTTTTCTCATCTGTAAAATGTGATGATTATAATATCCATATGGCAGAAAAACTGGAAAGGGTAAATGAGAAACTGTAAGCTAGGTTATTAATACATGCTATACATATAAATATATGTATGTATTTAATACAGAGGTGCTATTTAATAACATTTTCTAAAGAATTCATCCGTTTTCTAGCCTTAGAAGATGATTTTTAAAAATCTCCTTCCAAAATACTGCTCTCCAAATGGAGGTGGGAGTGGAAGGAAGGAAGGAAGGAAGAGAGGGAGCGAGGAAGGAAGGAAGGGAGGGAGGGAGGGAGGGAGGGAACTAATAATAGGAAAGATCTGATCTAATGATTCCAACCCTCTAGATGTTTTTATCATCTAGAACTCACAGATGAGGCTGCTAAGAATCAGAGAAAAAGAGAAACAAATTCCTCAGCTTCCAAACCTCAGGCTCTTTCCGATTCCTTAAGGGGTAATCCCAGTTTTGATTAAATCCCTGCTACCATGTAACCCCATGGCGATTTGACATCACTGTATGCAATCTATACGTGTCCCCACAGGGAATTTGCCTCAAGGTCTAAGCAGACGTGACCCAGAGTTGAAAGGCCATCAAGTGTCAGGTTCCTTGAACCAGCCTTTCCTCAGGGCTTTTTTTGCTGAAGGGATGACTCAGTCCTTCACCACCTCTGGCCAAATAAACCATGTTCCAATTACCACGCTACCAGCGTGTTGTCTGAAAAAAAGAGACCTAAAGAACCCGTCTACCCTTTGTGGCGACAGAAATCCTGGTGCAGCTTTTAATGGCCTCAGTCATCCCATAGGGGGTTATGGTGACTTCAACTTTGTTTTGAATGTCAAACTTGATTCCAGGCTTAGATACAGCACCAGAACAAGCCCATGAAAACTTGACCCTATGTGCGTTCTAAGAACAGGAATGGGTATCCTTTCGGGGCCTGGGAGCTGAGGACCAAGTCACATGCCCAGGCCTTTGGTGATGTCACGAGCACTGAAGACCAAGAACAGTCCTGGGAAAGATCACAGTCCTTGTTCGGAATGTCGAAAGTCCATTTAGGGCAAAATCTGCCGACCGCTTCCCATGCTCTATTCTGCAAAGAAGCCTTTCACAGACTATGGAGAGTTTAGGAATTGAAGACGGACACACTCAATGTGAACCAGGATTCTAGATCCTTTTTGACTTGTCAGAGAAGCAATGGAAAATAAACAATCCCCAGATAATCTAATAAGGCAACAAAATTAGCTGTGTCTTTTCCTTTCCTGCAGCGTCAAAGCTCAGAAGACAAGCTTCTCTTTTCCCCGTGGAAAAGTCAAATAATTTAAAAATTCCCAAAGATATCGGTTTCTTCGTACACAAGGACCTTCCACAGATTGGGCTGGCCTTTTCAAAGGGATAATATTTCATGTGTAGGTGTGATCATCATTATGTCGGGGTGTGTGCATAATCGCCCCAAAGGTAACAATTTCCATGGAATAAATGGACTAATAGCAACAAAAGAAGACAAGAAGACTCCCTAATAATGTAATTTTTATTGGCGCTTTCCTTCACTCCCCGCCTTCATAGACAAATATCTGCCCATCTCACAGCACAGCTCTGGGTGGAAACCCCTGCTTGTTGGATTCGGCTCTGTGGTCTTATCTGTAATGTGAGGACGCCCCTCCCTAACTCAGCTGGTCTATCAGATGGAGTCCCATTCAGGAAAACAGCTCCTGGAGGGCTCCGTTCTGGCTTCCTTCTCAGAGCCACGGGAAGCTGGGCGACGCCTGCTCCCATGGCCCCTCCGCTGGCGGAAAACCCTTGACAAATCACTTCTAAGCGCGGAAGGAGCGTCTCCATGATTTAGGGCATTTTCCAGAGTCCCTAAAACCTACCCAGAGTGACAGAAATGTATGGGCGGTGAAGACGCTGCTGAGAATTATTGAGCGTGAGGTAAAGGATGGACCTTTGCCATGTTAACATCCATCATGAAAGCTCATGGGATGATTTATGTTTTCCAGAAATGGCTTTTTGGAAAGACCTGAGGTTCAACGGTCCCGGGTCCTAACTGACATTTGTCTTGCGTTATAAAATGTCATCTCAGAGAAACACCATTTCACGACTTCACAGAGAAATAGTGTGTATTTAAAAGTTCTGTGGGTGTGAGTGTAAAAAGTTGAAAACATAGCCAAATGCTCGCTGGATTAAGGGGACTCTCTCGGAAGCCAACTGTTTGAGATATGCATCGGGCTCGGGCTTGGTTGAAAAGGGGAGTTTTGCTGAGTCTTTTGTAGATTTCAGCTTGAATGCTCCCCCCTCCGCATACATCTCCTGCTTGTGGAATCTTAACTAGTCCTCTCTCAGTTCTATATTTTTTTCTTCGCGGCAGATCAGAGCCTGCATTTATTTTATTTGTCTCTTAATTGTTTCTCACTCTAGAATGCAAGGAAGCCCTCTGAAAACAGGAACTGCAGACAGTCTTGTTCGGTTTTCTTCCCAGAACCAAGCAGAATTGCTGCCGCATACATTGTAGGTGCTTGATAAATATTTGTTGAGTTAGTGGTCAAAATCGGACTGAATCTTTGGGGCAAGACTTTATCATAGCATGTCTTGAAAACTGAAAATGAAAAGATATTAAACTAACTTCTACATTGAAGACTAGATCAACTCAGCAATGAAGGGTAAACTTAAGTATAACACATTTATTTAAATTTGATTATTTGGAATATAGGGCTAGACTTGGAAGGGAAATCTTCATAGTATCCCTTGCGATGGAAGTACAGCATTGCGGAGAGATCACGGGAGTATGTGGAAGATGTTGACTGAACCCACGCTACAAGGGGCCTGCACACATTGGGGGCCAATAAGAAAGGGGGGTGCAGCATGACTGCTCCTCCAAATAAGAGATGGGGTTTCTGTTGCTCTAATTTGAAAAGATACATACACCCCAATGTTCACTGCAGCACTATTTACAATAGGCAAGACGTGGAAGCAACCTAAATGCCCATCGACAGATGAATGGATAAAGAAGATGTGGTACATATATACAATGGAATATTACTCAGCCATGAAAAAGAATGAAATTCTGCCATTTGCAATAACATGAATGGGCCTGGATGTTATTTTGCTTAGTGAAATAAGTCATACAGAGAAAGACAAATACTGTATGTTATGACTTATATGTAGAATCTAAAAAATAGTACAGTTGAACTTATTTACAAAACAGAAACAAACTCACAGACATAGAAAACAAATTTATGGTTGTCAAAGGGGAAAGGAGCTGGGGGGAGGGATAAATTAGGAGTATGGGATTAACAGATGTACACTACCATATGTAAAAAAAGATAAACAACAAGGATTTATTGTATAGCATAGGGAACTATATTCAATACCTTGTAATAACCTATAATGGAAAAGAATCTGAAAAAAAAGACAGATATATACATATATATATGTGTGTGTGTGTGTGTATAACAGAATCACTTTGCTGTACACCAGAAACGAACACATTATAAATCAACTACACTTCAATTAAAAAAAGAAGGGTGGAGTTTCTGTTAACAATAGCAGTTCAGAGCACAAGAAAACCATGCCTTACCTTCTAGGGTCTCTCTCCTAGAATACACATGACCCAGGGGCAACCAAGCAATTCCCAACATGCGACTGAGGAAAAGCAATTTTTTATCAAGCCCATAGTGTGTGCCAGGCATTGTGTACCCATATCATAATTAATCTTCACCATCATGCATAGAAGTTTTCTCAAGGGAAAAACTGAAGATCAGTGCCATCTACTAAATGTCTCTTGGGATTAAGTGAAGGTTCTCTGATTCCAGACCTTTGATTTGAGATTGGGACAAAGGCATCAAGAGTGACCTTCTTTCCTGGGTGTTAGAGAGAGTGGGGGGATCCATATGATTACCAAGGAATAGAGTATCTCCATAGAATGTCTCTGATGATTGTTCTGGCTTGGATTTGAATTTTTGAAGTTCTACTAGGATCTGGATGGCCTGTGTTTTCTTTCTAGGGCTACTTCTTACTGGTGCCACCCCCAAAATAAGTTTGAAATTGAGCACTCAGAGCGTTGCAGAGCTAGTTTCTCTTTATTTTCCAATCTGTAAAATGGACACAGTTTTACCTACTACATGGCGCTTTTATGAGGCTCAAATTAAGACAGTAGGAGCAAAAGTACTTTGAAAAACCCAGTGGAGGATTATTTTTTTTCCATCTAAATAATTTTCTAAGTTAAGTGAAGACAAAAATAATTAAATTTCCATCCACCATCCTTACAGGAGATCAAAGGTTGGCTTCTACAGTTTTAAATGTGAAAAAAGCCATTTTCTCACCTTTTTTGACTTGCATTTTCCGATTGTCTACTGAATACATGCCAGCAATTTCTTCACATTAGAGCTGGCTTTCTTTTTTTTTTTTTTTTCCTTCTGGTGACCTCTCATAGCTAATTGTGTTTGAGGGTGAAAATCAGATGTTTAGAAATGCTCATTGGTCCAGACTCCTTAACGGACCCTTCTTATTCTGTTGTATCCTGAAGAAGAGTTCTAAGCATATCATTTCCACCCCCAACCCCTTCGCTTTTAAAAAACTTTTGACAAAGACCAACCACAAATACCAGTCATAGATCATCAAAAGCCAACCCCAATTTGGCTAATGGTGTTCACTTTGTTTTTAGATTCTCTTAATACTTTAAGCACTTAACTGGAGCCTGTGTTCATCTGAGCTCTAGCCTGTGGTTTCCAGGCAGGAGCAACCCACCTGACGTTTAGTGCCCCTGTCTGAGAGTTGATAAGGACGTCTGGAGTCTCTAAACTCTTTTAAGTGCTAAATGTGGAGCTGGAATCGGGTGCCTCCCGCTGAACAATGTGTGTTGTTTCAAAATGATTACTTAATATGAAGAGGTTTCCAAGCGCACTAACGCTTGGGATATTTAAACAGGGTAGTGGGGTATCTGTAAAGTGCCTTTTTAGCTAGCAGCTCAATAATCTCCCTCTTGTTCAAATATTATTTACACCACAGTTCATCTGATACCCTGTGAAAGTTAAACAAGCCATTCAGGAAAATGGGATTGAGTTGTGGCAGGCTGAATAGACGCTCTAGGAGCGCATGTCTTCATACAGGGTAAGATACGCTCTCGCATCCCTCTGTCCGTCCTGCTTGGGAGACAGTGAGGAATTTTACCTGCAGATGAGCAAGACAATGAGGCACATCCAATTGCATCTATTAGACCAGACTCTGGATATATTAAGAGCAATTTCTGCATAAAATTCATTTCTTTTTTCCTCTACCTAATGCTCTGGAAATAAGCTACAGGCATGATCACCTATGCATGAATGGTCCATTGTCCACCCCCACAAAAAAAATGGTGTGTAGAGAGAATCGCAGGATCACTTCTGCTCCTGGCATCTGGGAGAGGTTCAGGGAAGAGCTGCAGCCCTGGGGGCCTGACCTGCCCAGGCCTGTAGCCACCATCGTGTGATATTGGTGAACAGTCACCGCGTCACCACCCTGCTGCTATGGGGGGCACCTTGTATATCTGTAGGTGGTGACATCAACACCCCCAAAGTACACATTCTTTCCTACTTTTCCCCTTAAACTTTATTCATTCTTGATCACTAAGCAACTCCCTTTGTTTTTTTTTTTTTTTTTAACTCCTTGACTTTTTCTCTAATTAGGGGAGAAAGAGGTCTGTGAAAATAAGAGCAGTATATCAGGATCTAAGACCTATCATTAATATAGTCCAGGAGATGCTTCAATTCTGAACTGAAAAGGAAATTTCCCATCATACGTGCACAAATATATATGTTTGTTTGAGAAGAGAAACTGAGCATTTCGTGATACTTGCTCTCTGTCTGTGGCTTCCCAACATGTAAGATGTGAGTAAAAAAAAAAGTGAAAAATCTCTTCCATCTTCTGAGTGTTTGGGGAAGTCTGCATAGCTGAGGTTCTGTCGGCAAAGCCTCTGGTGCCGAAGGGTGTGGCGGTGGGGAGGAGAAAGAACTGTGAACCAGAAGACAGGCAGTTGTCCTCAGGCCGGGGGTTCCCCAAAACTTGGCCCGTGACCTCGCACAAATCTCAGGGTGTTTGTTTTTGTATCTGTCAAATAAGACTGATTGGATTATATAAATGCCCTCCGTCCAGATGCTCGGCATCACTGAGAGAGCAAAAGGGGATAAAAATCACTTTCCTTCAAGAGTCAAGATGCAGGGCTGTTTTGAATCACCCTTCTTGTTGAGTATGTCCCAGCACCCTGGGTGGGAGAGGGGGAGCTGTGGCCACCCGCTCCCACAGTGGGCACGGCAAGCTGTGAAGATGGGGAACTCCTAGGCATACACAGGAGCCCTGTCTTCCTGAGACCCATGGTCCACGGTGAATATTACCATTACCAATAACAACCATCTCAGGAGGATTCCCCTTTGGCGTTGGAGAACCTTCATACGTGACATCTCATCTGAGTCCCAAATCTTGGCAAAAGCAAGCAAACTACCCACACCGGGTTCTCGGGTCAGGTAGGCCCAGTGTTCCTGGGGGTAAAGGGTGTGAGCCCAGACACCTGGGCTGTCAGCCTGAGCCCCTCCTTTCACCCCCATTACCGGACATGAAACTGCAAGTGACATGGAGCCCACAGCCCATCCTCTAGCTCCTCAGGACTCAGGGTCACCCCCCAGGCCTGGCAAGGTGAAGGGACACACCCAAGGCTCTGGGGGGCTGAGTGCTGGCTTTGTGGCCAAGACTAAGGCCTGGGGATCCCGGCTTCCAGGCTTCTGCTCTTTCCAGCCCAACATATAGCATCAGCGGAGCCACTGCCGTGAGGGCGTGAAGTCCCCACGGCCTGGATTTCATCATCCACAGCCTGGATTTCATCGGGAACCTAGTGTCAACACTGAACTGGTAATGGGAGAAAAGCAGTGTTCTATCAGGAAAGAGGGCAATTTTCTTCTCCTTGGCACCCAGGAGAGGCCGCCAGTGATGGCTGCCAGCCTTGAAAGTCCTTCCCAGCTGCTGGCACAAGAATCTTCCCGGCCTGTATGGATGCTGGGGACTGGGGAGCAATTGTGAAAACAGTTTCAACCATCCTGAGGGCTCCAGATCTGCTTCTCGCTCGTAAATCAGGTAGGAGCGGAGCCTAGGAATTGTCTTCTCACGCTGGGAGCTGCCGCCACTGAATCTCAGAGGTCCGGGTGCCTGGCGCCAGCCCAAGATGCACAGATGCGCCACGACTGCAGTTTCCCAGGCTGTCTGTCTCCACCTGTGCCCACACCAGTGTCCACGGCAGGAGGTTGCAGGCCAGGTAGCGTCAGCTGCTCCTGGCCCCTGGCCGTGGCTGTCCAGGCAATATGTTTTCAGTCCGCTGCCTGGGCCCCGACTCCTTATCAGGGAGCTTCTACTCAAGTCCCAGGCCAGCCCTGCCCGGCCCAGCCCATTCCAGCTGTGCCCAGACCAGCCCAGGGGCCTGGGAATGTAGATGGTGCCCGGGCCAGGATCCCCACCGCAGGGGCCGGGTCCCTCCCTGCTTAAGGCCACATGAGACTGCAGCGTGGCCCTGTTCAATTTGCTGAAGCACGTTTCTATGTAAAACTTTCACATAAGGGCAATGTTTAGCATTCGGATACAAGAAAGTGTTCTATGAATACGATTAAAAATTCTAGCCCCACTAATTCTTTGCCCTGATGATTCTGCTTGGCCCTGAAAGTTGTTTTGCCCTCATTTGGGCAAAGCAGCTCTGACTCGAAGCTGGAACAGCCCCACTCTCTATTCATTCTATCTCCTTGCTGTCTGCCTGTGCACCAGGGGGGCACAAGGTCTCTTTCGTAATTTTCTCCAGTGGCCCAGGGCTGCCAGGAAGAAAGATTATAGCCTTCCCCTCACTAAATCCAAGAGTCTGCTCCAATGACCTTTGCTTGGAGACTACATTTCTCACCAGTGCAGCAAAAAAAATCCAGCCAAGAGCTTTGATCCTGAAAAGTATGAACAGAAAACAACACACAAAACAAACAAACAAGTCAGCCCAGCCCAGGCTGGGTAAAGGGAGTTTCTTTTCATGTGGTTTCCTTTGTGCCTGCATGCTGTGACAGGTTCAGGGTGGCAGGACGCTGAGATTGGATGTTTGCAGAGAGTCACGCTGGCCGCCCAGCACATGGCTGGATTCAGAGTCCAGGGCGGGGTCCGCAGCGTCGCCTGGCCACCCGCCTCCCCACCCCAGCTGCTGGGCTGCAGCTCCCATCTCTCTGAGCTCATCACGGCAGGATGGTTCCTGCAGCACCTCCAAAGGACTGTCCCAGGTCAGAGCTAAGATGAGGGTGGGTCAGGTGCACGCCAGCAGGACAGAGCCCTGTGGGTGCACACGGGGTTCCCCTGCTGGTCCCGTGGGTCCCTTGGATGTTTTCTGCTCCAGCCCCCGCTCCCTCCGGGACCATTCCCTGCAGTGACTGGGCCAGGTTGATCCAGGGTGACCAGGAGCCTGAGTGGAGAGTGGTGAGGAAAGGTCAGTGTCCCACCAAGCTTTGCCATCCTCAGGTTGAGGGAGGTTTCCAACTCGTGACGGAGTTCTATGACAAGTGTGTGAGGGGGGATATACATGCAAAAATTTCACTAAGACATTGGGCACAAGCCACACTGCTTGGATTCACAGGATAGAGTGTGACGTCCCAAAGGGGAGAGAGGCATTTGTACCTCCTAGTAACCCTGTCTGTGTTAGCAGATGTGGGTGCTGGGTGTAAAATACCCCATAGGGTAAATGCCAACTGCAGGGCAGCAGGGGTGCCCACAGGAGCTTTTCTTCCCCCAAAGGAAGCTCCTAGAGGCTCTCAAATATTTGGGGGGACTCTTCAGATGGAGAAGGTTCTCAGGTGGAGACATGAGTCCACGAGACGTGGGTTATTACAGGTGATATTCGTCCACGTGGATCCACAGTCTCGGAATGTGGAGAAACGCTAGTTACAAACATTTTATCCAAGCTGATGGCGCTGCCAGCCAGCAGTGAGGAGCCATGATCCAGACTGGACCAATGGGTTGGACATTTACACTCAGCCCCATAGCACAGGCTTGCAGTGAAAGGACATGCAAACTGGACTCTACTGCCACAGAGGCCCTTGACCGTGGAGTTGATGCCAAGCATCCCCACATCCTAAGAGGCTGTAAGCTTCATGAGGAAAAAGCACACACCAGCTTAGGAAAGACAAGGAACTACAGAGATGAGAGAGGGAGAGCTTTACAGAGAAGCATGCTGGTGCCAAGGCAGGTCCCCAACGTGGGGACGGGAAGGAGTACATCCCCTCTAGTCAAGGCAAGTGACAGAGGGGGGCTTCAGGAGGAGACCTTGAAGCGGTACCCAGGGTCCCCGGGGCTCGGGGGTATTTGACTCTCTCCATTAGTCACTCATGAGGGGCCATAGTCTAAGCCCAACCACACTGGAGAGATTGTTTCACTGGGATGTGTTTATTTCCATCAAGAGCATGACAAAAACACCTGTGTTTTCCCCATGTGTCCACTGGTTCCATGGGAAGGAGATGGCATGGAGACACCTTGAAAGGGATCTGTCTTCGGAGGGAATTCTTCTGGAGGGGTGAGGGGACTCCAGAGAGGAGTGGGGTCCAGGAGCCCAGCAGGTGGCCTGCATGAAGCTTCGTAGGTTGGGGCCCCCAGCCAGGAAAAGGGGGACCACACACACCTGCTAGCTGGGGGCCCCAGTGCCAGGACACAGCTGCACATGAGATGGCCCGAAAACACGTCCTTCACTACCGACCCAGCCAGTGGAACGGGTCAGAACCAGGGCTTGAGAGAAGGAGGAGGAGGAATGAAAGGTCAACAGCGGAGGCGCAAAGAAAGCACACGGCCCCCGCCTCCCTCACTGCCGGCTTTACGAGGGGAAACACTTTACCTTTCAGTGAAGTTTGAAGTTTTGACGATTACACAACTCGGGCTGTTTTAATTGCTGAAATGAGATTCTTCATGGGACTGAAAGGGCTTGGAAAAGCTTTGAGGGGCTTCCCTGGTGGCGCAGTGGTTGAGAGTCCGCCTGCCGATGCAGGGGACGCGGGTTCGTGCCCCGGTCCGGGAAGATCCCACATGCCGCGGAGCGGCTGGGCCCGTGAGCCTGTGCTCCGCAACGGGAGAGGCCACAACAGTGAGAGGCCCGCGTACCCGCCCCACCCACCCCCCACCCCCAAAAAAAGCTATGAGGTCTGCTTGAGATTCTGTGTAGGGACATTTAAGAACAAATCCTCAGGATGACTTGAATGGAGAAGGTGGGAAAGAAGACTTTTTTTTTCCTTTTGCTCCTATGAAGTTTAGCTCGTTCAATAAAATACTTACACCATGAATAGAAACCCCCTCACCGAGTCCCCACAGTGATTGTCCTGACCGAGGAAGGAATGAGGAGGTGGCTGCAATGAGTTTGCTGGGGCTGCCATAACAAAGTACCAAAGGATGAGTGGCTTAAGCAAGAGAAATTTAGTTCCTCACGGATCTGGAGGGTAGAATTTGAGATCAAGGTGTTAGCAGGGTGGGTTTCCTCTGTGGTCTCCCTTCTTGGCTTGTAGATGGCCATGTTCTCCCTGTGTCCTCCCCACGTATGTGTCTGTGTCTAAATTTCCTCTTCTTGTAAGAACTCCAGTCGTGTTGGGTTAGGACCCACCCTGATGACCTCATTTCAACTTGATCACCTCTTTAAAGACCCCCCTCTCCAAGCACAGTTACTCTCTCCATCATGACTCCCATTAAAATTGTTGACGATTTTAATACCTTCCAATTATAATTTCTTGAAAAATGAAAAACACTGCTCTCCTAAAAATACTGAATGAACACCTAAAAAATTTATTAAGTTGCTGATGAAGAAACCAATACAACAATAAAGCTGATTCCATGAGCATTCTGAGGGTCTGATCATTTCTAAACATTCTGAAAAAAAGTGAGAATAGGATTGCTAGGGTAGATACAAAACTGGTTAGTGTCCCACAGGGCCATAACACTAATAATCTATAGGGTTATCCCCTGCACAGAGATGTACAAGTTAATGTGTAACTTTACAGTGTCTGGGTTCTAATCCAGTAATAAATAACAAAGTCAAACACAGGTTCATTCTGCTAGGTAATCCAGTGATTTACAGGTAGGCTTGTAAGACATGTTCCACTGTGACATTGAAGAGGCACGTCACCCTATTTGCCTTATTCCCAAGTTTTCCACAATGTTTCTGAACATTTGCCCTGGTGATTCCTTCCATCACTAGGGCTTGGTTCTCCATTTCACCCCTTCTCTAACACTTCCCCCCTGTCCTTGACTCCCAGACCATGTCACAGGCAATCACTGCAACCCTCCTGTTATCAGCAAGCCTCCCTCTTTCCATCCACCATCTCCTATTTTTCCAGGTCAGTAGTTTCCTAACTCCAACAATTTTTCAGCTCCAACAAGAGCTTTAATTCACTGACCCCATCACATTTTGACATCTCTTATTGAGACAGGCTGGGACCTGGGACCTGGGACCCTTTGCTGCAGTGCTTGCACCTGGACAAACGTCTCCTCCAGCAACAAGATACAAAGAAACTATAAGGGACTAGAAATAACTGTGTGCATGCACAGTTGGGGCACATTCTGGAGAGCAAGGTACAAAAAGTCCAAAAACCCAACTGCCAACTTCTGAAAAGCTGGGAGCAAAAGCAGGTTATTGTGCCTGCCCCCTGCACTCAACACCACCAAAGGGGTGGGCAGACCACCTAAGCCATGCCTCCAACCCAACCCCTGGACACACCCCATATAAGGAAGCAGCTCCCCCCCCCCCGCTCAAGTAACAGGAGTGAGCAAGGACACCTGTTACTTGTTTTTGCTCCCCCTGCTGCAGCAGGGCCCCAATAAAGCCTTGCCTGCATTTCTTGTCTGGCATCTTATCAATTTCTATTGATTAAGGAGCCCAAGAACCCTGGTCAGTAACATTATCACCCTCTTATCTTCACATCCTTTCCCCCTGACTTAAATTCCATGGCCAGTCCTTATAAGCACTCCCTTTCAGAAGCCATCCAGTCCTGTGCTTGGCTGTCACTGTTCCCCTCTCCCCTGGCTAAGCCACACCCAAATTAAATGCAGCTCTTCTACTTTGTCCCTGTCCCCACTATTTCCGTGATTGCTGGGACAGTCACAGACACAGTGACCTCTCTCACTGAAATTCATGATCACTAACCTGGTGGAGGCTCTTGGTGCTGCCAGGTAATTGAATACATTTTCCAAGTCCATCCTGTCTCCCATTCTCCCAAATCAGGGATGGCTGATCTTTTCTGTTAAGCTACAGATAGTAAATCTTTTCAGCTTTGTGGGCCATCACGTCTATATAACAACCACTCAACCCTGCAGTCGAATCGGGAAAGCAGTGGGGTGGCTGGTAGTTTGCCAACCCCTGTGCCCTAGATCCCTAAATGATTTCTTCTCCCTCCTCAAACTTCCCATGCCTCCTCCCCCATTCTCACTTTCAGCTGAAGTCCTATGGAAATAGGACTGAGAAAATAGAAGCAAACAGAAAACAACGTCCTAGAACTCCACCCTTGAGGACCTGTGTCCATGCGCCTTCTTTTCTGATTCTGTGGATGCACTGCTTTTGCTCCTGGTGAGGCCAACCTTCACCTCCCAGGACTCGAGGACACTCCTGCAGTTTCCTTCTGCATCATCTGTTCTCCCTCCTTATTGGGTTGTCCCAGTCAATATACAAATACAATGATATTCCTCTGCATAGAAATATCCAATCACTATGCCATGTATCAAAAACTAACATAATGTTGTAGGTCAGTTATACTTTAAAAACAAACAAACAAAGTCATAGAAAAAGACATCAGATTTGTGGTTCCTAGAGCTGGGGCATGGGAATCAGATGAAGGGGGTCAAAAGGTACAAACTTCCAGTTATAAGATAAACAAGTACTAGACATGTGATGGACAGCATGATGAATATAATTAACACTGCTCTGTGTTACGTATGAAAGCTGTTAAGAGAGTCAACCCTAAGAGTTCTCGTCACAAGTAACAATTTTTTTCTTTAATTTTGTATCTTTAGGAGATGATAGATGTTCACTAAACTTATCGTGATAATCACTTCATAATGTATATAAATCAAATCATTATACCTTAAACTTATACAGTGCTGTATGTCAATTATATCTCAATAAAACTGGAAGAAAAAATGATATTTCTCAACTTCTTGACCTTCTTTCCCCTTCTAGCTACTGTCTCGTTTCTCTCCTTTCCTTTGCAGCAAAAATCCTTGGAGTCATTTATTATATTGTCTCTGGTTTCTTCCCCCCTCCTCTCAAATCACTGCACCCACTTTTTTGTCCTATGGTAACAGAGCAAGACCCTATGGGCTTTCCCAGGACAGACCTTCCCCTCACGTCCTCCACCTGCCTCTTGTCTGTAGAATACTTTAGCCAAAGAATAAATTTAATCAGAGAAATGAGAAAAAACAGGCAAAGAAAAGCAGTCAAGACAAAATCATAATAGTTTAGTCATTAAACAAAGTCACGGACATTTAGTTCCTCCTCGAGGGCTATACATACTATTCTGAGCCATGTCCTTTGAGCTGTTTTGCAGATACTGAAACCCCCACCAGGTGGAAGATGTTAACCACATGATGACCTGACTGTAGTCATGACATAAGCTGCCACAATTCTGAGAACTGGCCTCAAGAAAATGGGAACAAATAAACCCTGGAACTAAAGACTGACTGTACTTAAATTAAGATGATGCTGATCAGACCACTGGTGACCAGTTTCAAGATGACTCTGCTGCTCTGCATGTAAACCCCTCCCTCCACCTACACACTCCTGAAACTTCCCTTTAAAAGCTCTTGTCCCCTGATTGTCAATGGGGAGTTGGTTCTTTGGGACGTGAGTCCACCTTCTCCCTAGGATTGCTGGCTTCCTCAATAAAGCTATTGTTCCTTCTACGCAGCACTTGTTTCTCAGTATTGGATTCTTGAGTGACGAGCAGCTGAACCTGAGTTCGGTAACTCCACCAAATCTGTTCTGTCCTCCCGTCCTCCATGGCCTCCACATTGCCAAGTCCAATGGCCATTTTCAGTCATCCTCAATCCACAATATCACAGGCACAGCTGATGTCTCCCCCCTCCATACATCACTGTGGGTTTTTTCCACTTGGCTTCCGTAACACAATTCTCTTGTTTTTCCTCTTGCTTTCTTGGCTTCTCCTTTGTTGGTGAACACTGCAGACATATTGTCACCTCAGGGCCTTTCCACTTGCTCTTCTGCTCCGAGTGCTCTTCCCTAGGTAGCATAGGTCTCTCCCTCACCCTCGATTACATGAATGACACCTTCTCAGTGAGGTTGTCCTTAGTGAGAACACCTGTCCAAAATCAAAACACCCTCTCCCAACACTTCCTATTCCTTTCCATGTTTTACTTTTTATTTAATACTAGCTCCATCTAACATAATGTCTATTTTGTGTATTTATAATGCCATGCTTATCTTGTTTACTGTCTCCAAAAATGTAAAATATTTAACTATCTCATGCAGGTTTTATGAAGACCAAATAAAGGAGATATTTGTTAAAATCTAAAGACAGAATATTTGTTATTATAGCTGCTGGTATATTGGGGGAACTTAAGAAAGATCAAGTCAGTTAACAGACTTTTTTTAACTTTACCTTAAAAAAATTAGGAAGTAATGGAACTCCTTTCAAATGTATTCATCTAGGAAGATGCAGGCTTCTTTTATTGTGTCTTCTGATTCTCTGGGTCTTTAAAATCCTCCTGGATTTCAGGTTAATAAGTATAAGACTCTTCTGTTTAGACTTTTTTTGGGAACCAAAGTATGATCCCTGTGTCTCCTTTCCTCTTTGAAATCACATTCTAGACAAGAAATTGGCTTCCAAGTTATTCCCCGCAATTCTAGAATCATCTTTATGTGGCTTCAAAAACCCTATTCAGTGCTCATAAACTCAACCCATGGATGTTTAAGCTCCACAAAGAAAATTTGATTCAAATTGGCTATGTCTGTTTATGGAACATGTCCCTCTAGGAATAGGTTTCTTTGCCTTCTCAGTCTGTTTTGGGGTATGGCTATGAGATTCTGGCTGGGTCCTCTACAGCAAGCCAATTTTGCAGTGCCATTTTTATTGGCAGAAACTTTATTATGCCAATCTAAATGGACTAGTGAAAAAGTATTTTGAAAATAATCTTGAAAGGTATCAATAATGCAGGTCTGACTTTATGTAGATCAGTTTTCTCTCTCCCCATCTAGCAATCCAGACTGTCAATCATAAGTTGAAAACAGTAAATGTTTTTGTACTTGTAAGAAGAGGAGCCCAGGCAAGAGAGAAGCAGTGAAAGTTTGACTTCAGGCAGCAGAAACAGACGTTTTTTCACTCAAATATCAGAATGAGGGGCATGAATTCCATGGAAAACTGAAAGAGACCTTTATGAGTGTGATGTGCTCCTAAGGCGCAGCCACCTGGCCTGTCCCAGGGTGAACTTTAAACTTCACTTTCCCATTTGGGATCTGCTTGGTGCTGGTGTTACAGGACATCTCCTGGAGCACTGGCAGTTGTGGTGGACCCCTGGGTCTTTCCTGGAACCGTGAGACCAGCTACGTCCTTGGAGCCTCACCCTTCTTCCATGTTTGCCCAGGTGGAACATAAGCTCCTTCAATTGTCTCATCTCATCTCTGTATTTTATCTTTTTTTTACATCTACTATCTTAATTTTTTGATTTTATTGGAGTACAGTTGATTTACAATGTTTGCAGGTGTACAGCAAAGTGACTCAGTTATATATATACATATATTCATTCTTTTTCAGATTCTTTTCCCATATAGGTTATTACAGAATACTGAGTATAGTTTCCTGTGCTATACACCAGGTCCTTATTAGTTATCTATTTTATATATAGTAATGTGTGTATGTTAATCTCACTCCTAATTCATCCCTCCCCACCACGTTTCACCTTTGGTAACCATAAGTTTGTTTTTGAAATCTGTGAGTCTGTTTCTGTTTTGTAAATGAGTTAATTTATATCAGTTTTAATTAGACTCCACATATGAGTGATATCATATAGTATGTCATTCTCTGTCTGACTTACTTCACTTCGTATGATAATCTCTAGGTCCATCCATGTTGCTGTAAATGGCATTATTTCATTATTGTTTATGACTGAGTAATATTTCATTGTATATATGTACCACATCTTCTTTATCCATTCATCTGTCAATGGACATTCAGGTTGCTTCCATGTCCTGGCTACTGTGAAGAGCACTGCAATGAACGTTGGGGTGCAGGCATCCTTTCAAGGTATGGTTTTCTCCACCATATTCACAGTCTTCTGTCCTTCCTCTCCCATGCCTCAACCTCCTTGCACACCCACTCCCTGTATCACTCTTTTCTGTAAATCTAAGCTCCATGGTAGACAAACTATGAACCTTAGTCTCCTCCCAGATACCTGTTGTGCCTGGAATGCTCTTCTGTCCCTAGTGTAACTCCTCCTGCTACTCTCAGTTGGAGGATCCTGACCACTGGGAAGCTTCCCATGACCTGTTAGGTCAAGTCAGGTTCTCATGTTTTATATATAAAGCCATACTGCACACTAGGGTTTTTTCATACCATTTTTGACAACTCTAATTAAATATCTACTTTGGTCATTTTTTGGCTTGATGAATGCTTTCCCTAGACTGCATGAGATCAGAAATTATAAATGATAATAAGATATTCCTTAAATAGAAATAAATCCACGAGAGCAGGAATTATGCATTTCATATTGATCATGGCGTCGTCATCTAGGGCAGGCGAATGGACCATTGTCTTTCTTCTTTTATTAAACAAAAATGAAAAGTGTTCTACTGCTCTGCTTGTATTTCAGAAAGCTCTGCTCTTTTCTAAGGATCCACTTGCCCAGCAAACCACTGTGGGGAAGGCATGCATCGTCCTGGGAGCCCAGAGGCCAGGAGGTTTCTTTTTGTCCCTCCAGATCTGCCTCTGAACATCTGTCATCCACTCTCATGTGAAAATGATCATTCCTATGAAACTCTTGTCACCCCCCCCCCATGCCATCTTCTTAACCCCATGCAGCTGTAATCTTTGGACTTAGTTGTTTTCTCTATCCATCCAACTCTTTGGCACCTCACATGCATTGTCTTCTTTTGTACCCCAAGTACCCCAGGGACTTTTATATTAATTTGGCCAGTAGGATCCAATACTCAGAGGAGAAAGATAAAGCAGGTCTGCAGAGGCTCCATGCCTCAGCTCACAAATCTTTGACCTCTCCTACTTCAACGGCTGCGTCTTCCCTCCAAGTCAGCTGACACCACCCATGGCCATGCTGGACATTCTTGTCACCTGGGACTGTTCTGTCACTGAAACCTTGTACTCCAGTCTTCCTGTACCCATCTGACCAATACCTTCATGCTTCTAGGCTGCTCATTTCCTGACCTTCACATTCTTTCTTCTTGGATCCCATCAAGATAGCCAATCTCTCACACCTTTGTTGCTACAGAAATTCATGCAGCTTCCTACCTATCCCACCCACCGTCCATCCCTTATGGGGCTCTGCCATCAGACACCGTCAATCTGAAACTAGATAACAGTGCTTGCAGCTGTGTGACTTGAAACAAGTTATCTGATCCTCCCGAGGTACTTGTTCCTTCATCTGAAGATAGGGGGAACAATATTATTTACTTCATAGAATTACTGAGGATGGAATGTAACTAATGAAGGCAAAGAACTTAGCAGAATGACCAAAAAACAATGAATGTGAGATAATGAGTGATGAGTGTTGTTACTGACCATGATGGTGGTGGCGGCTGGCTTCTCACCAAGGTCCTCTGTCCCCCTCTCCTCGTCACCCCACTGCACCAGTCCATGTTGTCTATCCCATCCCCTCCCACGTTTCAAAGCTTTGCTTCAATGAATATCTCCTCATTCATCTCTCTTGCACCCTACTGCCTCTGAGCATACAACTTGGTCCAGTCTTACCCAAATTAGACAACAAGAAACTTTCCTCAATTCTGTGTCTCCCTTATCTTTCTTCTCTATTTCTGAACCAAAACTCTTGATAGACTCTGAGTTTCCCTAGATATTCTATTGAAAGTGATTTTGCTAAAATCCCCATCCCTTTCCCAGCTTCCTGGGAGGGGCAGCTTTCCCTATGACATGAAACTGTACCAGTGACCACCGTCTCTTGGGAAGATGGAGACCTATGCTCCCTACATCATGGCACTTGGTTTTTTCTTCCCTGGACAGAGAAGATCTGCTCCCACGTGATGGTGGCTCTCTCGATGGAGAAACTTAGAAAAAACTGACATCTTATAAAGAAAGATTCACACACACACACACACACACACTCCTCCTTCACTTGGCCCCCAAATCCCCACTGCAGCATACACAATCATACTGCCTTTCTTATCACTTTTTCCACCTGCCATGACATATTTACTTTGACTCAACTTTCTGTGTGTATGTTAGCAGGTGGGAAGGAGGGCAAGGCCAGAAAACAGCCTTGTGTGGTCGGGCTGCTCTCAGTTACCCCCAAAGATGGCATAGTACTCCCTCCCTTATTGAAATCTTACTCAGCCCCTGTCCCAGACACCCGCCTGTGCTTATCTTGCTTTACAATCAGCACAGGAAGGAGGCACCAAGGTCAGAAGTAACTGCTGTGTGTCGTATTTATTATTATGCACCCAAATAGACAGTGAGTCCTTTGAGGAAAGGACCATGTCCCTTGCTTTTCACCCTGCATCACTAACACTGCGCTGGACATAGTAGGGATTTAATTAAAAGTTGTTGATAGATTAATTGCATCCGTTACCTGGTCCTATTGTCAGAGCAGAGGTTGTCTCTCTGAGGCCTTGCTCTCCTGCTTTAGAAGTCACTCCAGCTAGTCAGTGACAGGCAGGACCCTCAGAACACCCACAACCTCCCCCCACCACGGTCAAGGGCAGAGAACAGAGGCTTGCCCATTCACTGCCGTGGACCCATGCTTTCTGGCCTTCATGCCATCCCTGGTTCATTCCTCCTGTGGTCCCTGCTTCTCAGATGGGGGGGCAAATACGCCCCCCCATCTCGGATACTGTGGCCTTTGCATTCGGTCAAGCCCTTCCCCTCCTTTTCCCACCCTAGCCTTCTAGGGGGTGAGGGCTGGGGGCAGGAGTTCCCCCTCAAATGGCACAAAGGAAAGACATCGGATCGGGAGTCAGGAGACGCAGGAACTGGCCCTGGGTCAGACACCTGACTCAGACCATTGCTGCTACCCCCCAGTGAGCAAGCGTCTGGATCTGCTCTGAAGATGTGGGAGCTGGATCCAACCTCAGCAACCTCAACTCCACGTGTTGTAAGTCACCTGAGATTGTTGTCCATTGTTCAGCTCCCTGGTCCTGCTCCTGGGGATTTGGGTTGGGTGGGTCAGGGCTAGAGCCTGGGCTTTGTGGATAGCAAATGTCTCTTACCAGGAAAGTCTGGGGACCCTGGTTTAGCTGACTCTGACGGGTCCTGCTCAGATGTCTTCAAACAGGGCTTCCCAAGAGCAGTTCGTGGGTACCACCCTCATGATCTTTGACATATTTTTGTATCCCATGGACTGAAGAGCTTCAAGTCTTTCTTTAAATTATCCTGCATTGAAAAAAAAAATTCTTTAGCCTGCTACCTGTAAAATCCCGCTCCTCTGATGTGCTCTTTCCCCCTCATACACATTAATATGAAAAATAATTCAAATAAAAAATGTTCACCCCCCGTACCAACAAAAATCATTTCAAACTTCACCCCACCAGGATATGTGTGTACTCGACAAGAGTTCAAAAGTGGAATGGCTCAAAGAAGAGTTAATTTACTTGGCGTCCCCTTGGTCGATGTTTAAACCCTTTTAACCCTGCAATCGGAATGCTGTAGCCCGATGACCCCAGGCTGGGGCGGGAGCCGCTGGGGAGGGGGAGGGCTGAGTAGTTTCCAGAAGCTTCGTGCTGTGTGCTCCAGATCTTCATCTCTGGAGTTCAAGTGCTGAGCATGGATGAGGCTGACACAGAAAGACTGTTTAATCCCAATCCCTAGCCAAGTTTCTGGTGGTGTTACTTTTGGAAAAGGGGAATACACACCCACCGTGACATTGTACACTAGTGTCCCTGGTATTGTCACACCCCTGTATCCTTCCCAACACACACACACACACACACACACACACACACACACACACACACACACACGGGTCTGTTTGTAAATGGAATCCCAGTCCAGGCAAGCATGATACTTCAAAAGCAAAGCCTTATCTCTGCTCTCCATCAGGCCTCCTTGAAAGAGCTTGCTGTCTGGCTGGTCTTTCTCTAGGAATCTGTTGTTTTTGTGGCAGCTGCCGAACTTAGTGAATCAAGCCAATAAACTATTTTGACAGGATCTGCTTCTTTTATTCTTGCCTCTCTGCAATCCCAGCCCCGATCTAAAAGCCCAGACACCGGCCCCTCCTGCCCACACGCTGAAGGCAGACAGCCTCTGTCACTCGCTAATGGTGTCATTCATTCTTCAGCAAATCAGAAGGCCTGGCAGAGGCCCAGGGCCAGGGGGGAATCAAGGTCTGCTTTCCCATCGATGCACTGACCAAGGCCTTCACAGGACAGGGATACCCCCTCCCAGCAGGTACAGAGTTCCCGGTGGGACAGCTGCCCCCAGATATGTCCTCCCATTGTCTGTTCAGCTCTGGCAGTCAAACACTTGTTCTCTTGAGCCTGGTTTGGTCTTCAGTGCTTTGGTCTTTCAGAGTTTTCCATCCAAAGCTCAATTCCCTGAGAGATGTAATAACATCTCAACTTGACACCTGAGCAGGGAGAGTCAGTAGCTGGTTATGTCACAGCGACTGAAGGGACCGTGTTACCCGGCGGGCGGGGCTCAGGGAAAGGAGGTAGAGGGATGTGGTGAGGAGAGGTGTGGGGGGGTGCCCAGTCTGGTGTTCTGGCTGACACGGGTAAGGCAAGCGCCATTCAGCAGTGCCACCGCGAATGGTTTGTGTGAGGATGCCTGAGGTCTGCGGGAAGAAAGAAGTTGCCAACCCCCCAAGCTTCCCACCTAGTTTTTTCAATGTGGAGAAGATGCAAATGTTCAGCCACTGTTACAGCAGTTTGATTTCTAGGAGAGTCTTTCCACAAGGTAGTAGGACAACCAATATACAGTATTTATATTCCATAGAGAAACTTAGACTGGTGATGGGAAAGATGGAGAGAAGGGCAGGGATGAACACAGGCTTGGAAAGAGTGTGGCCTATCAGGTCCTGGAGTTGGGAGGAGGAAGAAAAGGAGGTGCCAGATGGTTTGCGAGGCATTTTTTGCAGCGATACACAGCCCAGTGTCATAGTGCTGTTCAAAGAGGTGCATTTCAGAGCAGTCAGGTTCACCATGTGAGACTTCACCTGTTGGGTGAGCTGGATGATGGAAGTAGGGGGCCCATAGAGGGGAGGGGCAGCACAGGGATGTGGCTGGACACCTGGGCAGAACTGCCAAGAGTTTCCATAGCATATTCTGTAGACCATGAAAGCACTAAGTGAGCTCCTTGTCCTGCTGCATGTTTGAGTCAATGATCCCAGTTGACAGGCAACTCTGACCTCGGAAGTGTGCGAGAGTTTCTGTCAGTTTGAATACACAGAGGCTTGTTTTGCATCAAGAAGTAAAAAAAAGTATATGTATTAGTCTGTTAGGGCAGCCATAACAACATAGCACAGACTTAAACCACAGAAATTAATTTTCTCACTGTTCTGGAGGCTGGAAGTCCAAGATCAAGGTGTCAGCAGGTTCAGTTTCTTCGGAGGCCTCTCCCTTTGGCTTGCAGGTGGCCTCCTTCTGGCTGAGTCCTCACATGGTATTTCTTCCATGTGCATGCACCCCTGGTGTGTCTCTGTTTGTCCTAATCTCTTCTTCATGGAAACATCATTCAGACTGGATTAGGGTCAACCTTAGTGGCCTCACTATAACTTAATTGCCTCTTTAAAGGCCCCATTTTCAAACACAGTCACGTTCCGAGGCATGGGGGTTAGGGCTTCAACCCACGAATTTTAGTGGGCGACACTGTTCAGTCCATAGCAAGAGGAAAAACTATGGAGGACACCAGGGGCGCAATGACTGTCTATCAGACGCCTCCAGTGTCCTGCTTCTTCCTAAGCAGCACCTTTCTGGGATGTAGAGATCTTGCTTCTGTCCCCCGAGGTGCTCACCCTCGACTCTCCCTTGACACGATACCTTCCTCATGATTTGAGGAACATTTAAAACAAAATTCCTGACTTGTGCAATACAAATATTGTGTATATTTAGCACGACATGAAAATATTTTATAGAATCTAAAGCAAATAATGAATTTATTTGAAATGTCTGTGTGAATATTTTATAGGCTGCAGCATGGTTGGGCAGCATGGAATCTGGCATGCTTGGAGCTTCACACAGGACCGATGGCAGGCAAGGTCAAAGTCAAAGGAAATAAGAATAAGGCAGCCTGTTCACAACCCATCAGAAGGCAGCTCTCTTTCTCCCCACGTCTGGACGCACAACCTGTTCTCAAATGAATTATCCACAGCAACTCAGGACCAGCTCATCTAGCCTGAGAGGAAAGAGAACAGGACTGTGTCAAGAGCAGCATGTAGAACCCTAAATGACCAGCTCAAATTATTTATTTGTTTATTGTCTGTCTCACCTACAGAATGCAAATTCCAGGAAGCTTGATTTTCTCTGTCTTGAGTATCACCACATCCTCAGTGCCTGACAACGCAGACACATACCAGGCAGTCAGTGACTTTTTTCTGAGATGAAAAAGTGAGGTTTGATGACAAGCCGAGTAGTGGTTCCACTGCACACATGTCGCAACACTGGAACCCCAGCCACACCTTGAAAGGGTTCACACTCGATCCATAAACCGTGCAAACCTTGAGTGCAGGTTTATTCACGTTGGTTGTAGGAACAGGTTAAAGTTGGCTGTGTGGGAGCAGGTGGGTGCTGTTGAGGTGGAACTAGAAGAAGACGTTTTGGTGCCCGGGGCGAGTTGTCTAGGGGCAGTGGGAGCGGGGATAGAGAAGAAAGCCTGAGAAGAAGAAGGAAGGGGTGTGGGAGGGATGAGAAGGTCTTTCCCGCCTTCCCAAGCCTTCCCGGAAAGTGCCCCTTCACAAGCACAACCATGAGTGTTTCAAAATTAAATGTAACCCACTAATAGTTCCAGGACTAGCTACCAAGAACGTTCACTCCATTCAGAAAAAACCCAGTAATCACGTTCACAGCAAACGCTTAGACAAATAGCACTTACTGTTCAAAGCACTTTACATGTGTTAATTCATTCATCTTTAGAACAATCCCACGAATAGTGGGAAGTGGGGTTGAAATGGGAAGACAGAGGGTGTGCCAGGTAAAAGAAGTCTGCTTGGAAGTATATGCACCTCTCACAAGTCACAGAGCCCGAGGAATGAAAAGGCGCTGAGGGTGCCCAGGTCCACCACCTCTACCCAACAGATGCAGGGGAGAGTCGTTTCTGGGAGCCCATCCTGCATCTTACCATCACCCAACCCAGTGGCAGATCCCTTGTCAGTCCTCAGGACAGGGTGAATATCAACTGGCTTGTTCACTGGGGTAGGAAGGGACAAGAGAAGTGACAGAGAGAGAACACTTTTTGAAGACCATTTCTCCCTTCTGATATTTCTGTTAGAACAGCACAAGGCAGTTGATCGATCAATCCCAAGCTTTTTAAAGGTCTTGTTCTCTTCTCAATTTAAAATCAAAGCCTCAAGTCCTCTGCAGTTAAACGCTAACAGAGACCTTTGCTGCCTTGTATTTTGTCCAACAGAAAGAACAAGTTTCTTCTGTACTCTGCCCAGCCATGTCCCGAGCTGGTTTTCTATTCAAGCTGTGTTGTGCCGACCACAGAAGTCCCACTGCTGTTGGCAGTGTACCCGGCACGTGGGCCATTTCATCCGTGGCTCAAGGACACTGTGGACGAGGCCACAGTGAGCAGGTTGTCTCCCAGGATGGGAAAGGCATGTTGTGGACCAGTGTTTAGCTCTCCATGCTAGAGAAGGAGGTGGGACTCCCAGAGGCCCGTGTTTTCTCCAAGGCCAGCTGCTGGGGAAGAGGACACACTCTCCATGGCTGTGACCAGTCCCTCAGGTTCTGCTCTTGAGTCAAAGCAGAGCACGTTCCCTCTTCCTTCCACATTTATAGCCTGGACTGTGCTGCAGCGTCACCTGGGTACAAACACAGATAACTCATTCTTGAGAGGTTCTAAACCAGGTGGGGCCCTGGCACCTAGCTGTACATTTCGCATCACTGCCAGGTGACCCAGGTCCACAGCTGGAACAGAGCTGGGCTTGTGAATACCCTGAGCTCCCAGGAAACGTTGAACTCCACTTCACTGAACCACACCTGTAGACCAATGCGTGCTAGCAACACTCTCAGTACGACGAAATAGAGCACAAAGCATTTCCTTTTCTTTCTTTCTTTTGCTTTTGTCTTCTTTTGGTTGACTTTGTTTTGTTTGTGTCACCTTGTTAGGTAGAACATTCAAGGAATGAGAAGACTCCCTTTAGTTTAGTTTGAATAAATACACAATAAATGAGTGACTGATTGCTACGCTTACCTCTATTGTTTTTCCATTCTTCACTTACTGTGTGGTAGATGCTAGAGAAAATGTGTATATGAGGGACACCAGGAGCAAAGCAAAGGCTTCCAGCTCAGACGAGAGCACAAGGGAGGCCACACGGAGTTATGGCTGATGGAAATTCTGTATTTTTGAGATATTACGTCTTATAGAAAATCCAGCAGATCCTAGATTTAAACAGAGCTGAGTTCAGATGACAGCTCTGACTCTCAGTCTCTGCGTTAATCAGAGTAAACGAACTGCTGTAACAAACAGCCCTCCCGTCTCAATGGCTTAATGTAGCAAATGCTTATTTCTTGCTCAGAACACAGTCCAGGGCAAATCAGTGGTGTTCTCCACATCGCCAGTCTTCTTCTTGTACAGCTCTTCCTCTTTCAGGACCTCATCTTCCTTGGTGTTCAGTTTTGGAGGAGAAAGACAGACAGCGGAGGAGACGCACCTGCGTTTAAGCTGCCTCGGGCCAGAAAAGACCCGCATCACTTCTGCTCACTTTCCATTGGCGAGAACAAGCCGTGTGGATGCCTAGATGCAAAGAGGTGGGGCAGTGCAGTCTAGCTGTGAGCCCAGAGAGAGGATGGGCTGAGTGTTAGTCATCTCTGCCACACTGGCAATGCCAAGTCACCAAACTCCTGTGAATACTGGACACTGTGGCTGAGACTGCAGCTTCCATCTTCTGGGTAAAGCAAGGACTTACACCCGGGGAACCTGGGTGCTTCTTTGTTACCTGGCAGCATTTCAATCCTCTGCTGTCCCAGTCACTCAGTTAACTGGTCAACCAGCATATTGCCAGCCCTGAGCCGGTCTGGGAACACAGCTGGGGTGTCTGTCCTGACAGATATGGACACACACTGCATCTTCAGAAGAGACTGTAACATAGTACTTGGTTTTCTTGGTATTCTAACTGTGACAAATCCTTTAGAGTACATTGTACGTCTATTAAGAGGGTGTCAAGTAATTTTTAAGCAGATTCATCCATGACTGCCTTTAACCTTTGGATCTTATATGCTTTCTTGAAGCACTGAAGTATTACTCTTTTTTCATGCTTGGGGATAACAAAAGACCAGGTCATGAGGAATGACCTTGCCCTGCTGTTTTGCTTCCAGAGTGTGATGTTGTCTAGTATAAAATACTCCAGATATGTTTCCTGGTACAACATGTCTTGAAAATTATATGCTTTCAACTCAAAGCATAATTGGATATAAGAAACTAATGTTCATGCTGTTTTATAGCATGTTTCTCATAGCCTGTGGCCTTTTGAATGCACAGAGAGGAGATTAAACCTCAAAAGAATCCGAGTGTAATCTCTGAGCAGCTATGGATTTGTCAGGACAACCCAGTCTCCACAGCAGGCTGGATCCTGTTACCCTACACCACATTCGTCACTGAATCCGGACTGGCAGTGTTTTTACAGACAGTCGGGATAAAAAAAAGGAAAGATAAAATGTATGGTTGTCCCGGGGTCCTTGCTGTAATCTGACAACAATAATGTTTGGTTTTAATGCCGTGGAAGCTACAGACTGCCCCTTTGGAAACTGAAAATGAGGACATTTAAAAGAAATCAAAGAGCAAATATCAAACAAGAAATACCTCTTGCATCATCTATTCTGGTGTCTATGTAATCCTGCATACTTTGGTCCGAGAGATCACTTGAGATTCTGGGGGCCTTTCAGGAGATTATCTGTATCAGTTAAGGCTTTGAAGTAGGGCTGCTGGCATCTCATTACTGACAGAGATCAAAAACCAAAGCAGAAGTGCAGTCCCCGGCCTGTAGGGCCTCATTCACACATCACAGAAGCACTAAATTATCAAAGTCTGGGACAATCTTTATGTGCTACCTGCTTGGCCACAAATAGCTCTTCCTGCCTCTCTCTCTCGTCCTTGCTTTTCTTTCAGCTTGTACTAATTCCCTCTGCCTTGCCAAAATAGAGGAAGTCTTAAAGATTGTAATGGCAGTTTTCTTCTAAGTTAAGAACAGATTTTCAACACTTTTGAGAAAGGAAAAGATTAAGCCTCGGTGAGGTTGAAGAGTTTAAGTGGCAAATGTGCTTTTGATGGAAAAATGTTTCAGCAACCAGTCACTCTGTGGTTCATTGGTGCTGTGGTGAGTTTAGCCCTGGAGTGAAATTGTTTTATTTAGGGTCTGAGCCTGGCGCTGAAGGGGCTCAAAGAGTATGTAAGCTCTGCCTCATGGTGTTTGTGACCGAGACTGTTAATTAGCAGGGAGTCCCACGCTCCAGTGCTGTGACCTGGTGGGTTGTTTCCTGGGATGATGGGAAGAGATGGGTAGGAGACCTAAGCAGCTGTCCTGATTGCTTCTTAGATTTTCCAGAAAACTTCCTACCTCTGGGGAGGCAGTGTGGGACCAGGCTCTCGTGGAACGATGCTACAGGTCTGTGGACAGGTCTTTCCCTCCCTTTGGCTTTCTCCTCCTTGCCCTCTCTACTTGTGCCTGTTGTTCTTTTGCAAAACATCAGTGTTAATGTGCTTGTACTTGGGTCAGATTCACTCAGTCAGATGCCAGCCCTGAATCAATACACCCACCTTCTCAAATCCCATTCTCCCCCGTTAGGTAAATCCCGCCCCTGGGCTGTTGGACGCTGCTGGGGAAAGCCACAGAACTCTCTTTTCACCATCTCCCAAATCCTTCTCTCTTCCTCCAATTGACTCTCTCACATTCTCCACTTTTAAAACCTCTTCTCTCTTCTTAAGGTCCCTATTCATCACCTCTCTCATCACTCTTGACTTATGACCTTGTTTCCTCATTACAGTGAAAACAAAAGCCATTGGGCAGAAACTCCCCCAAATTCTAAACCACTGCATCTCTCACCCCTGTAAAGTTCCCCATACTCTGCGCATCCTTGTTCCCTCTCTCAAGTCCCAAGAGGACATACGTCCTCCCTCTTGCCCATGGCCAACCCCACCCCAGCTGCTCAAGACTCCAACCCCTTCCCGCTCCTTAGAAGCCTCAACTCATCTCTCCTCCTGCATCTGCAGCACTTCCCATCAAATGGCTCTTTCTTACCTGTGTTTGTACATGTTCAGGAGTCTCCCATCTGAAAACCTGAGTAGCAAA
Organism: Monodon monoceros; assembly: GCF_005190385.1. Lineage (NCBI taxonomy): Eukaryota > Metazoa > Chordata > Mammalia > Artiodactyla > Monodontidae > Monodon > Monodon monoceros. Next base: position 1,549,711 of record NW_021703778.1, read on the forward strand.
CAAACCCATTCCTTGACCCCATGTTTCCCTCCAGCCTTTTGACTCTGATTTTCTTCTCAGTCAAGATCCTTCAAGAGTTGTCTGAACTGAATGTCTCCATTTCCCCACCTTCCACTTGCTCCTCGTTCTACCACAGTTTTCTTTCTGCATCCCCCATTCCATCAAAGCTTTTCCCAAGAATAGCAATGACTATCTCACCATCAAATCCAATGACCACTTCAGTTTTTATCTGACTTGTCTTCTCATTGGCATTCGACATAATTAACAGTCCTTCCTTTCCTTGGCTTTCTTTGATGCCAAGATTTCTTCATTTCTCTTTCCCCAGAGAAGTCCTTCCACATAGTAGGTGCTTAAATGCTTGAACAAAGAATTTGCCTCCATTCCCCCTTTATTCCTGTTTCCCATTCTTTTCTCTTTCCTTTTTTATTCTCCCCTGTATCTTGGATCAGATTTCTTCTCTCTGATGGGAAAAGGAGAGGGATTCTTGATCCTTACCCTGCCTTGCATGACAGAAAAACAATGGTCTGGATATCAATCGGAAGTCTACCCAAGGGAATAATAAATGTTGGAAACCTCATACACTGTTAGTGGGGATGTAAATTGATGCAGCCACTGTGGAAAACAGTATGGAGGTTTCTAAAAAAACTGAAAATAGAACTACCATATGACCCAGCAATTCCACTCCTGGGCATATATCCAAAAAAAGCAAAAACACTAATTCTAAACGATATATGCACCCGAATGTTCATAGCAGCATTATTTACAGTAGCCAAGGTATGGAAGTTACCTAAGTGTCCATCACAGATGAATGGATAAAGAAGTGTTATATATGTATACGAATACTATGCAGCCTGCCTCCCCGCAAAAAAGAATGAAACTTTGCCATTTGCAGCAACATGGATGGACTTGGAAGGCATTACGCTGAGTGAACTAAGTCTGACAGATAAAGACAAATACTGTATGACATCACTTATATCGATATGTGGAATCTAAAAAGACAACAAACACGTGAATATAACAAAAAAGAAACAACCTCATAGATATAGAGAACAAGCTAGTGGTTACCAGTGGGGAGAGGGAAGGGGGGAGGGGTAGAGGAGTAAGAGGTACACCATTATATTATGTATAAAATAAGCTACAAGGATATACTATATGACACAGGGAATATAGCCAATATTTTATAATAACTATAGATGGAGAATAACCTTTAAAAATTGTGAATCACTATATTTTACACTTGTAACATATAATATTGTACATTAACTATACTTCAGTAAAAAGGAGGTAATAAAAAGACTTGTTCCTCACCAAACTTTAAAATATTTTTTAAGGGCTTCCCTGGTGGCGCAGTGGTTGAGAGTCTGCCTGCCGATGCAGGGGACACGGGTTCGTGCCCCGGTCTGGGAAGATCCCACATGTCGCGGAGCGGCTGGGCCCATGAGCCATGGCCACTGAGCCTGCGCATCCAGAGCCTGCACTCCACAACGGGAGAGGCCACAACAGTGAGAGGCCCACGTACCGCAAAAAAAAAAAAAAAAAAAAAAATATATATATATATATTTTTTTTTCAATTTAAATATCAGTAAACAACAACTACAATGAATAAAATCCTATCCCTACCTTCAGGGACCTTGCAGCTTAGAAGAGGAGATAGGCAAAGTGTCCAGAATCATGAAATCATAAGGAGGGATGTGAATGCAAATGATACTGGGGAGCTGAGGGTTCAGAATTACATCATCAAATATGGACACAGCCAAGAGATAGGACATTCGCTGTCATTGGGGGATGCAGACCCATGTCAGAACAAATCCATGGAAGGAGAGAGGGAAATAGTGGAAAAGAAAGAGGGGCAGGGGGAAAAATGTTGAGTATGAAGTTAAATTATATTTTGCAATATTTCTAAAGTAGTTCTTTTCTCTCTCTCCTCTGTGCCTGGAAAGAGAGAGCCATAACGGACAGCAGTAGGGAGAGAGCACAGCAATGTGAAGGTCTGACTCAGAGTAAATCTTTGGCCATGGCAGCCATGTGGCCCAGATGAGAGATGTCCCAGCCCCTCCGTGTTTGGCTGCCATGGGGCAGGGCACTCAGGAGGGGTCCCCAGGAGGAAACGGAGCCTCGCTTAAGGAGCTCTGAAACCAGACTTCAGCTGCGATTGCTCCCCCCACCCCTGGGGGTACCTGGAGAAACAGGAGGAAAAAGGAGATGATAAACAAAATGGCTTAGTATTTTTTTTTCTCCTTCTCCTATCACTGAGCGTAACGGACAGGTCTTTCTGTCCCAGTGTAGACACTTTCCTAGGGTCTCGCAGAGGAGGGCGGGCTTATTAAACTCTGTTTGGATCTGAGGTGTATGCAGTTTCCATTGTGAGGTTGTTGAGATGACGAGGGTGAACAGAGGAAGATAACGGCCATCGAGAGCGTTTGCTGAAGCACATGGAGGGGCCAAAATATCCGTACGGACTGTACCCCTGTTGGATTTGTGGCACTTTCTTATGTCAGTGAGTCACTTCTGCTCACTGAGCTGTAAACCCCAGACAAAGTGCACGCTGTTTCAGCTGCCTGCAGGGATGCTCCAGCGATGGGCGCCCAGGTACACGGAGCACTAACAGCTGTGTGAGGAAACACATTTGCCACATGTGGATTTGATGTCCTTTTTCTAGGGTTAGTGGGGAGGGGTATTTAAGTGGGAGAAGAGTGTTGCCCCCTCAGGACCTACATGTGACACTGGAGGGTGCATTGCAGGGCAGGGGAGGCTTATTCTTGTTTCTGCTCTGTAGGGTTTTGAAAGGCCAGGTAGGGTGACACCTGAAGGCTGATGTATTCATTGGCTCAAAATGGGACCCAGCAGATAGCTGACCAGTTTTAAAATTGTCCTTCTGCTCTCTGGTTCTTTCCCAAAAGAGAGATGCGTGTTTTGTTGCCGTCATCTGTTTGGGTTTCAGACATTTCTCACTCTGGGAGGCTCATGCTGCCAAACTTGGTTATTCAAATCCAACACTCCTCTCTAGGGGGAGGATGGATTTTGTCAAGCTGTGAACTGCCTTATAAACAAGGCAGATCTCTGAATACAGAATCACATCCTCCAAGTCTCTGCTCCAACTGTGATCACATTAACATGGAGGGCATCTGGCCCAAAGTCCAGTCTCAGGCGGAGTTTCTGACACCATCTCAGCCCTTCCTGCATCCCTGGGCTGCCTTCAGGCTCAGCTATGGTCACACCTCCCAGACTGAGAGCTGGCCACACCCCTCCCTGACTCCCCTGGGTCTCCCTGTAACATCCAAATCAGTGCATTTGTCAGGGGGGAAAGGGATTAAGGATGTCATGTGTCAGGGAAGAAAAACAGGTTGTAGATGGAAGAGGAAGAGAGGGAGAATATACCTCCCCCCTCCGTGAGAGGTCAGGGCCAGAGTGAGAGGGGCTGACTTGCTCTAAGAAGGTAAGATGCCCTGGATGAGCTTCCATGGCTACAAGTGTGACCCTCAGTGTTACAGGGTTCTCAGAGACTGAAACACATCTCTATGCAGAAAGTACATATTATGCTAGGGTGTAAAAAACCTTATACTTCAAAATATGTATGTACATGTGTGTATTAATGAGCATTAAACTGGGTTAATTTCTGAATGGTATAAAATCATTCATTCAACAAGTAGTTACTGAATGTCCAGGAAGTTCTAGGCACTGTTTTATGCTATGAGGATAACAGTAAACAGAACAAAAATCCTTCCCTCGTGGGGGCAAGAGATGGGAATAAAAAAATAACCAACTACGATATTTTGTGGAACATACAGTGAGGTATAGAGAAACTCAAACAGAGTGAGGTATAGAGAGTTCTAGGCCAGGGGAGGGCTTACAATTTTAAACAGGATTGTTGGGACAAGCATCACAGAGAAGATGACATTTCAAGACCTAATTGAGGGGAGGACTCGGCCACACAGCTCTCTGAGGAAGAGCTTTCCAAACATTCATTCATCATGAAATGCATTTTTTTCTTTTCTTTTTTTTCTTAACATCTTTATTGGAGTATAATTGCTTTACAATGGTGTGTTAATTTCTGCTTTGTAACAAAGTGATTCAGCTATATGCATACAGATATCCCCCATATCCCTTCCCTCTTGCGTCTCCTTCCCACACTCCCTATCGCACCCCTCTAGGTGGTCACAAAGCACCGAGCTGATCTCCCTGTGCTATGCGGCTGCTTCCCACTAGCTATCTATTTTACATTTCGTAGTGTATATATGTCCATGCCACTCTCTCACTTCGTCCCAGCTTACCCTTCCCCCTCCCCGTGTCCACAAGTCCATTCTCTATGTCTGCGTCTTTATTCCTGTCCTGCCCCTAGGTTCTTCAGAACCTGGTTTTTTTTTTTTAGATTCCATATATATGTGATAGCATATGGTATTTATTTTTCTCTTTCTGACTTACTTCACTCTGTTTTTTTAAAACACCCAACAAAAGTACAAATTTTTCAGCAGTGGCCCTCAGTCTACAGACCTCACCTATTTCTTTGAGGCCAGAGTATTTTGTGGGAACACCGAGACAGAGGAGCCAGCCTCACCCTGGGCTGAGTGAGTACCTCTCCCTCCTCCTCCTCTCTCCTCCTCCTCTTCCTACTCATTCTCTGCTTTCTTCTTCTTTGTCATCTTCATGGGGGAGGAAGTGATAATAGTAATTTCATACATATTTTAAAGAGTACAAAGCATTAACAGTATTGTTTTGTACAATTTTCCTTTAGATTTACCCCCATGTTTACCATGCTTATTGTTTTTCCTTTCTTCCTGCATCTTCACTTTCTACTTGGGATTATTCTCTTTCTAATTCTCACTTCTGTATATTCTATCCATTTGATTCTCTGCTCTTCATTCTATATATTTTCTTTGGATTTATCTTCCACTTCACTGATATTTTCTTCAACTGTGTCTAAACTGCTCTTATATCCCTTTGTTGAGCTCATAATTTTGGTTGAAAATTTTTCAGTTCTAGAATTTCTGTTTGGTTCCTTTTCAAATCTTGTCATTTTTCATATTTTATAATCCTCTTTCAAAGTTTTCAATCTTTCTCCCCACCCCCCTCCCTGAACATAGTAAGTATGGTTATTTTAAAGACTGTCTGGTAATTACACTATCTGGAGTCCCTCTGCATTTATGTCTGTATTCCATTGTTTTTTTGTGGTTTTCAATTATGTCATCTTGTCTCATTTTTGCCTGGACATCTTTTATTTTTGTCCTGGACACTGTATTTGAAAAACTGTGGAAATTATATGAGAATTTTTCTTCCAGAGTTTTTCTTTTCTTTTTTTGTTCTTCCAGGCACCTGGGTACGTTAATACTCTTGAATCATCTTAATCCAATTTCAGGGACTAGGAGTTTCCTTGCTACTCAGATGATCTGAAGCTGAACTGCAATCCATTTGAGGACTAAATTATCTTTCTCCTGCTGTTCATTTCTTCTGAGTCTCAACCAAAGATTTAAGCATTTTGGAGAGAGACTTTCACACTTGGTAAGCCTTGCACAGCTATTTCAGTCTTCAGAGCCTCATGAGGCTTCTGTCTTGTTCCTGATTTGGCTTGATGAAACCTTATATAGATTAGCTTTTTGATACCTTCAAGGATTTTTAAAACTAGTTTTTCAGATTTTCTGGTGGTCTTTAGCAAGAGAATTTGTTCAAATTGTCCTGAGGGTACTATCATTGTCATTTCTTCCACTGAGATATTTTTCTGGGGTTCTGTAAGTGGTATGGCTGAAAGATCTGTACACAAGTCCAGTCTTTACTGCTAATAATGAATTTTGGTGAATAACCTCAGCTTTCTGGAGTCCATTCTTCCTCTATATCAGAAAATTCAATTAAATGATCTTTAAGTGTCCAAAATTTTATGATTTCTTGGCTCAGGACTTCCCAAACAGAAAATCATAATACATTGAGAACAGATTTCTTTAAACTGGTGATAATTTAAACTGACTAGATATATCAAACATGTCTGCCTTAGTCTAATTCCAGTATGTTTGTTAGGAAAATGTTTCCTGAGATTCAGACCAGTAACAGATTTCAATGTTCACATATCTGAGGAGGGAGGAACCCTGAATCCCATCTGTCATCAAGGTCCACTCAGGTGGTAGGACCCACCCTGACTTTTGTAGAAGAGAGAAGTTAGCACTGGAAAGTGTATGCCAGATATTGGGAATTCTAAAGGCAGAAAAAGAGCCCTAAGGCACCAATGGCTTTGTTGCAGCTACTACCCTTAGATACAGCTGGAGGATCAGAGAGAAAAGGATGAAATTACTAAATTACTGAAGCATGGAAGCTTGGAGGAAGGCCAAACTGGGAGCTCTGGGAAGGGACCCTGCTGGTGCACCTGCCTCAGGAACTTTGAGGGGAGCTTCAGCTGCCCAGGTGCCACTGTGGGCACAGTAAGGCTGGTTCTAGGAGTGCTGGAAAAGCTGCCAGCTGAAGTCATTGGCTGCTACTGGAATAGGTGCCTCTGCCCAGGGAGACGCTCAAGCAGGAGGAGCCAGTCTCTTCTCCCTCAGGGAGCTCACACCCTCTCTCCTGCCCCCTGCTGGTGGAGCCTCACATAGACCCTGCCCCAGCATCACAGAGCCAAATATAAAAGGATGGGTTTACACTTGACAGACAGCATTTTAACAACTAGCACACCATCTTTGCGGTCTGCGCTGGCGTGGCTGTATTTTGTTATTCTGTCACTGTGAATTATTGGCATTTTAGGATAATGAGCTCTGCTTTATGCCCCAAGTGTTTACATTATTTTATGTGGGCACATTACATCTATGTAAGAAATATGGGTACATTAATAGCAACAGAAAATGAACCGTCAGAGAAATCATAGAAAAGATAGTCACCTTAAAAAGCAAAAACTTATATTATTCCCGTTTTCAACTTATCTATATTTTACTATTTGAGGAACTGCCTTACCTTGGCTTGTTCAAAAGCTCATTCCACTTTCCTGTAATATACCATCAGACAACAATTCCTGCCTCTATACCCCAAACTAGCAACATTGGAGCATCAGTCTGCTGTACCGAGGCTCTGAAGGCTGCCTATGCTTCACACACTCTAGCACGAGCCTCTGTCTAAACACAGACAGACTCTGAGGGACCCTTCCCTGGAGTGACCTGTGATTAATCTCGTTAATTGTAAACAAATACTCTCCCTTCCGTTTTAGTTTGCTGCATTTCTCTGCCTCTGCCTTTCTTTGCCACTATATAAGGACTGGCTCAAATTGTGCTTCGAATTTCATTACAAGGCAAATTTCATTAGAACGAACTCTGCTGTACTATCTCAGTTATTTTTATTATTGTGCAGTTTGTTATATCTAGTAATGTTTATTGTTAATCAAACATTTATCTGGGTACCTTGAGACCCTTTTGAATCGGTGAGGCTCGTTTTATAATAAATGAGTTATTTATATATGGTGGAGTGGTTAGGGTTTTGCAAAACCAGCCAAAGAGATGAGAGCCCTATATTCTAGAAATTTACGCCTAAAAAAATCAGCGAGGGCACTGCCATCAATGCAGCTAAACATACTTATACATTTACCTATACATATAGAGCAACCAGCATAAACCAAGACCAAAGCAGAAGCATGATGTCAATTAAGCATAGACTTTGCTGTCTCTTAGGAATAATGATAATAACAAGGACTTCAAAGCATGAAATGCTTTATACCAACCGTTGTCAGTCAGGCTTCTCCAGTTGCAAACAATAGAAACCCTCCTCAGCATGCTTAAATAGACACAGAGTTCAGTGAAAAATGTTTAACAGTTCACAGATTCTCTGGAAGGACCAGAGGAACAGTCTTGGAAGCAATGCTTCCAGGAATAGTGCCCAAATCACATGCTAGAACCAGTCCAGTGAAAAATGCAATGGCCCCACTAATGAATGGCCATAAAGTTTCAGTGAAGCAAGGTGAATAAGCTCCAGCTATCTCTGTGCAACATTGTGCCTATGTGCTGTACACTTAAAAAATTGGTAAGAGGGTAGATCTCATGTTAAGTGTTTTTACAACAATAAAATACCATTTTGAAAAAAAAAATGAAAAGACTGCAGGTCATAGACACTGAAAATTGTCTTTCTGACACTGAGTTTGGGCCTTTTCTCCTGGAAAGGCTGTCTCTGCCGTCTCCAGAAGCCTGAGGTGTCTGCTTCCACTTAGTCCTGGGGCGCATTGCCTTCTGATACAGTCTTACGTGGCTGTGTCTGGTTGGTTGAAGTCTGCAACCGTCCCCTGCGCCCTGGCTGCCAGTGAGGCTGAGAAAGCATGCTTCTGCTTGCACGGAAGGCTGGAGGCGCTGGTCTGGAGGCACTGACGCATAAGACAGGGAATTCCCAAACACAGGAGGAGTATTTAAAGGTCCTGGCCAGCCAAACAGAATGGAAAATGTCTAAGTCATTTCTCAAAGTGTGGTAGTTAGCCTCTGCATTGTAATAACTCAAGGTGCTGAAGAAAAATCAAGATTTCTGAGCCCTTCACCCAAATCTTACAAACTAGAATCTCTGCAGGGGAATCAGCAACCTACATTTTCCACAGGCTCCTTGGGTGATGGGGATGAATGCTATAGAGGGAGAATGCCTACACAGTTTATATTTTCAAAAGCACTTTGAAAATTGTTATTTGCTTCATTTTTAGAATTGAATAAGAAAAACTCAAATGACTTCTGTCAGAGATCAAAATCTCTGTAATCCTACACAGAAAGGCCTTCCACTGTGGATAAAAGAGATAATAAATGTCGCTCTTCTTTTCACAGGAGAAGCATCAGAGGAAGAAGACAGTATTCTGGTGGAAAGAGCATGGACTCTGAGGCTAGCTTTGCTTGGGACTGAATACATTCTATGTAGCTCAATTAGCATGTGTATCAGATCATATTTTCCAAAGGCAGCCACAACATTGCCCATCGCACATGCTATTCTAGAATCTTTTAAAATCTTGATTTTCCCCCCATCAAGAGACGGAAGCAATTTCTCCCCTCTTGAATCTGGATGGGTCTTTGTGACGGCTTCGGTCAGACCAATGTAGCTGAAGGAATGCGTCGTGACTCCTGAGACAAAGTCATAAGGTGCCAGGTGTCGCTGCCTGGTCCTCTGCTGACGCTCACTCTAGGAGCCCGCTGTCATGCTGTGAGGAAGCCCAAGCAGCCACGGACCAGCTGACAAAGAGGGGGCCAGAGCCCCTGGCTGACCTCCCAGGTGACCGACTTCCTGCCATGGGAGCCATCATGAAAGTGGATCCCCAGCCCCCAGCTGAACTGCCCCACTTGATACCACATAGAGCAGGGTTAAGTCATTCCTGCGGATCCTTGACAAAATTGTAGAGGAGTGAGAAAAATTAATCATCATGGTTGCTTTGTCACTATATCAGGGAGGTTTGTTGTGTAGCAATAGATCACTGGTAAGGAGATGAGTTAATTAACCTCTTTGTGACTCGGTTTCTCTGTATACAAAATGAGAACACTAATTGTATCCACTTCATAGAGTTTCGATAAGAATTAAATAAGGTATTATATGTAAAGCACTTAGAAAATAGCCTGACTATAGGGACTTCCCTGGTGATGCAGTGGTTAAGAATGCTGCCAATGCAGGGGACACGGGTTCAATCCCTGGTCCGGGAAGATCCCACATGCCACGGAGCAACTAAGCCCGTGCGCCACAACTCCTGAGCCTGCACTCTAGAGCCCGCGAGCCACAAACACTGAAGCCTGTGCGACAAGAGCCTGTGCTCCGCAACAAGAGAGACCACCGCAATGAGAAGCCCGTGTACCACAACGAAGAGTAGCCCCCGCTTGTCGCAACTAGAGAAAGCCTGCGCACAGTAACAAAGACCCAACACAGACAAAAATAAATAAACAAAAGTAAATAAATAAATTAATTTTTTTAAAAAAGAAAGAAAATAGCCTGGCTATAATAAGTGTTATATGAGTGCTTGTTTGAAGAAATAGGTAAAAGTGGATGGGATGACCAAATAAGACATTAACAGGCAATCCAGAGTTCCTTAGATATATGGGAAAATTGCCCCAAATTTCACGTATCTGACGGGCAGCAATTTAAATTAGTAATCACCCAAATGATAACTTTTTTAAAATGTAAAATAAATTTTACCAGTTTTAATTCTACCTATCATTTCAGCTTGACTAATTTCAATTAATACTTATTTAATTTAAATGCGTTATTTATTCTTGCCATGAATCATTTATTCTTACCATTTCCAAGTCAGACCTTAGAGTCTAGATACCCAGTTCTGTTTCAAATCTCTCTTTCCCTTAGCTGAATGACCTTAGCCAATTGCCTTCGTTGTCGCCAAAGACCTAGTAGCTTGCAAATAAACATTTGGAAGATAAATAAAGCTATCCCCTATGATACACATTTCAACTCTGTTCTTTCTAGGATGTGGTTCTTTACCAGGCAGATGACCTGTTGGAAATAACAGAACTGAGAGTCAGAATATATGACACTGCAGCTCAAATGTGATAGCATCTCCCGGGGCACCAAGATGTTGTAGGGACGAGGTGCCAGCGGCTGGGCAAGAAGGACCTTGGAGGACAGGTGACCCCTGCCCAGGGTCCCAGCCAGGTAAGCCCCCATCACCCACCAGGCATCTCTGGAACGAGCACAGGTTGCCTAGTAACCTGGCTCCTCCCTGTACACCTCAAAATACCTGCAGACATGGTATCTGTTACCCTGGCTGCTGCATAGAAAATTGTCCCTAAAGTTAGCAGCTTGAAACTACAAGCACCTCTTATGCTGCAGTTTCTGTGGGCCAGGAATTAGGCATGGGCTTCGTTGGGTGGCAGTGAGGCAAGATCCTGCAGCAGGGTGCAGTCAAGCTGTTGGCTGGGTTAGAGTCTCATCTGAAGACGTGACAGGGGAGCATCTTCCAAGATCACCCTCATGGCTACAAGCAGGAACCTCAGACCCTCCCTGGCTGTGAGCCCCAAGCTTCCATCCCTCAGCAGAGGGGCCTCTCGACAGGGCGCCTCACTGCATGGCAGCCTGCTTCCCGCAGAGCAAGTGGCCCATGAAGGAGAGAGTAAGAGCCGGAGCAGGAGAGAACCTTAGGCGGGAGCTGAAGAAGCATTTTTTATAACTTCGTCTTGGATGTGTGACTTGGCAGCCGGTGCTGCCGCGTTATCCCGTTTCCCCGACTGAGTCACCCTGGCACGAGGGGGGTGGCCCGCACCGGGGCCACGTTCAAGCCTGCTCTCCACAGTCACCTTGGGTGAGAAGTTCCGTCCTTTGTGCTCCCCTCATGCCTTCGCTCAGTGCTTTGTCCGCATCGCGGTGCTGGAGGTGGGCTGCGAAGGATGAGAGCATCGCGTTCACGTCGTGTCAGTGGCTCTGTCCAGGGGTCGCCGCGTGCGTGGCTCGGAGCTGGTCGCCACGTGGCCTGCGGAGAAGGACGGCTGCGCTCTGTCCCTGCAGAGCTGTCGTTTTCCTGGGGAAAATGCCAGAACATGCATAATTACAAGACAGGGCAAAATACTGCAAATATAAAATAAAGAAGTTGTGTTTCACATCAAGCATGTAGTCAAGTGCTATCTAATTTTTAACTAGTAAATTAAAGGAAGAGGTTAGGCTAGGTGATCTCAGGATCCTGATCGGCTTTCAGTTTTCTAAGGATTGTGTGTCTAAGGAATATATCAGAGTAGAAGGAAATCCAGTGGGGCATCATGATCTAGAAGCTTCCACAGTTAGCCAAAATGGCCTCCTGGCCCTCACAGAATTATGGGATGTCTGGGCTAAGAAAGAAAGAGGTGGAAATGCAAAGTAATGCCTATAGGATGGGTAAACAACAAGGTCCTACTGTAGAGCACAGGGAACTATATTCAGTATCCTGTGATAAACCACAATGGAAAGAACACGAAAAAGAATATCTGTATCTGTATCTATCTATCTATATATCTGAATCACTTTGCTGTACAGCAGAAATTAACACAACATTGTAAATCAACTAGACTTCAAAAAATAAATTTTTTAAAAAAAGAAGGAAAGGGGTGGGGTGAGGGAGTACAGTTATTTCTGAAAGTCTCAGAGCCCAGAATTCACAATTTCATGGCACTTTAGCCAAGAATGACTGGAGTGATTTTGAAATTTCCAGCAGCTTTCCTTGTGTACATTTCAAGAAGAAAAATAGAGGCTTAAATTTCTCGTTTTCCTTTGAAAACTATACATGGCTATACATTGGAACAATCTATGTGATCATGTCTGTTTTTTTCCCTGATATCCATATTTTCTTCCCCCTTGAAAATTCATCAGTATTACTACTTATCGTGAAAAGTCAACCCACTTCATTTAAAATGCTCGTGTTTTGCTCTCGTCATCGTGGAGGCTGGCAAGCACTGGAACAACATCCCAGCAGAATCCGTACCTACTTCAATTCGTTTCATCACAAAAATTGACCTAAGCTGAAAAATAGGTATTTGGGGTGAGTCAAAATCATGCTGAATTTGTTCCTTTTCCTTCCACGAAACTTCCATTTTTTTAAAAAAATTGTGGATATATTTTTTTTAACATTTTCTTTCTCATTATTCCCCTATATGCAGATTTATAGTCTATTTCTTCACCTGTCTATAGGGATGGTTTTAAAACAGGCAGTATTCTGCAAATTGTGGTTGCTGAATGTCTTCCCTGTTCAAGAAAGCCAACGTGCTCTAGACTCTGTTCCCCAGGGAAGAGAGTATCAGTAGTACCTGCATCTTGGTAGAAATGCAGAATTACAGGTTCCACCACCAACCTACTGAATTAGAATCTGCATTTTACACAAGATTCCCAGGTGGCTAGTATTCACATTAAAGTTGGGAAGCTCTGTTCTAGAACTGTCATTGAGAGTGGAGTGTTACTTGTATTTATCGACGGTATGCACCAAACCAAACCAAGCTTGCAGATGGACGTGGGGAGTACTGGGGACTTCTGGAGATCTCTGTCTTTCTCTCTCCCTTTCTTCCTCTCTCTCCTTCCACCCTCCCTCTATTTCTCTTTCTCCCTCCCTCCCCCATCCCTCCATCTCTTTCTTTCTCTCACTCCTTCCCTCTTACCTGCATTGACTTTATCCTTTGATTTTTCTCTGGAAATATTGAAACAATCGAGACTTGTTTTTGTTTTTCCTCATCACTTGGAGCTGATCCTTTTCATCTTTGATTCAGCCAGTTCCCTTCAAAGCTAAATATTAAACAGATCTGTCTCCTGACAGCTGACCCCAGATCGGGACGTGCCCGTGGTCCTCCCCCTGGGGGCGGAGAGCTGAGCCGACAAAGGTGGAGGGGAGACAGGATGGAGCCAGCTCCCGGCCCCTGGGGACGCCCCAAACTTGTGTCTCTGCCTTCACATCAGCCAAACAGCCAAGAGTCCAGCAACAGAGCACTTCTGGACGGCATTCTTGTAGAAATTCCTTTTTTGCCAGAGGGTGAAAGGCTTACTAATTGATTTTGTCTGCCTTTCAGATGAACTTAGAGAGACACAAGGGTTTGAATTCTAACCGAGAGGTACCATTTTTAGATACTGGAACAAATGTTTCTATGTATGTCATATGACTTAGCTTTGCATGTTAGTTTTTTTTTTTTTTTTTTTTTCCACAAGCTTGTCATTCTGTTCAGGGAAGTAAGAGCAGTTAAAGCTCATTACGTTGACTTTTAAAAAACGTATTTCTTTCAAAAACCATTACTTCTTCACAGCAAGTTAATAAAAGAAAGCTAGCTCTTCCCAAATGCTTTGAGACTTGGTGGCCCTGCCTCTCCCTGAAGACTCCTGGCCACTGAGAACCCACCTCAGACTCTTTGCTGCCCCCAGGGCTTGTCCTAAACTCAGCCTGCTGTTGGGCTCACATCTGATGTGCTGTGTGTCTCATTATGAAAATATGGAAGAGAGGAGATGGGAAGAGAAAACAGAGAAATGACAAAACACCCCTTTGCCTGACCACTGCGTGCTGAAGTGAGCAAGCTGATGGGGCTCTGTAACGTCATGGAAAATGACAGAAGTGGCAGTTTTACAGTTTACAATTGTTTTAGACACAGAAAAGCCAACCAGCCTCCTAGTCATTGTGAATGACCAAAGTTTTTAAGAGAACAAAAATCACGGGAGTCAGAAAGCCCGCACATAACCCTGAAGGAAAGAACCTGGGCTCAGTCAGAGTAAAGAGTTGGTAGGGGTGCCCTTGCCCGTCTAAAAGGAAAATTGCGGCAAACCTATGAATTTGGGCTCATAGTCTTAAGCCCTGTAATTTCACTTTCATTTCTCCTGTCTTGTTCTTTTGCATTGGAGTATTGCTGTATGTGAGTTCTGAATAAAGAAAAACATGGGCTAGTACACTTGGTCATTGCATGAATCTCTGGAAAGAAGAGGTGAAAAAGTGTGTTTATTTCCTCTTTAGCCTGACTTCAACTAAGTATAAGCTTAGGAGCTCTTAAAGTGTTTGTAATATAAAGTAGAAACTAGGGATATATTGGGTTTTATTGTTATACCTTGTTTATTTTTTAATTTGTTACACCATAAAGTTTTGTGGACACTATGAAACTTAAGATCACTGATATGCATTTAATACAGTAAGTATTATAAATGGGTAGTGGAAAATAATTCATAATTGTGTGCCCTATTTCTGAGAGAAATCTCTTGACACTCAAAAAATGCACTGGGTTAGTAAAAGTATAAGCCCAGAGGGAAAATTTTAAAACAGGAGGGAATATTATCTACTACCCTTTGGAAGGAGAGAGAGAAAGAGAGAAAGAGAGACAGATATATATAGAGAGAGAATTATTAACCTCGTTCAGAGCTCCAATTTATATCCTTTTCCCCCTACATCTCCTTCATACATCTTTCTGTAATTCACTTATTTCTATAATGGACCAAAAATCTTTCTGGAACAAGCAAGAATTTAAATTTCTTATTTTGATAATTGTCTGTTCAAAATCAATCTTTACATTTTTTTTTAACCTAAAAGGTATCCTGGAGCTCAGTAACCGATGACTTTGTAACTATTATTAAAAAGCAAGGGCTCCTCCTAGTGATCCAGCTAAACCAATGCAGAGCACTAATTCCAGGTACATTTGTTTTATTTGTGATGTAACAGGTTCATTATCCTTAAACACATAAGGAGAATCTACCGTCTTCAGAGACCAATAATGAATATACATGTGAATTTTAACGACGCTGCAGTAACGCCTTCAGGCCACTAGGGGCCATTTGAGTAAATTACCTCTCCTGCTCAAGGGAGAGCTCCAGCGTGGGCCCCTGCAAAAGCAGGACCTGCTCCCGCTCCAAACTGGGATGTTCTTGGGGTACTAATCAGGCTCATCATATGAAATCGTTCAGTATACCTCTAATCTCATTGTTGTTCAAAATCTCTTTAAAAGGAAAAAAAAATGCATACTGTCTCCATCCTGACTTTACAACCAATTGCTCCACAGTAGGGATGCGTGTACAGAAAGGATTGCTCTGCCTTATTTATCACCAGCAGCAAAATGCGGTAGAGGGAAGATGGGAAAGCTGATGTCCCTTTTAGCGTTATCTGCTGTAGTCAGATATTCCTTGCCTACTCCTTACCCTAAAAAGAAACGTAGCTAAGAACGCGACTGCCCAGCCCTCAGCAAATCTTGCATCCGTCACCACCCTTCCCCCGCCGTGTAAGAGAAGAAGGAAGGGAGACACTAGTTACAGGGGGCAGGATGTGTGTGTGGGTGCTGTTTTATTTCTCCTTCCCTGCCTGAGTTCACTTATTAAGTAGTACTATTCCAGGCCAGGTGCACAAGGAACCGTGGTCTTTTTGAAAGTAATCAGCAGATTTTGTAAGACATCATCTTCCTGGTTTTACTGGTGTTGAGCTCTAGAAAAGAGTATTGGACACACCCAGGTAACCAAGCAGGTCTGGGACACCCAGGTGTCTGAGCAGGTTGCAGGGATTGGGACCCAGGCTCAGGCAGCAGCAGGAAGGCCACAAGACAGTTCCTTCTGATGGGTTTACAAGACGGCCCATTGTTAGCGTGTGGAAATAGCTTGGAAGGAAAGCATTGCAAGCCGGTTTGTGGTAATTGGGTTTAAGCACTGTGTTGAATAGAATATAAAAGTGACGCATCCTCCTAATAATTACAGTTGGAGTCTCAGGTTTCATTCGAAGTTTTAGTCATGCTCCAACTCGCAGATTTGCCTTAAACCTTCCATGTTTCATCTCAAAAGGCAACTGGCTGTGGGAGTATAACAGGGAATCCAGAAGCAGGTTGGAATTTTCCTCCATAAAGTACTGTGTTCTTTTTTTCTTTTTAATTGAAGTACAGTTAATTTACAATGTTGTGTTAGTTGCAGGGGTACAGCAACGTGAAAATATCTTTCCCCTTATAGGTTATTACAGAATATTGAGCAGAGTTCCCTGTGCTACACAGCAGGCCCTGTTGGTTTTCTACTTTATATATAGTTAAGGTGCTGTGTTCTCGACACACGATCCCGCTCGTCTGCACAGCCTGTTCCTGCCGCGTGGGGTGGTGGCTAAACAGAGGTTTTCAGGATCAGTGGGCGTTTCCGCTTCTTCTCTTGCACGTGGTGTTGGAGGTGCCTGGGTGATGGCTGAGTATTCCAGGTTGGGGTCTTTCTGTGGTCTCAGATCCCTTACCCTGGCATACGGACTTGGGCGAGATCAAGTGTGAGCTTCAGGATGTGGACAGGAGGCCGGAGCTTTGCCCGCAAATTACAGCAAAGTCTGAACTCGCAAGGGGACAAAGTGGCCACGACTGGCTTGGGCCCAGGGCCAGGGCCTCCACAGAGCAGGGGGCGAACTGGGGACCCTCCCAGAGCCACTGCAGCCCGGCCTGTGCTTGGATGGCACACAGGCTCTTTGCCGCTTCTTCTGAATCATGGAAACAAACGGGCCGGGCCAGGATGGAATAAATGAAGCTGAGGATTAGAGACAATTTTAAGAGAGACACGAATTAGAGAGTTGCAGAGGACTGACTGTGTCTGTCACGTTCTCTTTCAGTTCAAGTATCATCTCGCCGTCCCTCTCCCTGCGCCAGTGAGACCAGGGTGGCTGGCCTGGCGGCTTAGGCCTCTACCAGGATGTCCGGAGGCAGGAAGGGCAGTGACGACCTGGAGCCGGGGGTGTGGACGAGGGGGGGCGCACAGGAGGACTGTGACCCGGAGCCCGATGATTGGCTTTCTCTATCCAGATCGGGAAGGCGCTCAGGGCTCGTCATGACAGCAGCCCATCATTTTCCTGAAGGGCTGAACATGAAGGACAGGGACACCCAAGAGCCCACAGGTTCCCAGGTTAGTTCTACCCCACCCCCTGTCCCCCCACAGACCCCAACCCCTTAGACGTCTAGGGCTTCAAGATCCCTTTGAGGTCACCATCAGCTGCCCTCGGCCAGGACTCCAGTCCATTAGTCCCTGGTATGTTTATGAAATGAGCACTGTCTGGAGACTACAGTTTCACAATCAACAATGGACCTAAAAATAGAAAAAGTTTTGTTCAGAGATAATTTTGGCTTTAAACAGCAAGATCAACAAAAGATGCCTTCAGGGAACTGGTGGTCCTGCACTCCAGTCTAATGAGACTCTGGGCTGCCTCCCTGAGAAAGGGGAGGAATGCAGCTCCAACCCGATCCTCTTCCCATCTCCTCATGCTGACCTAGAGTAGGGACGAAGCCCCCATGGTTTAAAGTCAGTTGTGACTTTAAACCATGATGACCCCATGACGTGGGTCTAGGTGGCACTGTTTAATGGACTGTCTCAGGGCAAAGCAAGGCCCGTGGTCTAATTGGTTGGAAAGCTTTTTAGAACCCCAGAATGCTGGTTTCCAAACCCCTCTTCCTCTAAATTTTTAAATCCCTGGATAATTCCCTGGAAATGTAATCCGGATGTTTCTGACTCATGTATATTTAAGCCCATCCCCTTGTTGTTTTCAAAAGGAATTTGATGGAAATTCAGAGTGAGCTTTTTGCTTTTTGTCTTTATCCAATCAAGGACTCCTGTAAATTAGACTCACAAAAGTCAACATGGGTTGATGTGAAGTCTGACTACTTCTGTCTTATGTTTGCTTACTTTTTTCTTAATAGTCTTGTTAAGTTTCCCAAAAAGGCAGGAAAGAAAGGTACTATCCCATACCATAGGGTGAAGCATTCTCCCTCTGAGCTGGCAAATTGGGATTCCATCAGTAAGCAGTGAAGTAATAATGAAGTTTCCAGCAAGTCAACTTAGGAAAGGGAGTGAAAAAAAAATAAAGCAAAGACAAATATTGATTCTCAGGTTCTTGCCGTACTGTAGGAAGTCCTTTTCTCTCCAGCTGGTAGATAGAGGGACAGCTTGGTTTTGTTGTTATGTCAGGAAGTAACAGATCCCCAAACACAGCCTGGATTCAGTATAGGGTTTTGGAGCCATAAAGACTTGGATTTGAATCAAAGTTCTGTCCCTCTCACCCCATTCACAGCTAGATGCCTGACCTGGATGAGTTGCTGGGTGAGTTACTGGAACCCTCGGAATACCTATTTCCTCATTTTTCAAGTGGAGGTCATAATATTTAACTTGTAACTTCTAGCTAATGTTTATTGAGTGCTTACTATGTGCCAGATATTGTGCTAAGAACTTGACATGCATTCTTCTATTCCACCTTTATAATATCCTTATTCTCCAATGGGAGAATTGGTACTTAATGGTGTTCCTAGAGCTGGGACACAGGCACAGATTTCTTTCTCCAGTGTCCTCATCCTGTTGCTCTGAATTCCAAACGAGATAAAAGATGTATGAGGTGGTGCTCGTAGAAGGTAGAGAAGAGGACCAATATTTATAAGAAACTGACCCACTCTGAGCCATTCCCTCTACATGTTCCACTTTCCAAGGCTGTCCTTTGGCTTGTGCGTGCAGAGCTTTTGTGGAACTTATTTGAAATCTCTAGCAAAGGATCCCAGGGACGTGCATATCTTGACTAAAGGAAAGTTCCCCAATTTCGCTGGAAGAGGTTGTTGTTTTCCAACATGCCCACAGCTTTAAGAAGGATGCATTTGGAATGGTAAGTGAGGAAATAGGCAAGGATCCAGTCAATCCTTGAATTAAATGGGGGAAAAGATGTCTCTTATAGACCCCACACTCTTCCCAAAGGGATTTAACTGCGCCCTGGTTCAGCACCAACATTAAATCTAGAAAACGCAGAAGGAGGAAGATTTTTCTATTCAATGAATTATTTGTGCCAATGACAAAGTTTCTAAAACTTTTCAAAAACATAGGAGTTGGGGCTTCCCTGGTGGCACAGTGGTTGGGAGTCTGCCCGCCAAGGCAGGGCACACAGGTTCGAGCCCTGGTCTGGGAGGATCCCACATGTCGCAGAGCAACTAAAAGCCCATACGCCACAACTACTGAAGCCCGCATGCCACAACTACTGAGCCTGCGCTCTAGAGCCTGTGAACCACAACTACTGAGCCCATGAGCCACAACTACTGAAGCCCCTGCGCCTAGAGCCCGTGCTCCACAACAAGAGAAGCCACCGCAATGAGAAGCCCGCTCACCGCAAAGAAGAGTAGCCCCCTCTCGCCGCAGCTAGAGAAAGCCCGCATGCAGCAAGGAAGACCCAACGCAGCCAAAAATAAATAAATTAATTAAACAGAAAACCCATAGCAGTTGGCTCTATTCAAAAGGGCTGATAGTAAGTGGGTGCTCTGACCCACCCCCCAAAAGATTCTGGAATCCTACCTGGTCTGTACTCAGTCATCCAATTCAGGAAATGTAGCTCTCTGTAGAGATATGTGTCCTAAAAGTCCCTGGATTACCCCAATTAACAAACAAATACAGCATGTTTGCACGATTGAGCTAAGACGTTGCGATGAGAACAGACAGTGTGGTTACATCAGATAAAAATAGGAATAAAAGTGCTCATAAAAGTGGACATGCGTTTTTTTTTGTTTGTTTTAAGCAATTGACTCACAGGAGATAAATCCCATAGCCATGTTTATATTATAGACATTGTAGAACTTTGCTTCCTAAGAGATAATAGTTTCCATCTAACCGAATCTACTGGAACATACACTAATCCCTTTTTTATTTCAGGAGGAAGAGAAGTAGAAAAGATATGAAATGATTGAAATATCCTTTTTTGCTCCCACAAAGCATGATTAAACATAAGATTGACCTCATAATCTTATTAACATTTGTGCTTGACATGAATTATAATATAATAATGATGACAACCATAACTTC
Source organism: Monodon monoceros (assembly GCF_005190385.1). Taxonomy (NCBI): domain Eukaryota; kingdom Metazoa; phylum Chordata; class Mammalia; order Artiodactyla; family Monodontidae; genus Monodon; species Monodon monoceros. Next base: position 1,569,883 of record NW_021703778.1, read on the forward strand.
TATTTATTGAGCACTTATTGAGCCCGGAACTGTGCTGGTCCCTTGACAGAAATTATTTCATTGAATAGTCTCAGTTTTCCTATTGAGAAAATTGAGACTCAGATTTTAAGTGATTTTTCTGAGGTCACATACAAAATGCATAGATTTGAATTCCATGTCTCTTCGACTCCAAAATCCACAGGAATCCATATCTCCCGCCTCTAAAACACTAATGACCTATGAAGGGGAAGAAAACAGGGGTGCAGGGGGATGGGTATTGGCATCTGGGAAATACCTGGTCCATATCAGGTACTTTACACAGGGTCCAAGTTTACATCATTAATTAGCTGAGCTGGAGTCTAACAGGAAGTGGATCTGCTTCCAGAGTTCACTCATGTTCCCTCAACTGAATTGCTGCCTGAAATTCTTGAAATTGAGTTATGTTATGTGAATTTCTAAAAATTGAAATACATATTACAATTAGACTTAGGAATCACCTAATCCTGAATCTAACTACAAACAGTGTTAGGAATTAAACTTGAAACATTGATGCTTTGGTGATCTATTGCTCCACAGCAAATTACCCTAAAGTGTAGTGGCTTAAAAATAACTGTTATTATTATCATCATGATTCTGTGGGTCAGAAATTTAGGCAGAGCACAGCTGGCTTGCTTCTGCTCCATGATGTCTGGGACCTCAGCTGGGAATACCTGAATGGTTGGAGAAGTGAAACAGCAAAAGGCTGAATAAGCACTCTCTCTCTCTCTCTCTCTCTCACACACACACACACACACACACACACAAACACACACGTTCTCCAAATAGCAAGCTTGGGCTTCCCCACAATATGGCAGCTCAGAGCATCAAGACCAAGGGCTCCAAGAGATAGAAAGTGAGAGCTGCCAGTCTCTCAAGGCCTGCACTCAGAGGCTGGGTACCTATTGTATTTCTAACATATTCTACCATATTTTGTTGGTCAAAGCAGCCACAGAGCTCACCCTGATTCAAAGGGAGGGAACAGTGAGCCCACTTCTTGATGGAAGGGGTACCAAAGAATTTGGGGCCATTTTTAATCCACCACAGTTAATTTCAAAATTGTCTAAATACATTCATGGTGGTTGAATCTCTGATGTCAACATGACAGGATACACAGTGAAGTGTTCCCCCCCACCCCCAGACTTTATCCAAACTTGTCAATAATTATTAATATTAGCCAATGATTATTTGGACTTATACCTGCATATGAAGATCTTAGAATGTATCTTCAGGAAGGAGTAAAGGAATATTTTTTGGTATCCCTCCACGCCCAAAGCAGTTATGTTTTCCCATAATGGTTCATTTAATCCTCTTACTTACCTTAATGCATTATGCCCACTTTACAGGTGAGGAGGCCAAGACTCGAAAAGACCCAAAGTGGTTTCTAAATATCGACATCCTTGGTGCCTCAGAATTCTTCAAACCTTCAGGGTCATTCTTCTTTTAAGATTTAAAGGCAAACAACTCCAGCCTACCTCACACTCCATGTGGGAGAGGAATCCAAAGATCTACATCTCTCCATTGTTCTAATTTCCTGTCTCCACCGTGTTCTTGGTCAGGCAGAGCTTCTCTCCGGTTACTGGTCACATCTTTTCATCCTACCCCACCCTAAATGTGAATCCCAGCCACCTTCCACTGGGTCCATCCACCTCCTGTTAATAGCAGGAGGTTGTGGCTGTGCCTGAGTTATTCTGAAAGTTTGAGGGCAGCAGGGAGCTCACATCCTACTTGGCAGAGAAAGGGCTTTTCAGTGAATACTAGACAATACTGTTTTTAAAAATTCCCAGACCATTTCTGTCCCTGGGAATTGGCTGTCACCAGGAACTACAGGCTCCCACCATGGTCCTCCAAACTCACCTCACTCCCCCACTGGCTGCTGCTGGAAACGAATATCCCAACAACTGGTTTTATGCATAGCAATTAGGTCCCCCCTCTGTTTTGCCCTTGGCCACTGCAGCTGTGTCCTGACCTGGTGGTGTCTCCCTTCACGTCCAGAGAGGTCACCATGACACTTCTCTTCCTAATAATTCTACTGTTATCTTCTATAAAAACCAGGGTTTTCCCCTCTCCTTACTGCACTGCAATTAAACACAAGCCAATCTGAGTCTCTCTAGCCTGATCCTTTCTCTCTCCTGCTGCTTTGGCAAACTGGAGCTAAGGCATGGATGCCACAATGAAGGCACCAGGGCAATGGTGCTCATGTGATGGGTATGCTTTGGGTCTAGTTTCAGGTCAAATGAATATTTTTAAAATCTAAAATTCATTTAGCAAATAAATATTCTCTGCACATAGTAGATATTTATTAAGTACATGAAGAGTGAATAAATGAACACTAATGAATGAGGAGCCATGATGTTGAATGATAGAAAAATTCTCAGTACTTAGTTTCATAGTTTGACAGCTAAGCTAGCAAAGTAATGAGTGAAATTCAACAAGGGAAAACATGAGACTGCAGTAGAGCACACCAAGCACAGCCAAGGGAGACCAGGGAAGAATAATGAATGGCTATAGGATGAGGTGGAAGAAAAGCTAGCAAAGTCTACAGAAATTAGTATTGGTTGGATAGTTTTTAGGTTTATTTAATAGAAACTTGGAAGAATAAATATTTTAATAAAGCTTTCAATAATTTGCAAAGTGCTCTGAATGCCAGGAAGTCATAAGGCAGCTAGAGATTACCTAAAGAACCAGAAGGATGACTGTTCTTGGAACAGACAAAGAAATATTTAGACAAAGAAATATGAAAATAAGGCAGCTCTGAATGCAGATAGAACCATCCAAGGAGGAAAACACCAGGATCAATGAAATATATACCCAATTAAAAGCCAACACAGCCCCCTTTTTAAGAGCTCGAATCTGGGTATTCCTTAGAGCTCAGTCCTGCTGCAGTGCTGCTGTGCTCACTTTTACGAGGGACTTTGCTACACAAGATGGGGGATCATGGAAACTGTGGCGGGAAAATCACGCCCCGTCTATAGCTCCCTTAATAACAGACCTCGGTCTACACAAAGTCCACAGTGTGGACTGGTATGTGGAAAAGAAGTTTTCCCACAGTGCCAATTTAGTTAACTTTGGAGGGCCCAGTCATTTTTGCCCCCAGGACTTGAGCCCCACTGGAAGCAATCTTGATCCCTAGATAGCGTGCATCCCTGAATGAACAGGAATGATGGTTCTCCTATGTCATGGAGTCCTGCTGAGGTCACCACAGTCCTCTGCTCACTCGTAAATTTAGCACTTCCCTTTCTTATGTCAACAAATCCCAGATAATGATTTTCATTACATTCCTGAGAGCAAAGGAGACCAAACAAAAAATAGTTCCAGTGACAAGCTATAATAATACAAGAGACAACTTATTCCCATATTCAGCGAACATCTGGGAGACTCCTGTTTTATGATATTCTGTCATAATTACATTTGTATACCTTTATCCTAGAATTCTTAGTCTTCTAAGAGTTTCTAAAATATACTAATTCAGAAAGAATGCCATTATTTTTGTCATCTTTTATTCATAGCAAATGAAAACCAACACATATACATTTAGAAAGTGATATTAGGGATGTTATATCTTGTAGGAAATCTAAATCTAGAAAATATGCTGCCTGGTGCCTTGAGATGATTTTAAGAACACACAGACCACTGGCGGTGTTTTACTTTCTTTGGGTGTATTTTCAGTATTGCACTCCCAAATGTTGTTTGGGGTTGAAAAAAGGCTTTTTTTTTTTTTTTGGCCTTTTCTGTAAAGCATATAAGGGCCCATTGGATACAGCCCTCTTAAAATTTAGTAACGGGAAAAGCAAGTATCTTCTGAAACAGTGACATTCTCCCTTTCATCAGAATCTGAAAACAACGTAATCCATGGTGTTTCCTCTTTCCATAAACGGCCAGCAAGCCCAGAACTAAACTTAATGTTCAGTTACATTAACTATTTTAAATCTCTCCATTTATATACGTTCTGATTTTCTATTTTAACCACCTCATTGTGAATGCACATTTTATTGAAACCTGCCTAAAATATTTTCTGGGAGAAGGGGAAATAGAAGTTATTCTTTCAAAAAAAAACACACAATTCTAATTCCTTGGGAATGGATGGGTTCTTTTAGATGAAAATCCTCAGGTCAATCACGAATCATTAGTCACTTGGGAGAATGGTCTCCACGCGTTCCCTGTGTACTTGTGCATAAGAACACCAAATTAAAGAGGATGTGGAGAAAAGGGGGGGCCCTCTTGCACTGTGGGTGGGAATGTAAACTGATACAGCCACTATGGAGAACAGTATAGAGGTTCCTTAAAAAACTAAAAATAGAACTACCATACGACCCAGCAATCCCACTACTGGGCATATACCCAGAGAAAACCATAATTCAAAAAGACACCTGCACCCCAATGTTTACTGCAGCACTATTTACAATAGCCAGGACATGGAAGCAACCTAAATGCCCATCAACAGACGAATGGATAAAGAAGATGTGGTACATATATACAATGGAGTATTACTCAGCCATGAAAAGGAATGAAATTGGGTCATTTGTAGAGACATGGATGGACCTAGAGACTGTCATACAGAGTGAAGTAAGTCAGAAAGAGAAAAGCAAATATCGTATATTAACGCATGTATGTGGAACCTAGAAAAATGGTACAGGTGAACCAGTTTGCAGGGCAGAAATAGAGACACAGATGTAGAGAACAAACGTATGGACACCAAGGGGGGAAAGCAGGGCTCAGGGGGTGGTGGGGTGGTGGTGGGATGAGTTGGGAGATTGGGATTGATGTGTATACACTAATATGTATAAAATAGATAATTAAGAAGAACCTGCTGTATAAAAAATAAAAACCAAATTGAGAAAAGTAGAAAGGCCATTTGGGATTTGACTTCTTGATGAAAATCTACCTTCTGATTTGATTCTCTACTGAGTTTGTTCCCTGGGCATGGAGAGCAGAAAACATCCTATCTAATCACAGTTTTTGTTCCTAGTTGATCCCAAGTGACAGCAGAAGGGTTCCCCGCCTCAGACTAGGACCCTGTGCAGACACTTCTCTAGATGCATGTGGTTCTGGGTCTGAAAAACTAGCATAGGGCTTCTTTAAGCCTCTTTATCAAGAGATGCTTGTGCTATAAATTAACACAACATTGTAAGCAACTATACTTCAATTTAAAAAAAAAGAGAGAGAGAGAGAGAGAGACTTGTTCTCGCTGGCTCTGGAGGCATAAAACAGCATCAAGTCGGACTTTCTGGTAATGACATTAGTATTCTAATATCTGATATGACAGATTCCAAAGGGCTGCAAAAATACAGTCTAAAAAAGCCAACCAAATCGCTCTAAAGCTTTAAAAATAAACATTTGTGCTTCAATTATGGGTAAAGGCCTGGGAAAGAGGAAAAGAATCTGCAGAAGCAGTTAAGTGAAAGCTGTTTGTCCACCTCGAATCACATTCTTCAATCAGTGGCTTGTACTGGTGGGGTTCTTCAACTCCTTGTAATTTTGCAGCAATAATAGCTTTTTAAAGACTTTATGAATTGTGATTAGAGTTTAATGCTGTAGCCCAACACTCCCTTTAAAAAGATATGCAGTCAGTGAATCATTCTTTATAACAAAGAGCCTGGGAAAAATTAAGGAAGGTCACATAGGAATTTGTGGAATTGGTAACCAATCAGAAATCCTGAGATAAAACGTCCCCATTCGGTCTGACCTAGAGAACATTTTGGAAATTTAGTAAACCTGGAGCAAAGTTATTTGAAATCCCCCAGTAATAAATAAAATGGTTAAATTCCACTCATTCCTGTAACTGCTTAGAGCTGATGGCTGGGTCTTATCTGGGAACACAACCTCCAACCCTTGAAATCCCTGAAGGGATCTGCCTGCCCTGGGACGCAGCCGGCAGTGGGAAAGGGAGAAATTTCCCAAGTGCCTTATCTTTTACGATTAGTGCTTTCCACCAAAGCTGTCATCTTTTACTGCCATCCAAACTGGAAATTAAGGAGCAGGGCCTCCCAGATGGCAGGGGCTACGGGTGCTGGCAATAAATATATGAGTGAAATAAAAAGAGACACAAAAGACCAAATTAAAACAACCACTGAAATGCACAGCTTCCACTCCCAACAGCCCTCTCTCAATTGATGGCAAGCTTATTAATTCAGAGGTAACTTGTCCAAGGTTTGAGTTTCCTTTACAGAGCCTAAATATATACTAATATATATATTTAAAAACTAAGAACATCTGATCTATGGTAAAGAATATTTAAATATGTAAACAAAGTAATTTTCTTTTTTTTCTCACCCACACATATCACTTTATTCCAATCTGAATAAGGAAGAGGAGTTAAAAGAAAAACCAGAAACATATGTATTTTTTAAATATATTCAACAATTGCTTTAGACAAAACTTGTACCTTTAGGTCCTAAAAAGCAAACCCATATTCTAATGTAACTGATTTTTATTTACTTAAAAAATCAAATCTGGGCTTCCCTGGTGGTGCAGTGGTTGAGAGTCTGCCTGCCGATGCAGGGGACACGGGTTTGTGCCCCGGTCCGGGAAGATCCCACGTGCCGCGAGAGGCTGGGCCCATGAGCCATGGCCGCTGAGCCTGTGCGTCCGGAGCCTGTGCTCCGCAACGGGAGAGGCCACAACAGTGAGAGGCCCGAGTAATGCAAAAAAAAAAAAAAAAAAAATTCAAATCTATTAGTATATAAATGGAATTCATCTGTGAAAAACTGTTTCTAATATTTTTAAAGTTATACTCCATTCATAGTTATTGTAAAATATTGGCTATATTCCCCGTGTGGTACAATATATCCTTGAACAAAGTAATTTTCAAACACAACTACATTTTCTGATCATACTAAATCAACAGCATAACAAGAACTTCACCGCCTGCCATGCTGTTATTGTGACCTTCCTGTTAGGAAAATGGTGGAAAGCTTGTCCCCAGGAGACAGTGGCTGTTTTATGTGCCCCAAACGAATTTCATCTGACTGCATGTCCCTCTGCCCGTCCACGCCCTGTCTAGCCAGACAAAGAGGAGCTGGGAAGAACAGTGAATTACCAGGTCTAGTTTGCATTCATTTATCAAGTACTAACAAATGCTAAATCTGCCACTTCTTTCTGTACTAGTCTCTTCTGCCCTTTTCCCCCTGTGACGTTAATCACAAAACATCCTCTTCGTCGTTAGACCTAAGAGGAATGCCTGACAAAAATGCAATTCCTTTTATTATAAAGAGAGGCACACAATGCTAATAAACACAAGCTTTATGGTTTGGGTTGAACATCACATTCCACTGATTTTGAGGATGTGTGGTTTTACTGGGAACCGATGGCTTTTAACGTTGCGGTCCTGGGTTTCCGGAGCTTGTAGCCTGTGTGTATGCTCACAGGGATGAGCGTGAAGTGGTGCTTGGGCAGCAGGACCTGTGGGCACCTGGCCTCCATAAGCATGGTCAACACATTTACAAATGGTCTTTGATGGGTATGTTCACAGATGCCCAGGGATAAACAGAATTTGATGTGCTAGAAGCTCCTATGCTCTGCGCTTTCTCCGTTACCTTCCTCTCCACCGTCCCATCCCCCGACTTGAATACAGGGGCAGGGTCTCTGTCTCGTCTGCTGCTCTGTCTCCCACACCTAAGCAGGACCTAGCATGTCAAATGTAATGCCCAGTCCCGGGTAGCAGAATATGTAGAGCTCGGGCTGACCCTTCACACCTCCAGAGCTCACAAGTTCTGCTTTGATGGAGCCCATGAGATGGGTCTGTTTTCTAATCTTTTGCTCCATTCGTAGCAAATGGAATTTTAGCTTCTGCTAATTTGGGAGTGTCGTTTTCTCAGAGGCTATTTTGACAATTAAAAAATTACAAAGTCTAGTTAAATAACTTAACACTTTGTGCTTTCATCTTCCAAGTGTCTGCCCCAAACTTAATCTGCCTTAAGTCATAAAGGTGATGTGAGCACAAGACAATGAATTAGATAATGGTGGCTTTTGATACAATTAGACATTATTAAAATAAGTATCATTATTTTAAAAATCTAAGTTTTTATCCAATAGCAAGCTGAATCTCTTTTGTTCAAAACTCCTCAATAATCTTCTTTTTTTAATTCTTGGAAAAATAAATACATAAAATAAAATACGTTTTATTAAAGCTGAATCTTCTTTCAAGCTCACGATGGTGTGAAATAGCAGTTCTGAGCTCAGACTCTGGAGTCGAATGCGTTCCAGCCCTCATTCTGTCCCATGGAGCAATGGCAGGTTGGACAAACAGACCCATCCACACCTCAGGTTTTTCTTCCCTTCATCGGGAGTAGTAATAATGGTACTAAACTCACTGTGTTATCATGAGGATTAAATGAGGTAACGGGTATAAAGTCATTAGCACAGCTCTTAGGTATCACTCAGTAAACCTCCCTTGTTTTCTTTGGTTGCCAACTCACATTATCTCATGTCTTTAAAATGTGGGCTTACCTATCCTTTTCCAAATAGGACTTGGGGTGGCTGTGGCTGACAACAAAAAAGAAAAAGCTACATGACTGCAGAGAAGCTGGAAAACAACGTCAAGGTAAGAGCAGATTCCAATCCTCTAAATGAGGTGGTCCATCGGGTTATTGTGATTGAGCTTCAAGTTAGATTGTGGACTTGCTGGCATCCCAGACTCCAGAGTTTCATAACTCTCTTTATTGGAAGGGAAAAAGGATACCAGCTCCTTAGGATGAGACAGATTTTCCTGACACCAAATTGCGAGACGAACTTTTAAATTAGAATTTTATATGGAGACTGGTGGTTCAATGGGAATTGTATTTTGATTCCATCCTGTTTTATGATAAATGTGGTTGAGGATTCCTTAAAGCTGTTTCTGATGGGTATGATGTGGCCTGAATAAATGGTTGAATTCTGGAGTCAAGAATGAAGCAGAAAGACCAAAATATTATCTTTATTACTGATAAATATCATATTGGAGAATGTGGCTCTTACCTGTATACAACTGGGTTCCTAGTACTGAACCCCAAAACCTGAGAGGTTTATCTAACCAGTCGTAGGCAAGGCTGGTCCACCATCAACCTCACGTGTGCAGGGACCTGTCCCTGTAGACATCCACAGGGGCAGCGTGGAATGTCTGCTTTCTGTATGCAGGGTCACGTCCACGAGCAGAGAAAGGGCTGGGTTACACCTAGCATTCTGCTAGGTGGGTTGGGTTGCTTAGCTCGTGTTTTTCTTCCCAGGGGTACTATGTACCATCTCACACAGTGGTTTCTGCACCATTTCATAGGAAACAGCTTTATATAATTTTCAGAACTTGTATAAATATTCAGTTGCATCCCTATGCATTCAGAGATTTCAGGTTTGGGCAGAGAGGTCTTTTTTTCCCAAAACATATTATCAGTCATTTATTTTATTTTTAGCCAATCCTTGAAAAAATTAAATATGGCTTATGAAAATGTATCAGTGGTAGAATGAAAATGTAAAGTATAAGTATGTGACAAAGAAGACCCAAGGATAGGGGTGGGAGGGTAGGTACTTGCAGTGGAGCTGAAACTCCAGGCTGCAGCCACATCCAGCCGTAGGGTGATGGAGGTGGAGGTGGGTCTCGGGTCTTTGGAATCTCTGACTCTAAGCATCACGGTCTCTGCTGTGCTCGCCTGAGTGCTTTGACTGCAAAATACACCTTTGGTAATCAAAAGTGATGAAGAGATGGCATTTGGAGAACACAGTAAAACGATACTTTTAAGTGTGTCCTAATTAACATTAAGCCATTATTTCAGGCAGTAATGGAGTCACTTTAAAGATCACAACATGTTCTTTCTCATAAAATGTTTCCTTAAGACATGGAAGACATTTTTCTTTCTTTAGTAGGCAGTTATGCAAGCAACTAATCTAAAAGAGTTTTAAATCATTCGGTCGAAAATAATAGGGAATTGGAACTCATGTGTTTTACACAACTTGAAAGTATATTGTCTAACTAGAGCTTAACCCAGTTCATCTTGCTTCTTTGGCTAGAGTTAAAATATAGGTTTTGCAAGAGCTTTCATATGCATATTCATAGTCAAATTTCATATAGACTATAGCATCCCCTCGGTATCAATGACTAAATATAGGTGAGTGAAGAACAGAGCAATCTCAGCTTTAAGGCAGATTTATCCATGAAATTATAAGATATGAAAGTAACTCTTCATGAAAGCCTCTTGCTCCTTGATTAGAACTATTAAAGAAACTGTTGGATTTTTTAAAAAGGGGGACAAACAACCAACAACGATGTGTACTCTGTGTCTGTCTTTCTGCACCCTTCCCATCCTTCCAAGCTTCACGTTACCTACGAATGTGATGAGATGCCTTCTACATGTTCACTCAGATCACTGGGAACAGAGCTAAATAGGATCAGGCTGAGAACTAAGAATATCCCTCTAAAGAAATTACTGTGCAAGAGGACATGAATGAGGATTCTTCGGATCCTTACAGCTTTCAGTCCACAAGTCTGAGAACAGCAGGAAACGTACGCATTGTCACATGCCTTGGGGAAGGTCAGGTTCCCTGTGTTCACCCCTTCCCTCCTCCCCTGACCGTCTGTCTAATAAGCTTGACCAAAGTGGAAGTTAAAGTGGTTGGACTTGACCCATCCTTCGTGAACTGTACCTGATTCCTCTTCGTCACCCTCTTCTTTAAGAGTTTTCCTAGAATCCTGCCTTGACTGTCTAGGTTGAAGACAACCTCAAATCTGGCTTCTAATTCTTTTTTTTTTTTTTTTGTAGGATGAGAAAGTGCAGTTTGTCGATGCATTGGATTTCAGTGAATCTCTATTTGACCTTTGGCGATCCTAACCGGGATCAGTTCAGACTCCCTGTGAATTGACCTCCCCCCATATTTTATTATTCAAGGACATTTAAGGTTTTCCCAACTTGGTTATGACAAAAGCAGAAACACACACACACACACACACACACACACACACACACCCGGGGTAAGATATGATAGTCTAACACAATTTTTCTATGTATTTTTATATTGTCTTTCCCTCCCTCATTCTTATGCAAGACTTTCCCCTCTTTCTTTCCTTACCTCGGTCCCTCCAGAAACTTTCGGCATCTCAGGCTTCCACACCTATTTCAAACCTTCACTGAAATCATTGTGTTGAGCTGACTGCGGAATTGTCTGCTGGAGCAGAATTATTCAGCTCGGATGTCCCATCAAGACTTCACTTTCTTATCTGCTATTTTTGTGAGGGCCTCAAGTATAAGCTAGACCTTCCTTAATTTTCTCTTCTAAGCATCAAAAAATAGTATCTGCTGACCTTTGTTCCTATTGTAAAAGGACTTCACTACTGTATTACCTTGTCAGAATCCATTCTGAAAATAAACGTGGGATTTTGTTTCGGTTTGGGCTTGGGTTCTAAGTGACGGCATTCCGCCTGATTCTCGTAACTATTGTCTATGATTACGCGAAGTTCCGTGGGCTGGCTGAGACAGACAATTCTGGGTTTCCTTGTTTTTCTGGGTTTGCAATAGAAATACTAACAGTAGTCTCACTGAAGAAACAAGCCCGACACAGACAAAAGCAGCCTGCTAAGGGGTAACGTGTCTCCTGTCTGCTGATGGTGCCAAGAGAAGCGGCTTAGCGTGAGCCAGAAAATAGCAGACACCCCCTTCTGTGTAGACTCAGGAAGTGTCATCAGAAATCCCCGACCTCCTGCCCTGAAGGAAGCCAGTGTATCCATCGGCTGAGGTTTGGAGAGCAGGACGGCAGCAAATTCCAAGGGAAGCCCTGGGGTTATCTCACATTATGTCCTGTGGCCAACTTCAACACAGCTCGCCCTCGGGCTGAACTCCACTTTGCCAGGCTGCAGAGGACTAAGCCCAGTGGCTACAAAAAACAGCTTTCCCAGCCAAGCAGGAGCCACCTAAACAAACCTATGGCCTGCTCCCCAGAGAACTTTCTGATTGCTTATGAATAGGGCAACGGTGCAGTCCCGTACTTCTGGCATGGGATGGTCAAGCTGTGCTGGTACACACTCAGAGCATCTGCGTTGCCCCCCAGCTGCAGCCTCTCCTCACCCAGAGTGCCTCGACCTCTTCTTGGGCCACTTAGAGCCCTGAAACCCAGGCAGAGAGGGCGGCGACCCCAATTTCTTAGTGGCTAGTGGGAGTCTACTTTTCCTTTTCCCCTAAGGGGGAGAAAGCGCCTGGGTGTAGGTTCCAAATCTGATGTCCTAAAACGGTAACTATGCGTTACCATGCGTCCTGAGCACGTGCCACCCAACAACACGTTAACACTTGTTAACACATATATTAATTCATTCATCCTCAGAATGATTCTCTGGGGCCACCTCTCAAAGTCACAGGCTGATCAGCTCCATTCACAGTTGGGAAAATCCAGGCACAGAAAGGGTGGGTCCTTTCCCAGCTGACAGGCAGAGGCAGGGGCCGATCCTGAGTCATTTGAACACGGGATCTACAGTTTTACATTCTTTCTGTACAAACACAGGTCACGGGGCAGAAGGAAGCTGCACTCAGGGTTCTGGGCCAGGGCAGGCTGGGAAAGTCTAGGCGTCTCCAAACCTCTTAAGTCCAGAGGAATGGGAGGAAAACAGCAGAAGGGGCCACAGCAAGGGTTCTCGGCCGAATTCCGACCAGACTAAGAGGGTTTGGAAGGTGGAAAGTCCCCCTCCTTGGCTGTCCCATTCCCAGCCCCAGCCTGCAGGGAGAATTAAATTGTAAAGACATTCCCACTCGGAGGCTTGGCCCTCGTTATGTTAAACTCCTAGTGCCCTGAATCCAGACTCCCCTAACCAGAGAAACTAGCCCTTTCAGGGTAAAGGATGCCCTCCTTCTTTGCTGTAGCTTTTTACTGTCCAGGTATGACCCTCACCCTCATCTCCACGCCCTCCCAGCACTGCACCAAGCAGCCCCCAGCCCCCAGTTCGAGCAGCAGGGACGGTCCACTAGTTGGCGTGTCTCACATCCTCTCCACGAAGAAAGCTGATGGTCCTAAAGGGACTTTGATCTCCTACAAGGTCAGTCCCCTATGCCCATCAGAGATTCAAATGTCAATGTAATTTTCGTTTGTAAGGGCATCTGATTGTGTTTGGGGTCTTCGAAAATTGGCATCAGATGCGACACAGTGAACACAGTTGTCAGGTTATTTTCTTTACTCCTGCACTGAAGGCTCACCCTCTTAGTAGGAAGAGTCCCCATCCAGGTAGTAGAGCACAAAGGATACTGCTTCTCAGAGGCCGGGAGAATGATCCCAAAGCCTCACGCAGGTCAAACAGCCTTAGGTGCTCCCGGTGAATAGTACCTTCCAACAGAACTTCTCGGACTTGAAGGTGTATACAAGTGGCCTGAAGAGCTTGCTAAAAGGCAGATTCTGATTCAGGAGGCCAGGGCTGGGGCCTGAGACTGTGCATTTCTGAAGAGCTCCTGGCTGATGCTAGCGATGAAGAACAAACCCTTAAAAATGTCCTTTATCCTGAGACTCTATGCCCCAGATTGATGCAGCACAAATGCATACAACGCAGACCCTTCCGGAGGATGTGCTTCTTATTACTGATGCCCCCGGAAAGAAAATGAACTCTCCCTGGGCTCTTTGGATGGGAGGGTCTTTTTAGATCTTGACGGTTTTCAGTGTTTTGTCTGAGTGCTTTCCCATAACCCAGAAAATATTTCCTGTTTGACGGATGTTCTGTTTTAATAGAGGCATCACTACCTCAAAGGAACGCCCTGTCTCTGAGCTGAAGCAGAGGAAGACTTTTCTGGGGCTTTGTGGTTTGGTTATTTCATGTCTCTGCATGTGGGTTACAGGATCAGGCTGAACTGGGCTGCAACAAATGTCCACTCTATTAAAACTGGAAAAACCATCAGGATAAGAGCTTTTCTCTTTTTGAGGACAGCCACCTCACGTAACCCCTGATGGGCCCATGATGTAAGATGCAACACAGCAGGGAGGCAAGCCCCAAGGCCATTCATTCGGAAACAGAGGACCCCATTCAGATTCTCGTTCTGGGAGCCACAGGCATTGCTGTGTTGGGCAAACTACCTAACCTGAGCCTCCTTAGCCGTAAAACAAGTGAGAGTGTCATGAGCAAAAGAGATGAGAGATGGCAAGATGAGAAGGTGAACCCGCACGGCTCACCGGTTAGCCTGGGACCAGCCCCCGATGGACCCCATCAGGGTTCCCTGGCATCAAAGCCTGCCAACCTCTCATGGTTTTCCCATGAGGAGAATCTGACTTTTGATATACTAGTAAGAAAGCAGAGACTCAGTCATGGGATCACTGTACAGACTCCCATCTGGGTTTTCTCTGCAGGGCGCCTCCACTGCTTTGACAGGTGACGGGAGTGCTTCAGATCGCAGACAACTCGCTAGTGGCTGTTTTCTCCAATAGCCACTAGTGGGTGGCGGTTTACGGCACTGCATAGGAAAAACATGTTCAGAAGACAACTTTTACATTTTGTGTTTTGGGAAAATAAAACTCAGATCAGGTTTTCCTATTTAAGTTTCTCAGCTGAGTGCTTCCCATTCTTTAGAAAACGTTTCCCACTTGCCTTAAAAAAAAGAAAGTCTCGATATAAGTGCCTCTACCTCAAAGGAAGTGAGGAAAGCCAGGCTGCCCTTCATCCATCCACCCTCCAGCTTGTAGTACTGTTAAGATGCACAGGTTCCGTAGACCTGGGCAGGGCCTGAGAGTCTCAGTTTCCAACCAAGTCTGGGGTCATGCCACTGCTGCTGGTCCTTGGGTCGCACACTTTGAGTGGCAGGTACCCGACCCCCTCCTTGCACAATCCTCACCTACACGTGCTTCTCTCCAGCTCAGAACCCTTGACTGAGTGCCTGACGTTAATCCCCACTTCTTGTGCCTCCCTGACCCTGTGTCCTCCTTGCCTGACTAGCCAGGATTTGGGGCTGAGTCTCTCCTGACTGATTTGTGGTCTATGGCCCAGTCCTACAACTCGGCACCTTCGGTGTCTCACTGAAGACTCTCCAATCCAGTCTGCAGCCTCCCTGCCCGTCTCTTGGGCCAACCTATTCTGAATGCCCAAAGGCAGGTTTATGAGGACCTGGTCACCACAGCAACAAGACACAGATAAGGGCCATCCTCCACAGGGCACCTGGGACTGGCTATATGTGTTAAACTCTGGAGGAAGAAGCCTGGATTGGGCAAGCCTGTAGAGCATAGAATTTTAAAATTGAAAAGAATCTTGGAGGTAGTCTTATGCAAAACCATCACTATGTAGAGAATCAAGGTCCATAATAAGAATAATGAACATTGACTGAACACTTACTGTATCTGCTTTAAGCTTCCCAACTCCCTCTTGAGATAGGTATAATCATCACACCCAGGGTATGGGTGTAAAACTGAGGCTCAGAGAGGTTGAGTAACTCGCCCAAGGTCACTCAGCTTTTAAGGGATAAAAACCCAGGTTTGTTTGATTCCACGCTTGTGCTCTTCACTACACTTAAACAAGGCTTTCAATCAGGAGAGGTTGAGCAATTCTCTCTGAGGATAACACAGCCGTATCCAGAGCCAGAACCTATCTCATCTGACTCAGGCTTTTCCCCACGGCAGCAAGATGGCTGTCTTAAAGCAAGCTTCATGTCACATGGTTCTGGCCCTGAGTCTTGACTTTGAGTACAATTATAATAAAGAAAAG
The DNA here is from genome assembly GCF_005190385.1 of Monodon monoceros. Classification (NCBI taxonomy): domain Eukaryota; kingdom Metazoa; phylum Chordata; class Mammalia; order Artiodactyla; family Monodontidae; genus Monodon; species Monodon monoceros. Next base: position 1,585,520 of record NW_021703778.1, read on the forward strand.
TATTCGTTATCTCACAAAGCATTTATAAGTGGATCGACAATAGTACAGAAGAAATAACTAAATCGCATCAAAACGCAGATAAAAGGCTTGATTCAAAAAGGTCCCTTTTTGGGGTTTCCCTGGTGGCGCAGTGGTTGGGAGTCCGCCTGCCGATGCAGGGGACACGGGTTCGTGCCCCGGTCCGGGAAGATCCCACATGCCACGGAGTGGCTGGGCCCCTGAGCCATGGCCGCTAAGCCTGTGCGTCCGGAGCCTGTGCTCCGCAACGGGAGAGGCCACAACAGTGAGAAGCCCGCGTACCACAAAAAAAAAAAGGTCCCTTTTTGAAAGAGCATATCAGATTTCCTACTGTGTCTGAAAGTTTTGTATGTGGTACCCAGTACCAAAAACACAATGCCTCAATGACACAGCATTTCTGGTAGCTATTTCCACACATAGGAAGAGTCTACCTAACTTCAAAGGAATTGACTGAAAAAATTTTTCAAGCCAATGAATCAGCTGTTTGATGTCATATATGAAAAAGACCTGCCTAAAACTGACTAATCTTCTAAATAAAATGGACTGGCTGTCTGTATTGTAACTACTACTGCAATGTCCAACTCTCCGTTAGGAGCTAACGTTCTGTGGTTATGGACTAGCTATTGATTTGTTCCTGTTAGTAGGGGGAGAGGAGTTTAAAGGGCTGGTATGTTAGTTATGAAAAGAGCGAGTAAGAGATTATCTGAACTTGTCAGAGAACGCAGAGCAAGGATTGTTATCCAACATGCACCACGACAGATTTCCTGCTGAGTGTCCCAAACCCACTGGAATATCCAGACAATTACTGTAACCGAGCTTAGGGGCCGGCGTTCTGAAAAGACGCATCTGTACTTTCAAAAGCGCTTCATCTTTTTGCGTCTTTGAATTAAAGTTTCTGCAGGGCACTGGGATTTAATGAAACTCCTCACTCCTTTAGTAATACCGTGGTCTCTTTTAAACTCTACTATTATCTGCTCCTACACGTGGCTGGCTTGATGGCTCATTCCTCAGGGCCCCTGCCAGCGCAGGCCACGACCACAGGATGGGTTCACCCGTCCCTCAGGGAGAATTCGAGCTATGGGGTTTATACTCTAATACAGATCTAGGGTCCCTAAATTTTAGAAGGATAGAGTGGGATAAGGCCTTTGAGAATGTCTAATTCAGAAGTTTTCAAGCGGTTCTAAGGTGGTGTTTTATAAGCAGTAAAAATCTTTATACAAAACAAATCCTCTTCAGCCACCATCTATAAGAGAAATCAGGCAGGAGATGCTCCGGGGGAAGTAGGGATTAGGTGGCCGCTCTTGATTCCTACATCCCCAAGGTTCTTCCAAAAAACCCCAAAACTCTCCAGAAGACTCTATGTAATCACGCAAACTTCCAACTCAGAGAATGCTTTACCAAGGTCCGGGAGCTTTTGAGCTCAGAGTGTGAATGGCTCCTCTGTTTCCTGTCACCTAGTAGAGACTTTATAACTAACTTCCAGCTGTCTTGAAGAAAAACCTCCCTTCTGCCCAAGCCCAGGGCTGCTCGTCTTTTAGCTCCTCGGCAGCTCCTTTCTCAGAGCTGGGGCTGGGAACACTGCTGAGGACCCCGAGGCCTGAGGGCAGAGTTCACCTCTGGAGCCGACGTCCGTCGCTTACCTCCAAACTATCGAGCTGACATCTAGCTGTTACACTCTGGTGCCCAAGCGGGAACTATTCATCTGATGATGAAACAAAGTGAAACAGGACTTTGCTACGTCTGTTGTGTGACGAATGCATTTGAACTATAGCAGAACGTGGGGAAATTCAGGAACTTTCTTGTCTGTGGACAGAGCTCTTCCACTTAGCTCCGTGGGTCACCTGCAGGGCTACCCGCAGGCATAGAGCTGGTAGATGCCGGGCACTACCGGCCCACGGTGCTTAGCGTTCATTAGCACTGCAGGAGGAGATGCGCGGCTCTTGTGACAAACGTTAATGGCAGAGGCTGAGACACCACAACAAACTCTGGATACTGGCAGGAGTGGGCCAGACCGTGGTGCCGGGTTGTGACACACCAGGGGCCCGGATACAGGGAGTCACGTCCTTGAAGCCCTAGGGTGCCTTCACAAGGGCCCCACCCGGAAGGCACGGTTTTCACACCCGGACACATCTACAGGCCCTTCTAGTTCATGACGATAACTTAATTAACAATGTAAAGCTTGACAGCAAACGCCCCCAAATCCCTATGGCTGAATAAGAGATGGTGCTCCAGAGCTCTACGTGTGAACGTGCTGTGTACTCCAAGCCACTTTTGCTTGGAAACTCTGTGTCCTTCCCTCGCTCATCTGATACAAGGTTCCCTCACCACTGGGTGTGTTCTCGCTTTAATGCACTAGCTTCGAAGCCAAGGCATCTAAGGGAGCAGATGTCCTGCATCAGTTGTGACACTGGAGGATGCGGCCGAGAGAACGGGCTGAGTCGGGGAAGCCTTGGGCACTGCGGATCCATCACAAAAAACTGAAGGTGGGCCTAATGCACCAAACTCAGCAGGACTGTTAGAAGCTTGTGTGGGATTCCCAGGAGGCAGGCCAAGGCTGCGCTGGTAGAAAATGGGATGGAGAAACAGAAGCCACAGGCATTGGCTTGTATGGCCCTTAAGTCTGAATAAATAATAACGCCTCTATCCCCACAGCCAGCAGTCTCCAAAACGTCCCAGCGGCGTCTCCTTCCAAACTTCAGGAAGCTTTTACAGTAAGAGGACTCAGTTCTCCCCTTTTGGAGGCAGCACAAATTCAGTTTCTTCTTAGGAAGCGGCAGGAAATTGGGGATTCTCTAAGGGCATTTTTAGAAAATTGAACGTAGAACTTTTATCAGCGGATGCATAGCCGGCTTTAGCCCACAGCCCTCGCATTCATCGGAAGCAGTTCTGGGAGAGAAAATTAATGATAATCCTAAGTACATAATGGCTTGCGGGAGACCAGAAGGCCCTCCTCTGATGGCTGGACTGGAGGCTTGCCCCCCGGTAATGAAAGATGCCGCCTGTGTGCTTGACCTTGGTCATGGTTCACGCTGCAGAGGAAAGAGCTGCAAAGTTGGTACCGACGACTTAAATCTCTTTCCTGGTAACTGAAAGCGACTCGGGTTGGGATCATTGCTGGTAGTGTTGTACTTGGTTATTTAAAAAAACAGAAGAAAGAAAAAAAACCCTTGCTTTCAATATTTCTTTCCAGTTTAAGCATAAAATCTCACAGAGCCCTAGGAGAATATTACACCAATCACAAAATAACAGGTTATTGTGTACAAAGGACTCAAACACGGCTGCAGCCTTCCTGTTAGAACACGTTAGTGGTGTGTCTGCAGGCAGAAACCAATTACACCCGGCCTAGTGTGTAAGTGAAATCGATGCTTTGCACTTTCCAGAACATAAATTCTGTAGCTCTTTCGCAGCGAGACAGTTTGCAGTGGCTTTGGTGTGTACGGCCTTTCTCCTCGGTGCTATACTGGGAGTGATCCTCCAGAGTGGCTGTCACACACTAGGCCTTGAGTAAATTGTTAGGAGAAAATTCTCACTGAGGTGTACGTGCCTGATATCAGAGTTCGTTCTTGGAATCAGAGAGGGAAGGAGAAGAAGCCTGGGTTCACCAAGCACCTGAAACAGGGGCGAGAGCTTTGGAGAGTCCTTGGATATTGTTGTTCAAAGCGGAGATTTCATAGCTCTGTTGAAGTGGTCGCCACCGAGGTATTTTCTACGAAGAAAAGACCTTGGGAGGAGCAGGGCCACGTGCTGGACAGTCTGAAGCAAACCTCTCCTGCTCAGGCTGGTTGACTCATCCCCACAGCCCTGCCCAGTTCTGCTGGGGAGTCAGGTGAGGCCATTGAATGAGCGTTCACCTCTAATGACTGTTGTCTGTATTCTTGTCTTTAGAGTGTAAACAGGTTTATGATGGGACTGAGCTTTCTGTACTGAGTTCAAAGGCAAAGCCAGATGGGAGAAGGGAAGGGAGGGAGGGGGGACAGGGCAGAGGGAGGGTGGCGCCAGGACTTTTGCTGCTCCAGACAGGGCTGGCCTTGCTGTTGCACCGTGATGCCCATCAGTTCTTTAGAAGCCGAGGCCCTGGTTGGCCTGGGGCCACCCTTGCCAGGGTTCAGGGCTTGGATTTGTCCAGAGTCTCCGGATGCTACTGACCTACTGTTTCCAGGGGCCAGGAGCCTTGGAGTTTGGAGACCCAGCACCTCACGAGGAAGGAAGGAGACAGGAGCAGCGCAGGGCTCACTTCCTCCACTGAAGACCAGTGGCCAGATCTGGGGAAAGCTGCCCGTCCGCAGCCCTTGCCTCTGACTGTGACAGTTTTTCAGAACATAAGCACGGCTGGTCTGTTCGCTCTTGAATTAGAATTAGGAACAGATCCCCTTTTACAGAGGGTTGTAACCGAGCAGGACCCTAGGGGGCCTTCCTGGGACAGACCCCTCCCCCACGCCCTCTGCTGGAGCTCCGCTCTGAAGTACCCAGATAATAGTATCTGATGCACATTTCCTGAGTTGTTTTACAGATGCTAAAACCACCAACAAATGGAAGAAATGAACGAATTCATGACCATGTGCACATAGCCCCCAGACCTACTGAAGCCTGAGCACTGATGCTGACCCCTGTGACACCACCCTGTTACCTCACCATCAACCAGAGAATTGTGCCTGAGCTCATCATCTATCCTGGGAGGCCCCCGCCTCACCTGGCCTTTAAAAATGCTTTCATGAAACCCATTGGGGAATTCAGGTGTTCTGAGCACTAGCTACCCTGGGCTCTTTGCTTGGTGTCCTGCAATAAACCCTGCACTTCCCTTCAACACAACCAGGTGTCCGTAGATGGGTTTTACTGCGCGTGGACGAGCAGACCCGAGTTTTGTTCTGTAATAGGGTGACCTGGTCTGTTGCCACGTTCATGACTCTGCACTGTGCCTCTCTCTCCGTTTAGGTCCTCAGTGCTGTGGCACACAGATCCTTCTTCACCTGGTGTCCTTGAATCTCAGCTTCTGTAGGGAGGAAACACTTCTCTCTACCCTCTCAGGTTCCTCAGCTGGACCCTGCAAATTAAACTGACGAAAGACAGATTCATAAGAGAAAAGGCATACACGCTTTTTTGATGTTAATATTTTAACGTTTCCATGCACAGAGAACTTCACAGAAAAGAAATGAAGTCCCAAAGAAGTGATTAAACTTGAAGGGCTTATATACCATTTTAACAAGGGGCAATAAATTGTGGAGAAGTGACAAGACAAAGGAAATGGGGGTTGGGCTTCTAGAGAAAACTGTGTGAAGGTAAACCTGTGGAGGAAGCTAACGGAAGACATGGGTGAGATAGTGAGGTTTTGTCTGTAAAACTCATCTCAGTGCCACATCCGTCTCCAGTGAAAACCATTATTTCCCTCCCTGGTACGAAGGTGAGGGACACCTTCACGGGGGACATTTATGCCCTGTTTTAGGCGGATAGTGGAAAGGCAGAGAGCTTTTCCTGTGTCTGCTTCTTCTCAGTTGCCTTCAGCTCAACTTCAGCTTATCCCATAGTGACGTATGTTGGGCTGGTATAGTCGGATCCCCTTCACCAGCCAAAACTTGCCAAGCCCCCTGGTCAACTAGCTACTTCAAGGGCATAACTGGAGCATGCGGGTGCAGGGGTGAGGACCATGGAAGGCAAAAGCCATGCCATTTAAAAGGTAACCTCTGCACACCATACCCCCTGCATTCTTTAAAAGAAAAATGCCATTTCAAAATTTTTATTGAGCTATAATTTTATCCATAAAATAGATACATCTTAAGTGTAGAGTTCTATAGTTTTCACAAATGTATATACCCATGTACACAATACCTGGAACAAGATTCGGAGCAGAAGCATCCTTCCCAGCCCCCTCCCTCATCTCAGAGGCAGTCCCTGTTGTGATTTCTGTTCCTGACATCCTTTGTCTATGTGGCAGTGACTCTACTGGTAGAGAATTCACCTCTCATCACAGAACTGGACCTGCACTTTCTCCATTCCCTGTTGGGCCTGTGTTTGCTGGAATACCCCTGGATGGGGCAGGGCTGTAGGGAAGTGGACCGCTGAGACTATAGGAGGAGAGGAGAAGGTGATGGAGAGCCACTGGTCTGTCCTGGGCAGGAGTGGACCTGGATTTTGATTCACCAGGATGGGAGAGAGATCTCGCTTGATTAAAGAAGGAAGCGTGCAGAGGAGAAGGGAACGTGGATGGGAACGTCTGTGCCCAGGGTAGGAAGGAGCATGTCTCAGGGAGAGCACAGGCTCTGGGCTTAGGCAGACCTGGCTCTGAACCCTCCCTCACCAGCTCTGTCACCTTAGGATGTTCTCAGCTTCCTCACCAGTTAAATTGGTTAGCAATTTGGAAGCTAATAGCCAAGGATGCAGTGAGATTGAAAAGAGGATTTGCATGCAGAAGACCTAGTGCTGTGCCTGACACATGATAGGTGCTTAATAGATGGTAGTAGCTTTGTTACTGCTTCCAGGTAATCCCAACTTTTAGTAAATTGTTTTCTTTTAAATTGCTTTGAGAAAGAGCTCCAAATGGATGATAGGATACAGATCTGCTAAGATCAGAGGAGAGGCTCTTGCTATGCGATGAAATATCATCACTGTCTTATCATGGGACAAATTACACAGCGGTCACAGGAAGTGCTAATTTGTTCTTTAAAAATGAGTGATCTCACAAGTTTCCTATTAGTACTCACTGCCTCTGTGAGGAAAGAGCCAACATGATTCTGTATAACTACATTAACCACAACACACTTCCACTCGGCCAAGAAAATGACAAATTGCTTAGGATTTATAGGTCCTGTTTTTAAATCTATAAAAAGTCATTATTAAAGAGTGTTTGTCTGTTACCATGAGCTGGGCTTCCTCTAAACTTTTATTGTCACAGCAGGCCACCAAGTAAAAAACAAAACAAAACAAAAGTGAATAGATATTAGTGTTCAAAAACCAAAACATAACAAACAAAAGAACCCAAACCCCAGTTAAGCAACTTAGTAATCACATAAGACCAGAGATACTGGGCTCATATGGATCGATTAGTTCTGGAGCACCATTAGTTCCAACCCCTCGTGTGAGCCACACCCGACAAAGCTGGTCGGGCACATGGAAAATCTTCGGGAAGCCGTTTTGGGTTCATGGTCAAAATTCAGAGAGGAAAAAAAATGAGCCACCGTGCAGTGCGGTTTGTTGGGCCAACGGCAGTCAGAGACTACCACACATTAACACATAGGCACTGAAAACACACAGAGACACACAACCAGCTTGGTGGGAGAGTCCCCAAGAAAGCAGTGTCAGCCAGGAAACGGAACAAGGGAACCCCTACGTTTCCTTCCAAGTGTAGAAATCCCCAGTTCTCTGTCACTCCACCCTCCCAACCTTCAGGGAAGGCAGGCAAACTCAAGGAGAGATGGAATCTCATCTATGACAGGAAAACTAAACGTCTGTGAGAAAGAGGCACTTTTCATTTTCTATAAAGCACAGTGTTAAGAGAAAGATTTATGGGACCTCTGTTTCTGGTTATGGTATAGGAAGTAAAAAGACTGTCACTCTTGCCCCCAAAACCAAAGCAAGATGAATCAACAGGAAGAGGAGAGATCTACCGTAGATGGTAGGGAGAAACCCACCAAACTTGTGAGAAAATTATAATGACTGTGTGACACAACGTGAAAAATTAGAATGCCAAGGAGCTCCAGTCACAGAGTCAATCTATACCCACCTATCACACTTCTTAATACAGGTCTTCACCAAGTTCATGGACAATATGTCAAAGGCTGGGACCAGAGAGCTGAGAGAGGTCTCCCAGGAGGTAAGAGGGATCTCGCCCAAGTGCAAGGCAGCTGCCCTCTAAAGTGGGGAAGGGTGACAGAACACCACCCGAGGCAGTTAGCAGGAGGGCAGGAACTCCAGGCCCTCAGACATCAGAGGAATGGACAGTTCGCCAGTGAGCCTGGCAGTGAGGCTGTAAGGCAAAGTGAGATAACCCATGGTTTGGAAAACTGGCAGCTTTCGGTAAAGCATAGAGAAATACCTGGACCCTCTCAGATGCTCAGATTCTAAGACCTGCTGAAGGCAGAGAACTGACCAAACACCTGAAGCCAGTGGGAAACTGAATCAAATTAAAACTGCAGCAAAGCTCAGATCCAGGCTGACTGCATATCAGATGGACTCAGCCCTCCAATTTTGAAGACGAACAGGGGAAGGGGCATGACATTTCCTAGAAGTATCATCTACTTGTCTCTCTAGTGCTCTTTTCTGTAAAATATTCATTATACAATAAAAATTATGAGACATTTGAAGATGTTAAAAACAAACAAAAAAACCCCAGGTGACTCATGGTCAACAGAGGGAATGGATGAAAGAAGCACACCTGGAGATGGTACAAATCAGAATTTTGAAATAACAGTGATGAGTATACTAAAGGATATAGTGGAAGAGGAAAACAACATGGAGAAAGAGACAAGAATTTCAGCGGGGGGATGAGTGCAATGAAAAGTAAGAAAAATAAATGCTAATGAGATTCCACTTCTGACCAAAGTGGAGTACCTATGATTAGAGTTACCATTCTGCATGAAACAACAAAAAAACAAGTGGACAAAATATGGGAAACAATGATTTTTTTTAATTGCCTTGTGGTTTTTTTTTCTAACATCTTTATTGGAATATAATTGCTTTACAATGTTGTGTTAGTTTCTGCTGTATAACAAAGTGAATCAGCTGTATGTATACATATATCCCCATATCTCCTCCCTCTTGTATCTCCCTCCCACTCTCCCTATCCCACCCCTCTAGGTAGTCACAAAGCACCGAGCTGATCTCCCTGTGCTATGTGGCTGCTTCCCACTAGCTATCTATTTTACATTTAGTAGTGTATATATGTCCATGCCACTCTCTCACTTCGTCCCAGCTTACCATTCCCCCTCCCCGTGTCCTCAAGTCCATTCTCTATGTCTGAGTCTTTATTCCTGTCCTGCCCCTAGGTTCTTCATGACCTTTTTTTTTTTTTTTTAGATTCCATATATATGTGTTAGCATATGGTATTTGTTTTTCCCTTTCTGACTTACTTCACTCTGTATGACAGACTCTAGGTCCATCCACCTCACTACAAATAACTCAATTTCGTTTCTTTTTATGGCTGAGTAATATTCCATTGTATATATGTGCCAGATCTTCTTTATCCATTCATCTGTCGATGTATACTTAGGTTGCTTCCATGTCCTGGCTATTGTAAATAGTGCTGCAATGAACATTGCGGTACATGACTCTTTTTGAATTATGGTTTTCTCAGGGTATATGCCCAGTAGTGGGATTGCTGGGTCTTATGGGAGTTCTAATTTTAGTTTTTTAAGGAACATCCATAATGTTCTCCATAGTGGCTGTATCATTTTACATTCCCACCAACAGTGCAAGAGGGTTCCCTTTTCTCCACACCCTCTCCAGCATTTCTTGTTTGTAGATTTTTTGATGATGGCCATTCTGACGTGTGAGGTGATGCCTCATTGTAGTTTTGATTTGCATTTCTCTAATGATTAGTGATATTGAGCATCCTTTCATGTCTTTGTTGGCAGTCTGTATATCTTCTTTGGAGAAATGTCTATTTAGGTCTTCTGCCCATTTTTGGATTGGGCTGTTTGTTTGTTTTTTTGATATTGAGCTGCATGAGCTGCTTGTATATTTTGGAAATTAATCCTTTGTCAGTTGCTTCATTTGCAAATATTTTCTCCCATTTTGAGGGTTGTCTTTTCACATTTTTCATGGTTTCCTTTGCTGTGCAAAAGCTTTTAAGTTTCATTAGGTCCCGTTAGTTTATTTTTGTTTTTGTTTCCATTTCTCTAGGAGGTCGGTCAAAAAGGATCTTGCTGTGATTTATGTCATAGAGTGTTTTGCCTATGTTTTCCTCTAAGCGTTTTATAGTGTCTGGCCTTACATTTACGTCTTTAATGCATTTTGAGTTTATTTTTCTGTATGGTGTTAGAAAATGGTCTAATTTCAGTCTTTTACACGTAGTTCTCCATTTTCCCAGCACCACTTATTGAAGAGGCTGTCTTTTCTCCATTGTATGTTCTTGCCTCCTTTATCAAAGATAAGGTGACCGTATGTGCGTGAGTTTATCTCTGGTCTTTCTATCCTGTTCCATTGATCTAGATTTCTGTTTTTGTGCCAGTACCATACTGTCTTGATTACTGTAGCTTTGTAGTATTGTCTGAAGTCAGGGAGCCTGATTCCTCCAGCTCTGTTTTTCTTTCTCAAGATTGCTTTGGCTATTCGGGGTCTTTTGTGTTTCCATACAAATTGTGAAATTTTTTGTTCTAGTTCTGTGAAAAATGACATTGGTAGTTTGATAGGGATTGCACTGAATCTGTAGATTGCTTTGGGTGATATAGTCATTTTCACAATGTTGATTCTTCTAATCCAAGAACATGGTATATCTCTCCCTCTGTATCATCTTTAATTTCTTTCATCAGTGTCTTACAGTTTTCTGCATACAGGTCTTTTGTCTCCTTACGTAGGTTTATTCCTAGGTATTTTATTCTTTGTGTTGCAGTGGTAAATGGGAGTGTTTCCTTATTTTCTCTTTCAGATTTTTTATCATTAGTGTATAGGAAAGCAAGAGATTTCTGTACATTAATTTTGTGTCCTGCTACTTTACCAAATTCAGTGATTAGCTCTAGTAGCTTTCTGGTAGCATCTTTAGCATTCTCTATGTGTAGAATCATGTCATCTGCAAAGAGTGACAGTTTTACTTCTTCTTTTCCGATTTGGATCCTTTTTATTTCTTTTTCTTCTCTGATTGCTGTGGCTAAAACTTCCAAAACTATGTTGAATAATAGTGGTGAGAGTGGGCAACCTTGTCTTGTTCCTGATCTTAGAGGAAATGGTTTCAGTTTTTCACCATTGAGAATGATGTTGGCTGTGGGTTTGTCATATATGGCCTTTATTATGTTGAGATAACTTCCCTCTATGCCTACTTTCTGGAGGATTTTTATCATAAATGGGTATTGAATTTTGTCAAAAGCTTTTTCTGCACCTTTTGAGATTATCATATGGTTTTTATCCTTCAATTTGTTAATATGGTGTATCACATTGATTAATTTGCATATATTGAAGAATCCTTGCATTCCTGGGATAAACCCCACTTGATCATGGTGTATGATCATTTTAATGTACTGTTGGATTCTGTTTGCTAGTATTTTGTTGGGGATTTTTGTATATATGTTCATCAGTGATATTGGCCAGTAGTTTTCTTTTTTTGTGACATCTTTGTCTGGTTTTGGTATCAGGGTGATGGTGGCCTTGTAGAATGAGTTTGGAAGTGTTTCTCTCTCTGCTATATTTTGGAAGAGTTTGAGAAGGATAGGTGTTTGCTCTTCTCTAAATGTTTGAAAGTATCTTTAATTCAAAGAAAGGAAGATCAGATAAAGAGGATTTCACACCAGAAAAGCTGAGAGAATTCACCTTTAACAGACCCACAGTACAAGAAATGCTAGCAAAGTTCTTCAGGCTGAAGGAAAAAGACACCATATGAAATCCTGGATCTCGTGGAAAGAATTGAGGCCACAGAAATGGTAAGTATTAAAGACTGAGTACGTTCATGTGGGGGGGGGGGCACAGATGCACACGTACGTCTGTGTGTAATTTATTTTCTATTTATAACATGTATAAAAATATAATGCAGGCACATACTTTGTTTTATTGCACTTTTCTTTATTGCACTTTGCAGATATTGCCAGAAAGTGAAGGTCTGTGGCGACCCTGTGCTGAGCAAGCTTATCGGCACCATTTTTCTAATAGTCTTGGCTCACTTCATGTCCCTCTGTCACATTTTGGTCATTCTTGCAATATTTCAAACTTTTAAATTATTTTATTTTTATTGTGATCTGTGATCAGTGATCTTTGAAGTTACTGTTGCAAAAAGATTACAACTCTCCAAAGGCTCAGATGATAGCATTTTTTAGCAATAAAGTATCTTTTAATTAAGCTATAAACATTGGTTTTTTAAAGACATAACATTAGTGTACTTAACAGACTATGTTACAGCCTAAACATAAGTTTTCAATGCGCTGGGAAACCAAAAATTTGGTATGACTTGCTTTATTGTGATATTCACTCTGTTTCAGTGGTCTGGAACAAAACCCACAATATCTCCGAGGTCTGCCTATATAAGACAACAAGAGAATAGGTTGGGAAGAGATTAAATTATGTTCCTGTAAGGTTCCTATACTGTCTATGAAACACTACAATATTATGTAAAAATAGTGAACTTAAATATACATATTGTAATTTGTAGAGCAACCACAAAGAGGTATAGTTTGAAAGTCAGCAGAGGAGCTAAAATAGAATACTGAAAACTATTCATCCAAGGAAAACAGAAAAGTAGGGCTGGAGGAATGAAAAAGAAACACTTGGGATAAATAGAAAACAAATACCAAGATGGTAGGTCTGAACTCAACTATGTCAGTAATTAGCTATGGTTTTCTTTCTTCCTTCCTTTCCTTTTCTTTTCTCCTTCCTTCCTCCCATCCTCCCTCTCTATCCTTTTCTCCCTTCCCTTCCCCCCTCTGTGTTTCCCTCCCTTCCTCTTTCTTTTGTATCTTTCCTTCTCATCTTCTTTCTTTCTTTCATTCCTCATTCCCAACCTCCTTCCTTTCCCAGATACCCTTTACCAAAAGTATGGCCTGGTAGTCTGTGCACTAATTCTTGAAATCTAGTGGATTTCCTCTTGCAGCTGCTATTTGAGTCAGTTTGACTGACTTGTCTGCTTTAGGCAAGAATAAACCTCAACTGGCCACCTTATGTCCACTTTGTCTAAAGCAGTTGGTTCTGCAATGATTGATCCATGTAAAGATACATGTCATGAAGACATAATCACATGATGTGTAATCTATAAAAGTTCAAATCACTGTGTTGTACACCTGAAACTAATATAACAGTATTGTAAGTCAACTATACTTCGATTTAAACAAAAATATAATTAAAGTCAGAACGCACACAGTCAAGAATAGAATAAGTGTATATCCAGCTTTGGTCTTTTTAATGACATTGTGAAGTCTTCTCCCTTCTTCCTCTGAGACTGGACATTCTCTTCACACACATCCAGGTCATAACTATGTCAAAAGGAAATGACAGTTATCTCAGCAGAAGTGGTCAATGTAAGAAGAGTCTGAGGTGTACAGAGACTCTCTTATTCCCCATGTCTCTTGGCCCCAGCTCCACCTCGCCTACTCTGCCCTGGACATTACTGATGAAGTAATTTTAACACTGCTGTTCCCACAGCAACATCTCTTACAGATATTTTTCAGATCCTAGGTTGGAGTAATCTGAGGGGATCATATTTTCTAGATGTTCATTCTGATGTCTGACATACATTTAAAGTTATAAGATATATCCAAAAGGACATACTTTCCTCTTAGGAGTGATGACTGTAGTTCCAGTAGGTGACATTAGGTGTCCCAGTTAGAAGAATGGGGCTGATCAATAGACTTGCTGCAGATTCATCTAACTAGCATCTTAGAGGAATAGACATAATTTCATCACTTATCCGACATGAAAGATTAAAGATGAGTCACCTACATTTCCATTTTAATAATAATGAATGCAAGTTTTGGAAATAACATCTTCTATAGATATATTTTTGTCTGTTTCAATGATGGTTTAACTTAGCAAAACCAAAAATTATTTTTTTAATTGAAGTATAGTTGATTTACAATGTAGTATTAGTTTCAGGTGTGCAGCAAAGCGATTCATTTATACATATACACATATACATACATACATAACACATATATATGTACTTTTAAAGATTATTTTCCCTTATAGGTTATTACAAAATATTGAGTATAGTTCCCTGTGCTATACAATAGGTTCTTGCTGGTAAAACCAAGAATTATTTTATCTGATCGCTGCCTTGCTTTATTATTGAAAGCTTTTCTGAGATTTACTTATGTGTGTAGCCAATTTGTCGACGTGTAATGCTCTTCCTTTGTCTGAGAGCAAAGCCGTCAGTACTCAGAATTAATAGGGATGAGTGACAGCATGGAGGTAAGCCCTGATTCCACTGGAAACTCACTTTTCAATCTTAGACACATCTTTAAACTTCCCTGACCCCCAGTTTTCTTCCACATAATTTCTGCTCATATCTAACTCCTGTAAAATGGGAGTATTCTAACCTAGTCCTTAATTTTAAAATTAAAAAATCTCCATTTTTATTAGGAAAAGGAACTTGCTTCCTGGAAAGGGTGTTCAATTAGTGTAATTCCAAGCCTCTCTCTGGACCTTTACTTTCTGGAAAGACGGAATACCTTACATGACAAATTTGGGGTAAAAGCCTGGGCACACATAGCTCAGTTTCCTTCCTCTGGGGAAGAAGCCTGTCCATAGAAAGCATGAGTTTCCATTTGCTCCTTCAGGTCTTGGTCTTCCTGAGATAAGACCCCCTACATGAGTTTAACATTGCTTTATTGGGAGGATAATTCTGCCTATTTCTAGAGTCCAGTGAGTAGACCTGTTGGCTATCACAGAAAATGGCCTTCTCTAATTTAGTGATATCAATAATAAAAGCATTTTAGACTCCTTATTTAAACTATTATTTTATTTTATACAAATATACAAACTCTGGTAGAATGCAGGATGCAGGTTATTGGTGGTTTCCTTGGAAACCCCAAAATCTATCTGATAGAGACTTGTGAAGATCCCACACAGAACAGAGAGGCAACACAACATAGTGGTTAAAAAGGTAGGCTCTGGTACCAGACTACCCCAGTTTTAAGACCAATTTTAGCTCTTCCTGGATGTGTCCTCAGGCATATTGTTAAGTCACTGTGCCTCCGTGTTCTCATCTGTAAAATGGGGGAGAAATAGTACCTGCCTTATAGGGTGATTTTGTGGATTATATGAATTAGTGTATGTAGCACTTAGAGCAGTGCCTAGTACATTGTCGGTACTCAGTGAACGTCAATTACCATTATTAACCATTATAGTGTAGTTACATACAGTACCTGCATCACAGTGAGCATTCTAGAACTTATAGTTATGATCATCACCATGGCAGTGGTCAATACAAAAGAGACATTTGTGTTATTTGGGATAAGTAGGCAGAATATAGAGATATGCTATAACAAATAGACCCAAATATTCAATGGCTTTGAGAAGAAGTTTATTTTTCAACTCAAGTAACAGTCCAGAGAAGTGAAGACGTATGTGCACATAAAAACCTGTACGTGAGTACTCATAGCAGCTTTATACATAATGACCAAAGACGAGAAAGGACCCAGTTGTCTTTCAACGGGTGAATAATTAAACAAACCACAGATTACTAGTCAGTAATACAAAGGTATGGACTATTGACACACATAACAACTGGATGAATCTGCAGAGAACTAGGCTGAGTGAAAACAAGGTAACCCAAAAAGGTTACATTCAGTATGGTTCCATTTATAGAATATCCATGAAATGACAAAATGATAGAAATGGAGATGAGATTGGTAGTTGCCAGGCATTAAGGAGGTTCCATTTATAGAATATCCATGAAATGACAAAATGATAGAAATGGAGATGAGATTGGTAGTTGCCAGGCATTAAGGAGGGGTGGGTGGGAGGGGAGGGTGTGTGGCTATAAAAGGTCAACACAGGGATCCAGGGCTCTACTCAGTGACAGGGATGTTCTATACTTGACTGTATCAACGTCAATATCCCTGTTGGGACATTGTGCTGCAGTTTTGCAGGATGTTACTAGACAGACGAACTGAAGAAGGGTACTCGGGGCGTCTTCACGTTATTCCTTACAACTGCATGTGAATCTACAACTATCTCCAAATTAAAAGTTTAATTTAAATACCCCCTGATTTGTTTCTTAACAAACGACATAAAAGATACAAAACATAACTTGCATTTAAAATTTTCACCTGATTTTAAAAGATAGCTCAAAACTGTTTTTTAAAGAAGAAACTCATCAGTGGAAAGCTTATTCTCACTGGGAAAATATACACATTTGTAACAGTTTGTAATGGTTTTGGCTCATACAGTTCATTACTCGACCCACGCTCTGGGGTCAATCTAGACGGTTGTTCGCTGTGGCAAATGCCATTTTATTCAGAGTGAGCTGATCTCCAGACAGGCAATCAAATTCCAAAAGGCCAGCAAGTGACCCACTGCCGATCTCTGGGGAGAAGCAGAAAGGTGGGTGTCCACTGATCTTGACTTGAATGGTTATTTTGTGGTCCCTAGATCTAGGGTCTAGCAGTTTCTGAGAGAGAGAGTCCATTGGAAAGAAGAGGTTCTGGTATTTTCCAAAGGGCCAAGTCTCAGCGATTGCAAATGGCATGTCAAGGTGAATTTGGGGAGAAGGGTATGAGGCTGGCTGACCCCCTTCCTCTCCCACAGGTCACCCTCCATAGTTTACGGGTCCCCCTTGTGATACCTCTTCCCCTGCATGGCTCCCCAGATATCCATCTTAATCATTCTTCCACTTCTTTAAAGGTCAGTCATTGGTTCAAAAAATATTCATTGAGTGCCTAGATTGTGCCAGGCAGTGGCATATAATGGTGACCAAAGCAGCTCTGACATTCCACCATTATCACCTTCCCTGTCTTCATCACATGACATATCTTTTGAGTGCCTTCTATGAGCAAGACACTGTGCATAACATTCCCTGGCCCTTATGCAGTCAATACTATCTGATCCTCATGCACAGACAAAGAAACATAGGTCGAGGAATGCAAAGGATGCCCAAGGATCTGTGAGTCTGCTCCACGTTGTAATATCTCTATTTCCTCTGGGTCTGGCCACTGGTGCTCTGAACCTTGACTTAGGAAACCGAAATGAGCTTTCCTTGCACGGATGTGATGAGATATTATTCTCATCTGTGTTCTTGACTACATCTGCCTCTTTGCTACATCTGCCTCTTTGCTACATCTGCCTCCGTGGAAATCTGAGCCCTGGGCTGACGATCCCTTTCTGACCACCTGACCTTAATTTTGCATTCACTACTTGAAGATCTGATGTATCTTTTCTTTTTATCTAAACCACTGTCCAGCAATCTAAGGCAAAACTTGTAAAGGTGGCATGAGGACTTTGGTCACTACTATTTGACAACCCATCATGTGGAAGGACCTGTGAAAATCCTTGCCCTCTCCCCACCTATTCCTTATTCACAAGAATGAGTACAATGTCTCCCCTACCTTCTGCCAGCATCACCCTTCTTTCTTATCCCCTCTCCGAGAAAGCAATGATAATAACTAATATCTGAGAACACTGTAGTCATCCTTTGGTTAATCCCCTGTTGAATCGTCTGAGATAGTTACTATTATTATCTTTATTTAACACGTAAAGAAACTGAGGTTTAGAGAGACTATATAATATCCCCAGGGCCCTGCAGCTAGAAGAGGCAAGACTTGAACCCCGTTTGCTTGTGCTCCTACTTCCCTGCCCTAATCCACCTCTAGGAAAATGGTACTGACCGACGGAGTGCACTGCCAAGTTCTTGCCTGGGCAGCACCTCGACTCTGCCTAACCAGGTGAATGTGTGGATCAACAGGAAGGATTCCTAAATTCTTTTGGTGCAGTTATTCCCTTATGGTAGCTTCAAGGGCAACGATCACATCATAGAAATATAACTCGATAATTACAAGGCTGGGCAAGCAGGTGCACAATCCCTACTCCACTGCTTACTCTGTGGCTATAACTAAGCAGGTCAGAGTTTTTCTGCATCTCAGTTTCCGTCTCTGCAAAATAGCGATCATGTTGTTACCTACATCTAAAAGTTGTGTAAGGAATTTATCATTGGACTTAAGTCTATGATTCCTCTAGTTCATGGAGCATTTTCTTGCTGAGGTTTGTGAAAGGTTGAAAAAAACCGGATCATTTAGTTTTCACAAGCATTCTCAACTCCCTGAGCAGGTTTTAATCACACCCCCTTTAACTAGTCTCCTTTCCAGACTAAACTGTCCTAATCTTGGAAATCTTGCTTCCTTTGGAGCTAGAATCACAAGTACCAAAGTGGAAACAAAAACACCCTCTTCTGCATTTATGAGTCCAAGTGCTTGTTCTTAGCAGAGTTCTTCCTGTGAAAAGACTGAAACACCGAGGCAGGGAAGTTCAGAGACCCAGAGCCACTGAATAAAAGCAAAATCCCTTAGAATTACACCGATGGTTCTTCCAGATAAGCAGGTAATTCTGCGAGGTAATTTGGAGAGAATTCAACAGTGTTTATTACAGGTTCACTTAAGAAAGCCAAACATCCAGCCCTAAAAGCAATTTCAAAGCAAAACTCTAAACAGTATTTTAGAATACAGAGGAAATTATATGCACAGTCTTACCTCCCAGGGGTTTTGAAGGATTAATGGAGGAAAAAATAGAAGCTATAAAGAAAAAATCGCCAGGAGAAGGGCAGGAAATATGAGAAATTCACTATAAATGGGACAGACTAACAGGGTATAATGTGCATAATGTGATTTTTAATAGGCATTAAGTAAATACCTGGAGGTAGATTGACTTTCTGTCCAATGGGAACACAGCACTTGGGAGGCATGACCAAATGGAGCAAGAATCACTGCAGAAAATGGAAACTAGTTCAAGCATACATTACTTTTTTTTTCTTCTTTGACTCTAAATATCAAAGGAGCATTAGCATTTGCCCTAAAAGAATATCTTAATAATTGATTGGGGTTGCAAGACAGATTATTTTGTTTACTAGGAAAATGATATGTAAAATACCAGATTTTATGATACCACTTATGGTACATCACAATAAGTGCCCCCAATGTGGGGGGGAAAGCCACATTATTCTTCAATTAGGATAGAAAATATTAAAATGTTCATCATTCTTAATAATAATGAACAGACAATGGATGAATTTAAGGCCTTTATGTTATTCTAAACCTTTGTGTGAGTTCTTTAGGGGAATACTGAAAATTGGGCTGGACTTCTCTCTTAAAAATACTTGTGAGACAACATCCCCAAGAATAACTCTTTGATCTTCCTGGAAGTCTTCATTGTTTGGAGACTTCACCTCTGCTGCTTACTTTCGTAGTGATTCTCCCCAGAAAGACATTCCTCTCTACACATGGGACAACACTGCAGCTGGGTGTATACTCTATCAAGGGCAGTTGTATTTCACCAACCTGGGTCAAAGCTCTGGACTTAAAGACCTGAGGCTCATCCTCTCTGAATTCAGGGGTTTAGAATCGAGGTAGCATAGTCAGGAGCACCCAGACTTTAGGGTCAAAGTGTCCCAGGTTTGAATCCTGCCTCAGCCCTTCACTAGGTAGATGGTCTTAGTCAAGTGCCTCAGCTTCTCATCTCCAATTCCCACCTCCACAATGGAGAAAGTAATACTTACATAGCAGGGTTGTTGTGATGAATAAATGAGATTATTAATCTGAAGAATCTTGCTTATGGTGTCTGTGTCATTGTCGATATAGTGGTTGTCATGGTTCTAGGCCAGAACTCTGAGCCTACTGAGGGGCTGCAAATACCACACTGGCCTTGGGCAATAGATTAGTGGCAGTGTTGTCCTAGAGTTGGCACTTTCTCCCCAGAAATGAAGTTCTTTTCCTTCCAATGCCAGACTTACTGGTTCCTGTCTTACTGACCCCTCAGCAATGAAACTTTTGTATAATCATCTTTGTTGTAGAACCACCACGTTTTGGAGATTGTCCAAGGTCAACTTGCCAATGCCGATCACCAAATATGAGGACCCCACTACGATTAGAATCTAGTGCTTTTCTTTTTGGTATACGTAGGAATTGTCATAAAGGAACACCTAATCCGTATAGACTAGAGGTTTAGAATTTTACAGTGTGAGATGCCTTTTTTTAAGTGCATGTTAGGTTTCCTCAATACATTCTTTAAATTGGCCTGGTCGATGTGAAGCTTTCTTATATCCAGGTGCTGTAATCACAAGAGTGATAACTCAAAGCTGTATTGCTTCCCTGTGGGAAGAAGGCTGGGGATCCTGGCTAAACACTTCACTAGAAGGGAAAACACTTCTCTTGCATTGATAGTAGTTTCTCCTGCCACTTGGTTAAATAAGAAGAAAGTATAATTAAGAGGCACTTCTTTAGGCATTGTTAATTTGGGGACAAAATTCTCAAGAATGAGACATTTATGACAGCTCCCAGCATGATAGGTAGAGAGAGGGCCGCTTGATAGTTTTGTGCTTATTTGAAAGTTCCTTTTTCTCCAGTGTTTCAACATCTCATTTTGTTAGAATGCACGCTGAATACCTAGAATCTCTTTCTTTTGGAAAAGACAAAGCTCTCTTGTTAAAGGAATAATATTCTATGAGAGAAGGCCCAGCACTGAATGCTTAAATGGTTACTCCATAAAGAGATTAAAAATGGAAATCAAGGAAGGTAAGAAAGGCGACACATGACTATGAACCTCATGGATTCCACTAGTATTATTTCTCTTAAAATATTGTCATTGTCTTTTTTTTTTCCTAAGGGAAAATAAGCCTTGGATTTAACTGGTACCTAAACTGCATTTCTTATTTTATTACTGCTTCCTTGGGTGGCCATGGAAAACACATCTAGTCTTTTGACACCTTGGTTTTAACAGCTATAAAACGGCTTAATATCTTTTACTTTTATAATGGACTTTGTAGTAGTTATCTATTGCTGTGTAACAAATTGCCCCCAAACTTAGAGACTTAAAACAAGCATTTATTGCACCACTGTTTCTGCGGCTCCATTTCTATGAAATCCAGACATGGCTTGCTTGGGTGCCTCTGCCTCAGAGTCTCTCAAAAGACTGCAATAAAGATTTGGCTGGGGCTGCTGTTTTATCCAAAGGCTCAACTGAGAGATAATCCACTTCTGAGCTCACTCCTGTGGTTGTTGGCCTGATTCAGTTCTTCCTAGGCTGTTGGACTGAGGCCCTTAGTTCTTTGCTGGCTGTTTCCCAGTGGGGCCACCCCCAGTTCCCTGCCACGTGAGCCTCTGCATAGGGCAGCTCACAGGGTGGTAGCTGGCTTTTATCTGGGTGAGCAAATGACAGCCTCAGAGCAGGCTTGTGAGACAGAAGCTGCTGTCTCTTTACAACCCAATCTCAGAAGTGACATCTTATCACTTTAGCCATGTTCTATTCATTAGAAGCAAATTTCTGGGTCCAGCCGCACTGCAGGGGAAGGGGTTATACAAGGGCGTGACTGTAAGAGACAAGGAGGCTGGCTTCCATAGATCTGTGGGATCACAGGGAAGCATGCATCTAGATCGGGGGAGTCTCTCAAAATTCACCCTTTCCCTTAAGTAGCACAGCTTTGATTCAGGCATTCAAAACCACATTTAAAAATTCATTCACTCATTAGGAAATATTTCCTGTGTACCAGTTATTTATAAGGCACTTTGTGTGTGTGGGTTCTTTGAAAATATCAAAGATAAAGGAGTTAGCAATTCAGGTGGCACAGAGCACCCTTTGACAGAGAAGTCGTCTGCTCTGTGGGTATGTAAGCATCACCCAGGGACAGACGGCCAGCTCTGTGTGAAAGCAGGGGTGGAGCAGGAGCACATGCAACCCCCACATCCCTAGCCACGCTTCCATCAGCTGAAACTTTGGGAAAGGATCTAGAATGGGAAAGGGATCTGCCTTTAACCACTTTTAGGGGAGACTTGTATAAAGTTCTCAACACTCTTTTGGGGTAAACACAAGGTACCAGTCCTTTTTAATACTCTTTCCTGTGGCTCCTGTGCGATGGGATGAAGACAAAGATCTCTCTGGGCTCAATCTGCCACTAAGCAGTGATGTTACTGAAGTCTAGGCTTCTTCCTTGACTTCTATATGTGTCCTTCTAGTTCCCCCAACTAGACAACTCGTCTCTAAGAGCAGAAGTCATTTCTTACCCTTCCTTGCATCAAAACAGCTTTGATTAACGTGGCATATGTGCAACAGATGATTTATACACAGATGCCTCTCTCAGAGGGGCTTAATTGACACCTAGAACCGGTTAGGAACAACCAACTTAAGATCCTTGGTTGAAGGGCTTCTAGGGGCATAATCTTGTTCACATTTGCCCAACTTTGGGTTCCTTCCTTCTGCTCCGGCTTTCTTTGAGTTTTAGTTTAATTTTTCCTGTCCCTTAACCTGTTTTTTTCATGAAAACATACTTTCTTTTCTGTCATGCTCTGCCTCAGCTCAGTTTCTGCTCCTGCAACAGCCCCGGATTGGGGGGAAATGGGCACCAGGGTCTCTCCCAAGGAGGACAGCAAGGAAGAAAGATGTGTCCACCAGGGAGAGTCCACGGCCCCTCCGGAAGCATGGGTGTAGGCTGACTTCTTTGCTCTTTCCTTCCGTACGTTTCAGAGTTTTTCTATTTAAATGCAGGGACCCAGGTCTACTATGGTAGTAGTAGGTATTTTAATACATAAATATCTTTATCCTCTTTGGGAATGTGTTTCCTGTTTTTACTTGTTCTCTAAATATATATAATTTTTAAATTATAGGTTTACGTCAGGAGGACAATTTAGTCAAGTATAACTTTCTTCACAGAACATGTCCTGGTCTCAGCACATAAACTGTGGAATGTGAACAGGCTCGGAGAACACATGAATCGAGGTACCCTCTCCTTGACTCCTCTGTCCTGACATTTAAAAAAGGTATCTCTGCTCTTTTCTTTAGCAACTAAGCCTATAAAAGGAGCTGCTCTCTAAGAAGGGTAGTAGAGATCAAAACCTTAGCTCACGTCACCCAGATAGAAAAATATTCAAAATCCCGTCACAGAGAGAGAAAGCTCCTTTCTAGGAGCACCTTTGAGGTCCAAGGATACAGAGGCACAGATGTTTCACCCACAAGCCCTTAGACCCTTTGGTGATTGGGGTCCTGAGTTTCGGAACAAGGCTGAGAGGAAAGGCAGCCTCCTGGACAGCTGGGCTGTGTTACTCATCGTGTGGTTGGACATTAATGTGACCCACGAGCATTTCCTTTTCTACATCTCATTCTGCTTCTGGGATATGCCAATCTGTGAAGTCAAAGGAAGAGTTTCTGACTTGGAATCCAAAGGCCTCAGTTTGAAAACGGAGAGGCCTTACCTCCAACTGGGACACGATCAAATAACTTAAGTGGGTTTGTGGCCTAAAAGCTAAATCAAAGTAGAGACATATAAATAGGTTGAGATATAATTACATAAATGCGCCACACAAGTGAAAGATGCACTTCTGCTATGTCACATGTTGGGTTTCCTGGAAGCAGCTTCTGAAGCAGAGGTATGTCTGCAGATGGTTTACCTGAAGGAGTGCATCAGGGAACAACACCTGTAAGAGACTGAGGGAAGCAGAGTTTGGCAAAGGGAGACGTGGGGCCCCACTGCAGTCGTGACAGAGACAGGAAGCCCTAGAGCTGGGGTCATCCTTCAGAGTTGTCACAAGCCAGGCAAAAAGGGCAGCTTCTATAATCCCCTCCCCACTTTCCTCACTGCCTTTGCCACTGGGCATCTCTAAGGGGAGAAGGGGAGATGCCTTGGAAAACACGGCCCTTTAATTCTGAGGGTAACTCCCTGCGAGGAACCTGGTTGTGAGCCAGAGGCAGCCCCTCCCAGCAGCTGAGGGGAGGGTCAGGGTGACAGATCACAGAACCTACTCCACTCTCTATTCTAAAATGAGGTAAAGGGTATCTGGCAAAAATCTGGGATTTAAAGGTAAAGTAAATGTTTATATAATTTCATATTTAATTATTAAATATAAGATTAAAGAATTAATATATACAAACTAAATAAGAATAACTAAAAACTAGCTCACAAGTGAATAGAAAGGAGCCAGAATAATGCCAGCGATGGAGCCTTCAGTCGAGCACAGGCAGATTCAACAGCATCCACGGTAATCAAAGGAGAGCCCCAACAGTGGGACAGTGTGAACGATGGTGGATAAAGAGAATGAGTTTTTCTTCTTCTTCTTTTTTTTTTTTTTTTTTTTGCCATGGCTTGCAACTTACAGGATCTTAATTCCCTGACCAGGGATCAAACCTGGGCCCTGGCAGTGAAAGCACGGAGTCCTAACCACTAGACCACCAGGGAATTCCCAAGAGAATGATTTCTGCATAATATGTGTGTGTCCTTCCAGGCAACAGTCAACAGGAAGACATTCCTTCCCATGCTTAAATTTGAAGAGCTCAGTGAGATGCAGGAGACATTGCAATGTCTCCAGGAGTTTTTTGTTTTTGTATTTAACATCTTTATTGGAGTATAATTGCTTCACAATGGCGTGTTAGTTTCTGCTGTATAACAAAGTGAATCAGCTATACGTATACATATATCCCCATATCTCCTCCCTCTTGCGTCTCCCTCCCACCTTCCCTATCCCACCCCTCTAGGTGGTCACAAAGCACTGAGATGATCTCCCTGTGCTATGCAGCTGCTTCCCACTGGCTATCTATTTTACGTTTGGTAGTGTATATATGTCCATGCCTCTCTCTCACTTCGTCCCAGCTTACCCTTCCCCCCCTCCCCGTGTCCTCAAGTCCGTTCTCTACATCTACGTCTTTATTCCTGCCCTGCAACTAAGTTCATCAGTACCACTTTTTTTTTTTTTGGATTCCATATATATGTGTTAGCATACGGTATTTGTTTTTCTCTTTCTGACTTACTTCACTCTGTATGAAAGACTCTAGGTCCATCCACCTCACTACAAATAACTCAATTTCGTTTCTTTTTATGGCTGAGTAATATTCCATTGTATATATGTGCCACATCTTCTTTATCCATTCACCTTCAGGAGTTTTTACAGAGAGCCTTCACAAGCATCTGACCAATGGCATAAGTAGGTACAATTTACCCTCAGAATTGCCAGCATTTGCAGAGATTTGTATCATACAATTAGAATCAGAAGAACGTCAGCGATAAAAGAGTTGATGCGTGTCATTGGGCAGAATGCTTCTGCAGACCATGAGACTCAGAAGCCTGAGATGAGTAAGTCAGGCACCGGCGTGTAGGAGGGTAAGAAGCAGAGGCTGTTGAGGGCTGGGGATCAAGGGAGATGAGGGAAGGGTGTTTGGACCCGGTCAAGACAGGAGCCACTGGAAGTAATCCCCGGAAGGAATTCACTAATACAGGGAAAGTGGGACTTGGTAGTTTCTACCAGAACTGATTTAGCTCCTGCCGTGGCATCTTATATGTTTAGTACACTGTACAATTTATTTCAAAGAGTACATGCAACTCTGCTCAATGAATCTTTTAATATTTTTCCTAAAGTCCCAAGTCAAAAGAACATTTTTGGGCTGGGGCATCCTAAGGAGCATGTAAACCCACCCAACATTTGTTGTCACTCTTCTGGTGCCCCAGGGGGAAGACCAGGCAAACAGCAACCTTTAGAAAATGACTCTACACAAGGCTATTCCTTAATGGGTGTGCCATTCACCTATTATGTAATGTTTTCATGCATCCCGTCCCAAAGAGAAAGAAAAGAGAAGAGGAACTGGATATTAGAAGCAATTATCATTCTTATTCAGCTGATATAAGCCCTGGGAAGTTCCCCTGATCACATCCTGGTACAGAATTTTATTTCATTTCTTTCAGTGAAAATGTGTTTTTACGTTGGTCTAAAAGCTGCAAACTAATGAATATAACTGTAGAGTTTCAAATTGATTCCACAATGACAAGTCCTCTTGTAAGAAAAACCAGAGTGTTTGACTGAGGGATCAAAGATCAAACACCAGACGCTTGAAATGAGATCTGTCTTTGTCACACTTTCTTAAAGGCAAGAAAAAATGCCATAGCCTGACTCTCAGCCTCCATTTGGATGCCAGGTCTCCTAAGATCTCCCTCCCATACATCATCCCGCCACTGTCCCCGCACTGAGAGGTACCATCCAACTGGACTTGAACAGACTAAGGTGGAGACTGGATTTCAAAGGCAAGGTCATATTCAGGTGAAAGTTGCCCTGGGTCTGGAGTCCGAAGCACTGGTTCTGGGTTCCAGTTCTCTGCTTGTCCTCTGGTGTCCACGGGTGTCCTGAACCTGCCCATTGAAAGGTATGCCAATGTGGGCCTCAGGGTATATGTGGGGATGAAATAAAAATGAAAACGTGGAAAGGGCTTTGTCAACTGCAGAGCTCAATGCAAATGTGTTAGGTGTCATTACACATCTTTATCTTCGTTTCCAGGGATGTTTGCTGAATGAGTCCTGATGGCAAAATCACATGGAGGAGAGTAAAGAGGTAAGAAGTTTCCTTCAGCCCCTGAGGATTAGCCCCATTGCCCTACATCTCCTCCCTGATTCCGCACTCGTAGCCATAAGAACGTAGAGCAATTCAATGCTTGAGCCTGGGGCTGGTGTTCCAGTACTTTGGCCAGCTGTGATTTTCCCTAGAGATCCTATTTCCATCTTCTCTTTTACACAGTGTCCTGAAGTGCCTCTAGCCTCTGGCTTTCTCTCCTTCCCTGTTAGGACAGGCAGATGGGAGAGGGCACACAGGCCCAGAGAAAGGGAACAGGGAGAACCCAAATTCACACTGGAATCTGGGTCTTTCAAGCTTTGAGGCAGGAGATTGAGCCCCACTATTCCGTGGGCAAGGTGGGACTCCAAGAAGCAGGGAGGCAAGGGGGTTCTCTGCGAGTTTTCAGTTCTGACCCAGAACAAAGGGTGAGAAGGCTCACACTGAAATATCTGTACCTCTTAACTTCTGTCATTTCACATTCATAAAAATTAGCCCCTCACAAATTTCCCTTCCCAGAATGGCATAAGTGCTAAAACTGTTATTATTAGCTCTGCACCACTTAGGTTTCAGGCTAGCAAGGCATCCTCAGAGGTATTAGATCTAGAAAAGTATATTTCTCCTCTAAACAAAGAGAGAGGCAAGCCTGTTCCTGGGTTCGAATCCTGGCTCTGCTGTAGCTCTATGACCTTGGGCTACTTCTCTTTGGCTTGGTTTAATTTGCAGCAAAAATTGTTGGGTTGAATTCTGACACCGTGACTCAAACTTGGTTGTCCATGAGAATCACCTTTAAAAGTTCTTGATGCCTGTCACTTCCCTGACCTGTCCCACTCTAGAAAAATTACAATAGAAGTCTCCAGGGTTGCTTTCAGACACGGCATGCAGTCAAAGTTCCCCAGGTGATTCTAGTGTGTAGCTACCTTCATGGACGTCCAGGTTAGATGATCTTCAAGGATGCTCCTCGATCCAAGGTTCTAAGCTTCTGTGAGACTGCACTTGTGGGGCTTTGAGTCTGGGTATCACTGTTCCCGACCAGGTTTCTTGGCCTCCCCCAGTCAATAGAAATTGATAAGAGGCCAGACAAGAAACTCAGGCAAGGCTTTATTGGGACCTCTGCTGCAGCAGTGGCGAGAGAGAACAAGTAACAGGTTCCCTTGCTCGCTCCCCGAGGGGGGTGAGCTGCTTCCTTATATGGGGAGAGGGCAGGGGCAGGTCCAGGGGTCGGGCTGGAGGCGTGGCTTAGGTGCCTTGCCCACCCCTTTGGTGGTGGTGTGTGTATAGGGCATGGGCAGTACCCTGCTTTGGCTCCTGGTACCCTGTTTTTGCTCCCTGCTCTTCAGAAGCAGCAGTTGGGTTTTTGGTCTTTTTGTACCTTCTTGTCCAGAATGTGACCCAACTGTGCATGCACACAGTTGCTTTTAGTCCCTTATAGTTTCTTTGTATTTTGTTGCTTGAGGAGACGTGTGTCCAGGTGCAAGCTCTGCATCAAAGGGTCCCAGGTCCCAGGTCCCAGGTCCCAGCCTGTCTCACCACCTTACCTTCTTTGGAAACTAGCTGCTCTAACTGCTTCCATCAACTGCCAAGTGAAGCAGCTGACTCTGAGGAATGAGATGGTTATTTCTCCCCCGCATCTGTCTTCTCCAGGTCTTGGCTGTTGACAACCAGGAAGATTCGCCCCTCTCAATTTACAATCTA
Organism: Monodon monoceros; assembly: GCF_005190385.1. Taxonomy (NCBI): domain Eukaryota; kingdom Metazoa; phylum Chordata; class Mammalia; order Artiodactyla; family Monodontidae; genus Monodon; species Monodon monoceros. The sequence goes on from NW_021703778.1 coordinate 1,613,362, forward strand.
TAAAAAGGTCACCCTAAACTTGACCTAAGTCCCATTGCAAGAGTACACATCAGGGTTCTTAACTTTGTTGGTCAGACTGACCCCTTTGAGAACCTCATGAAAGCTATAGATCCTCTCACAAGAAAACTTCACGTCTGTGTACACATACCAAACTCAGAAAATTTTCATGGGCTCCAGAACTCCTGGTGCAAAGAGAGTTCTATTCCTTCTCGCCATAATATATACGTAAAAAATTTACTTAACCCAGGAAGGCAGAAATTGCAACATAGCAGGAAGCATCAGGAATGAAAGTTGAGCCCTGAGTTCTAACTTTGGTTCCACTTCTAATCAATTGACACTTAGGGGTCACTGAATCACTTTATACCTCAGTTTACACACACGTCCGATTAAGAACCCTAACACCGACTCCGCCACATTTCTGCCTTACCTCCCACTCTCGTGAAGAATTGGCACATTCCTCTCTGCAACCTGTGTTTGGGACCATAGCACCAAGGTGTGCTTATGTATTTGCACCTCATTCTGAGTGCTTGCATTGACCAAGAGGCCATGAGGATAAGCATATGTAAGGGTGTTGGAGCCTGGAAGGGACTGCATGAAGGGCCCGCATGCAGTGTCCATCTGTTTGGAATAGGACTTGGACTCTGACCTTGGGAGGGGCAGGTGGAGAGCCTGTGGACCCACCCTACACCAGCCACAGTCCTTCGTGCTGGAAGGCTAGACCTGGAACCCGATGTCTGAGAAGCAATCTCCCAGACTTCACACAAGCTGACAAACTGGCCACAGGAGTGGCAGAAAATACCCAGCTGGTGAGGGTCAAGTGGTCTGGAGAGAGTGGGAACCATGCCTGGCCTCTGGGCACAGGCATCTGGGGGAGCTCTGTTCCCAGGGCACTAACCTGACAAGCATGCCCAGCAGGTGCTGCTGGGAGGGTGGGTTGGACAGCTCTGAGGGGCCCCAGCCCCACCAGGAGAGCACAGCACCGTTCCACCATGAGCCTTGAGAGGCTGTGTCCCTGGCCAACAGCCCCACTGCCCCATCTGCCCCCAGCCCACCTTCTCTGACAACCCTGGAAGCAAGGGATGGGTGAGAAGGAAAGGTAGCAGTTCCTGTCTGGGTCGCTGAGCTTCTCCTCAGTATGGTCACTTAGAGATGGCAGAGAAGCCCCCGGGACCCCAGGAGAGCTTTTCCTCTTGAATGATATTGAGGAAACAATCAAAGAAGACTCTCACTGGAAGTGGTGAGGTGATGTGTGTGTGAATGGGGAGGCTGTCTGGGGGTCTCAGAGAACCTGAGGGATGGCGCTCCCGGGGACGGAGGGAGATGACGAGGGAAAGGGTGACAGCCTTTGGAGCCATGACTTCTCATCCCCAGGCTTCAAAGAATGACACACCTCCACCTTCAATCCCTCAAGTGCATCTTTTCTTCTCATTTCGTCCTACTGGAAAGGAAAAAGCCCGGCAATGCACGGTGCAGCAGCAGACAGATGTGGTTTTTGAAAAAATTTCCTCCCAATTCCCCTTTTGCTGCTCACGGGCTGTTTTGCAACTACCGTTTCCAGCTGGGACAGAGGAATATACACAAGCAGTATATTTTTTTAAAATATTTACTTCTTTGAAAATAAAGATAGGCATCTCACAGTTTCTTCCCATAAAACAAGTGATGTGTGTTTCCAAGCTGGGGCATTTCTTACTGTCTTTATAGGTCTGACAAAAGATGCTTTCTATTGCAGGCTCTTTTCTTGTAAACCTTTTTCTTTTTGAGAGAGAAGCCATCATGTTCTGCACAGAATTGCATTCCAGTATATTTGAATCATAGAGAGAAGACACAAACAACTGTTGATGGGCATGACGGGAGGTGGAAGGTCACTTTGTGGTCCCCTGTCTTGCTGATTCGGCAGAGGGACCACCAGCCAGAGGAGACCCAGCAGAACCACCTAAGACCCAAGAACTCACAAGCTTTCTTGCTCACAGGACCTCAACTCCACAACTATTTCAGTGAGGTGAAATACATTGTCACCATTGGTGTTGACACCTGGCCACGAGGTTCTTTACAAACCTGGGAAGAAATGGAACCAAGCTCTTACAGTCTCCACCGTTGAGGAACCTGCCATGCAAGGTGACTCTTCCTCACGCCTGCTGGGGCGAGGGGGGCACGGACCTCTTTGTGCCAAAGAGACAGGGCTTCATGTCTGTATCAGCCGGGGTCCAGCAGGGAGCCAGACCATACCAGGCAGTCTAGGAGAGAATTTCCTGTAAAGAATTGTGAACTATAGATTGTGAAGAACTGAAAAGGCAAACAGAACAGTTGGATGTTAAGGAGATAGAAACGGGAAAGCAACCCTAGGCTGAGGACACAAAGGAAGAGGTTGGGGTTATTAAGACTTGGAGCTTTAAGGACAGGACGGCTCTTTGGAGCTGAAACTCTGACCTCTGAGAAGGGGAGCCATCCAGTGGGTGAAGCTGTCTCTCGGGATCAAAGGGGCAACAGATACTGGGAAAACTGCAAGCTGGACTCGGGTGCTGCTCCTTTAAGGGAAGCCGGGGTGAGGGGGCAGCGTTGCTAGGATGACAAGGACAGAACAAGAAGCAGGAATTTATGGTCCTTCTTCCTCCGCAAGTCTCTCCAGCGCCCTCTGTCAGCAGAGCCTAGCAACTGCAACTGGCAAAAAAGTCATTTGCGACTTCCAGTCCCAGCAGGAAAGCAGAGAACTGAGGATGAGAGACATGGTTTAGTAACCAGTGCGCTTAGCCCGGTCTCCATTGCTTTATCACTGTCGTCCAGCTTTCCTCCTTTCCCTGACCTGTCATTCATTACAAGCTGTGGAACTGGACCCTTTTGCTTCTTTGAAATCGCTAAGCTTAAGCAGAAGGTGGATTTGGAGAGCTTCCTACGTAGGTTACCAACATGCCTGGAACCCAGGATTTCTTAACCTCAGCACTATTGATGTCTTGGGCTGGATAACTCTTTGTTTCAGGGGACTGCCTTGTGCCTTGTAAGGTGCTGAGCTGGCCTTAACCCACTAGGCGCTTGGAGAACCTCCTTCGTCCTGCCTGGGTTCCATTCAACCCAAAATGACAACCAGGAAAGTCTCCGGACGTTGCCAATGTCCCCTGGGGAGCAAAATCTCCAACAGCTGAGCATCAGTGCTCTAACCCCTTTCAGTGTTGTTATTCTGAATTTTCTAGTCAGAGAATTAGAACGGAAGGCTGCCAGTGCTTTCAGAAACTACTTTGTACTCTTCAAAGCCCTTTCTCTGCTCTGTTGAACCGTATCCCAACAACCCAGGAGGCAAGGAGGGACAGATACTGTACTTTCCACTTTACAGGCTAGCGAACTGACTCAGAACCACCCGCCAGCCCCCAACCAGGAAACCCTATCGAGGCAGCGGCTATGATGCTCGGAGAGTGCATCCTCACATTTTTAGAGGGAACGGGGGATGGTTGGACGTGGACTCTGGCGGAGAAGGGAACCTCCCCCACGCCCCAAGCTACCAATAATGTTCCTTCTACTTTTCTTCTCAAGTGTCCAGCTGTTGCCAGGAATACCATATAAAACATCTTTATGGAGTGAACACAGGCCCCAGCAGCTTATACAAGCTGGCTCCGGAATTCCTAATTAACTCTCAAGTCAGTGCTTCACGCCAGCCCTACCTGCACCTTGTCCCTTAGGGTTTGACTTCTGGCTCACCTGCACGGTGGCTCTTGTGCCTACGACTAATAAACGCTTTTGATGTTTCTCGCTGGGTCTGGGAGGGCAGAAATAAAAGTCTCTTCCAGCCAGCTTGCTCCAGCCTGAACACAGACCGTTCACGGGAGGCACTGGGGAGACGCTGACTGGCCCCGACTGATCCAGCCAAGTAGCCCCTGCGGACAAGTGCCACTCCTGTGCTCGAGGTCAGGTACGGCCACCCCAGGGCCTTTGGGTGACAGCAAAAGGAATCTCCTCACCACCGCATAGAGAAATCATTCTCAAAACGTGGGGCAGGCGTCCTCACAGCTCTCCCCATACTAGAGATTTCTGGTAGTCGTGAAGAGCAAGGGTGAGAGACCGTGCCACCACTGGACAGGACAGGACAGAAAGGAAATTATGAAAATAATTTCCGTGTGCTCATGGGCTTGTGTGGGCATGTGTGTGCATATGTGTGTGTGGGCACGTGTGTGTACATATGTGTACATGTTGATCCATGACTTCTCATATGGAGCCGACAGAAACCAAGGTCATGGGTGTGCAGACCTTTTGCAAACCCTGTGTTCTAATTGGCTACCTCCTTGGCTAATTGATGACTTGATCACAAATTTACAATTTGTTACATCCAGTCCTTATGTTCCCAGTAGAGAATAAAGCCACAAAAAGTACCTAGATGTGTTATACAAATACTTGGAAATATTTGGATAATTTATCATATTTCCCTCTACTTATAGATGTTGAGCATTTGAAAAATAAAATCTAAATCTAGATCTTTGCAGCTCAGAATTCATAGATAAATAGGAAGCTCTGCTTTGGCAAGGACTGTGTTATAATTTGCCTGAATTTTTCATGGCACTTAGCATACCGCTGGAATGGCAATTAAACTGGCACTTCATTGACACTTGTTACTTAAATGACCAGAAGAATGATGTAAAAATAAAGATACTAATTTTTTAAGCGACAAGTTGACAGCTGGGGTTGGGTCTTTCCAAAAGGGTGAGGGGATTTTCCTTCTCTCTTTGTTGATTCTCACAGCACCCGGGAGGGTGGCTGTCCTGGAGCCAGGAGCACGCTCCAGGCTGATGACAGGGGTTGTGACATCAGAGCGTATGCCCTGCAGAGGACTTAGTTTATAGGAAGTTTCTCCATGACCCTGAGAGACGAGGAAGAGCATTTGATTGGGAGTTCACTTCCTAACTGTGTGACCCAAGGAAACTAAAGTGGGGATAAGCAGGTCAGTATTCATACCCCAAAGTTGCTGTGAGGATGAAATCAAGCAAGGTCATGCAGAGAGCAGCACGCAGACTGGAGAGGGCTTTCCAGAAGGCGGTGGTTATTAATGAGGGTGCTCGAGCAAAATCGTCTACATTGAGGAAAGTGGACTCCTTCGTGCATCTGAGGAAGGTGCCCAAAGCCACACAAGCACGTGGTTTCAGTGCTCATGGTGCAGCCACCTAGTGACAGCCACTAGGGCATGAATTTGCCTCCGTTGCAAAACAAATCTGAATTCTAGCTCACGAAATCAGAACGAGTAAGGACTAACTAGCTACTGGTGTATCTGGTGTAAAATATTCTTCAAAGCTCGCTTACCAGGAAACCAATTCACAACAACAAAAGCAATTCGTTTATAAAAGGAAACGAAAGTATGAAATACAGGAGAAACTGATGGCTCAAATTCCTTATTCCTTAGAATCAACCCCCTTTGTTTTGGCCTACTCAGACTAGTTTCATGATTTTTAAAAAGGAATATGATTTTTAATAAATAATAACATAGATGATCCATAGATAATGCAACAAAACAGTACCCTGTGGGGCCTTCCCAGAAAGACCCCCTTCCCCATGTCCTCTGCCTGCCTCTTGTCTATAGAAAAATTTTAGCCTCCCAAGCTTCCGCAGTTCTGAAGAGTACATTTAATCAGAGAAGTGAGAAAATGAAGAAAGAAAACAGTCTAGCAAGACAAACTAATAATAGTTTAGCCATTAAGCAAAGTCAAGGACACTTAGTTCCTCCTCAAGGGCTATAGATACTATTCTGAGCCGTGTCCTTTGAGCTGTTTTGAAGAAACTGAAACCCCCTCCAGGTGGAAGAAGTTACCTGCATGCTGACCACCTGCATGTAGACCCCAGACCAGTTGGAACCAGAAGGTTGACAATGTTGACTCCTGATGACCTCACCGCCAACCAATCAGAAGAGTGTCCACCAGCTGATCACACACCCACAACCCGCCTCCCTCACCCTGTCTTTAAAAAGCTTTCCCTGAAAGCCTTCGGGGAGTTCGAGCTTTTCAAGCACTAGCTGCCCGGGCTCCTTGCTTGGCGCCTGCGGTAAACCCTGCACTTTCCTTCACCACAGCCCTGTGTCAGTGGATTGGCTTTGCTGCACTCAGGCAAGAGGACACAAGTTTTGTTTGGTTACAATTAGACAAAGACCATGAACGCGATACAAAAGGGACTGAAGTGAGGGAACTAGCAGGCTGGTGCCACAACTTGTTTTGTGGGTGAGAAGAAGGGGGTCAAGGTTTCCTCACTCCCAGGTCAGCCTACAAAAGCGACGGAGCACCTCTGATTAACCCTTCAACAGCCACCAGCACTGGAGACCCGTGGGCCCCCGCTGAGCGTCCTTGTGTGGACTCTCCACGGGTAGCTTCTCTGCAGCTTGCCTTACTTGTCTTAGCACTGTGAGTCCTGTGTTCGAGCACCAAGTACTGGGAGAGCATTACTAGTCATCTGTTTCAATACTTGGCCTACCATTTCTTCCTACTTTACTTCATCATGAGTTTGGCCAACACGACAGTCTCCATTTACTCTGTTGGGAAGGCCTTTTGTAACCAGGAGCCTTTATCAAGTTCCTGAGTCCAGGAAGCCTGGAAGCAATGAAGCCCTACTTAGGCTGGGGCTGAGAAGTGGCTGAGCAGGACTCCTCTACCCAGCAGGAAGAGAACACCAGAGGGCACAGGGCAGTGCCTGGGCTCCCAGCAGTTCTGCTGAAGGGGCCGCCTTATTTCATTCCAAAGAGAACCTCAGAACCAGAGATACGTTCCAAAGCTCCAGGTAATCTTCTATTTTCCCACCCACTGTCTGCCTGGAATCATAGATGACTGCTGCACTTTAATTAGTACAGATAAGTAACTGCTAAAGTCTGACCAATTTTTTCACTGTTCCAAATGCACCAGTGTTGAGACCGTGTCCTGCCTGCTTGGAAAGAAAGCAGAATAAACAAACCCAGAAAGATAACCCAAAGAGTACGTGATGGCTGAAACGAAGACAAAGCCGAAAGCATTAGGTTAGAAACAATTTCTACCACTTTGAAGTCTAAGACGATATTTCTGAAAGACAAAATACAGAACAAACATATGCATGTATATATACTGTTACGAGCAGTATCTAATTTGCAGCAATATATTGTGGGAAAAAAACCCTCAACAAATGGAAATTTCTCCCAGAGTCTGGCAAAAAACCACCCCTCTGCTCTGATTTGGAAAAGAAGCCTGTAAACAGTGTTGTGGTGTCTGGTTTTACGTTACAGATGAGTTGCAGATATCTAACTTTGATTACAGTTTAGCTTTGGAGATTTTTATCACAGAAACGTATTTCAAAGAGCCCTAGCATTCAGATGATGGGGGAGAACCTTGTCAAAACAAATGCTTTAAGCCTAAGAAAATGAGAATAGAAAGAGTGGACAAGCTGAGGAAATGCCCCCGCTGGTTTATTTCTCTGGGTTTTGTTCTGTACTGCGAGCTCTTTTTTTCCTGCAAACAGAAGGTTCGCTCACTAGGGTGATGGTGGGACCAGCGTGAGTGGAGGGAAGAGTCGAATCAGACCCCCACCTGCAGATGCTCTGGAAAGGGTGGATCCAGCTTGCTTCGTGGCAAAAGAGCAATGACAGAGGCAAAGGACCACATTCCTCTAATACAGCGAGGCGTGGTCACTCATAGCTGGGCGCAGAGCCGAGGGCAAACCGTACTACCCCGCACTGTGTGCTGCAGAAAGGACAGGGCACTTCAAAAGCAGCCTCGAGGAAGAAGGCCAGTCGTGGAGATACAATGCTGCCCGAAAAGGGGATGTGGTAGGGGAAGCAACCCCCCCGACCTTTCCAGAACCTCTGGGCCAGGGCAAGTGTGATCTGCAGCACTCGTGCTGGGGCACATCGGGTGCTGGCTTTCTAGCACCAGTGGGTGCAGACCGTTTCCCGGGTCTTCCCTCAGGTGGTCCCGACCTCGCCAATTAATGCGCATGTGCTGCGGACGCACCGTGCTGCCTTTCCTGAGCTAATTAATCACTGTGAAAATGAGAAAGGGTACGAGGGAAGGGGCGGGGGCGGGCAGGGCAGGTGGCAAGACCAGCTGTCGCTGGGGCTGTTGGCAGGCCCTTCCCGATGCCCTGCCCGCCCTCAGGAGCCAGTGCTTTGACCTTCTCCCTACCTGTCCTCACAGCATCTTCCTGCTTCTCCCTTTCCTGGAGATCTGCAAGCTTTGCCAAGATACCCACGGGCGCGCGGGGCAAAGGGAGAGTGGAATCCTCGGCTCCGGTGAGAAGATGCCATCTGCTGGAGGATCCGGCCCGGCGTCTGTGAAATTACACACACAGCGGAGGAGCCCCGGGAGGAGTGCGGAGCTCAGGGGCCGCTCTTGAAAAGCTTAGGGCATAACATGGTCCAGGGTGCCGTGCAGCGATCTACACAGAGACGGGCAATCCTGGACCTCCACCAGCTGCCCTGTCGTTTGTAGCCACTGAACCTATCAAGTCACCTCTGAGCCTCAGCTTCCTCACCTGCCAAATGGGTATATGGACCCCCGCCCCATATATGTATACGAGACCACGTGTGTGAAATTGGAGAATGGCGAGCTGTTCGGGAAGTATTAGACACTGTGAGTCATGGAACAACAAAGGCTGAATGTACGCAAAGGTCCCCGGGGGCCCTGCACGCACACAGCCTGGGAAAGGGGGGTGGAGAGGGACTCAGCTTCAGCTGTCGCCGGGGGGGGGGGGGGGATGCTTCACCACAGGGGGCCGCCTCCCAAGGGACGGAGGCAGGTCCCCAGCAAACCGGCCACACCCACCTCCTGTCAGGCTTTTGAGGGAAAGCGCCCCCATGTTTCATGCCCAGGTTCTGGGGGCTTGAGTTTCCTTTCCAGAGGCCGGCTCTCCCAGGCGTCAGGGGAAGCCGGACCAGCGGGAGCTTAGTGGTTTTACTGGAGGGGAGCCTACAGGAAATCGTTTAAGAAGATAATAAGGGGGATTTTTCCTGTCTAGAGACGAGGCCCCTGAGTCTTGGCAGATGGTGCTGTTTTCTCAGGTTCAGGAATAAACGCAGGAGAAGAGCCTCGGCTGATCGTTAAGTCAGCGCCTTTGGGTCGGTACCCAGACCCTCCTGCGGTAGAACCGAGCTTGAATGCCTTGGGCTTTGCCCGGGCCGAGGCCCCAGAGACCCGCGTGACTCTCCCTCCCTCCCGGCCCCGGAGTCCCTAGTCCCCGTTTCCCCATCCTCCCCTCCCCGTTAGATCAGCCCTGTTGCTTGAAACGTGATTATCTCTGGAACTGAGAGTATCAACGAATTCCTACTGAGGCAGAGGGCAATTACTTCGGGCGGCGCCTGACTGTCATACGTAGTTTTCATTTCAACAAACGGTTTGACCCCAAAAGGTGACTAGAAATTTTGCCTTCAGAGATGTGTCTGCCCGGGAAGTGCTATGTGGAAAAGGAGAAGCGTTACATCCATACTGAGAAGAGAGAGTAATCAGAATGACGGCGCATGGGGGAAATCGAGTCCCGTTCTCCGTTTCAGAGGCCCCAAGCGCAGGGACAACGGAGGAACCACGAATTCATGAATGACCCGGGGAACGGGGCCCCGGAGCTGGAACTGTCACTAGGGGTCGTCTAGGGCTCTAGCGCAACGCCGTGAGTTTTCCAGATGAAGGAGCTCCGGCCTGCAGAGCCTGCAGCCCACCGGGCACGGTCTCAGTCATCCGCACGGGTCCAGGTCCCCAGCCCTCGGGAGGGAGAAGGGCCCTCAGGCCCAGCGTGTCCCCGCTCAGAGGAGGCCCCGCCTGGGTTAGACGCCTGCTCGCCAGCGCCGTCTGTGCAGCGTGGCCAGGACTCGCCTTGAGGCTGGAAGGGCAGATTTCATCACTCCCATGCCTGAGAGGAGGGAAGCCCCCGCGCGGGGTTCTCAGGATCCGCGTTTCCTCTTCCCTGGCCGTCACCCGATCTCTGATCAGGGTGCAGTAAACAGAAAAGAGCCTGCTTTATGCCATCACAGATTAAGTGACACCGGCTAAGGGCTCCATCTTTCACTGTTCCTTTGAAATGGACCCTCCCTCCCAGCGCTGCTTTTTGTCCCATGAGAGGAATGCAGTGCTGGCTGGCTGAGAGCAGGGCCGCTTTTCCACATCCAGACTGAGCAGTGACAGCGCTTTGGCTGCTGGGACAGGGTGTGCTGGGAGGTCTGGAACGATGAAAGCCACGCTCAGTTGTAGAGCACTTGCATCTTTATCATCCTTTCAGCCATGGACTGAGCACCCAGAGAGAAAGCAGCAGCCTCTGGAGTGGTCCCCGCGAGGCGAGAGGCAGGATGTGGGCAGAAGGCTCTCCAGCAAAGGGACGAGGCACCGTTTGCTGCGTCTCACATCCTGCTGCTATTCCCCGAGTCACAACTTGCCTTTGGCCTCCCTGATTGCTGAAATACCCAGTCTAGCTGGTTGCAGACGCCGCAACCTTAATTTTCCAAGTGCGGGAATTTGCAGATGACGAGCCGGCTCAGCTGCTTTTTAGCGCCAGCGGAGAGACAGCAAGCAGCCCCAGGAGGGAGCCTTGGACCTTCATGCCTGGCGTGGCTCACAGCCCCGCTCACTGGAGGACACGGAAGCAATTCCTATTTCTGTTTGCAGTGACAGCCCCCAACCCAACTTGGTAATGATACGCTGAGCCCACTTACACAGAGAAATCATTTCCAATTATTGCACTACGTGACCTCACATGAAAATTCAGTTTGCTCAAGGTTTTCCCAGGTATCAACATAAGGTACAGGAAGCCTTACCCACAGGGAGACAGGCCATGCATAAAGACGGGCAAGGATAATGCACAGGAGGTACCAGCTTTGCCCAGCGCCTCCTGAAGCTTCTGCCCTTACACAGTGACACAGTGGGCACACTGCAAAGAAATTAGGCTTCACTGACAGAAACTGGGGATACGACAGACTCTGCATCTCTTGATGGTCACATCACAGCTTCAGCACAAAATTTTGTTTCTACTAGGCAAGCTTTCATAATGCAAATTGGATCTAAGACGTCAATTCATTTTGGAGCATTTTTGCTCCACATGACTTACAAATATGCCATCGGTTCCTGGAGTGGTTCCGAATGGGAAGTAGCCAGTGTGTAGCCGGTGGCCCAGCTCACACAGTGACAGCTCGAGGCATTGTTTTCCTTTGTTTTCTGCTGCTGGTCGTCAATGCTGCTGCAATGTACTTTCCCGGCCTCGAAACTTGTTGATTTTTATCTGAGCTTACATGTAATTCAGAGTCTGCTCAATGTTTGGCTTTCCTTTTCTCACTCCATTTTTGACTCCAGTTTTGATAAGCCTGGTTATTATTTTTAGGTTGCAAAACCAAAATAAGTTTACAAAGATATCTTTGTGGTTGAAATCCCTGCTGAAGACAAGTAACGTTTCGCTGGCAGCCTGAACCTCTAGCTCTTAGCCACTCTCTCACAGCACCACCACCAACTTTTCCTCATTGAGATGATCCATATCAAATGGGATCCGAAAGTAACCAAGTGTTAGAGGAGCACAGCCATTCCGTGGGAGCAGCAGTTGGCCTGGGGTATTATAATTTTGAGGGCTTTTGATAAACTAAAGCAAAGTCAGAGGCCAGAAGGGTGAAGCTGTTGGGAATCAATTCAGAGGAGCAGGGGAGAGTCAAAGGTCTGACCTGTGGATACATCCTGTAGACCTAACCTGTGTTTCTGCAGAATGGGGCTCCACAAGGTCGATGTTACGGAGACTCAGATTTCTAATCATTAGAATTGTTCACAGGAGGAATGGGCTGCCTTGTAAGGGAGTGATCTTCTCACCAGTGAGAAATTTCAAGCAAAAACTAGATGATGTCCTGTCATAAGGTTAGAAAAAGTACCCCTCTTGTGTCAATGAAAAAAATGTCACCTGGTATATCAGTAAACAAGGGATGCTGCAGCCATCGAGCCATCACATTATGGCCACCCCTGTGGTCAGCTCTGAGGAGATTCAGGGTGGAGAAAGGAGGATATTGGCCCTAGATGGTTAAGGTGCATATCAAAGGAATGACTTCAATGAGCCCAGACTACTGCATCTTCCCATACAGAGAAAAGTGCTAAATTCATTAACTGGAGATGTCTGGTTTTCTTTCATTAACATTAAATCTTTTGAAGTTCTGACTACCTGGTCTTTGTTGCAAAAACTCCTATGTAACCTGGCTTTTCCCTCACCTCTTCAGAGCTGTCCCTCAGAGCAGTATGAGAGCCTGTCTCCTGGGCTTAAGTCCTCAGTTTTGTCCTCCAAATACAACATAATTCTCAACTTTTAGGTTGTCTGTTTCTTTTCAGCCGGCACCTGTAATGCTCAGATGTGGCATTCTCCACTAGGATCTCAAGAGCGCTGGGGAGCACACAGGCCAGCAGGACTGGGTCCCAGGCAATGAACAAGGAGGGAGCAATGATGAACACAATGGGCCAGACAAGGGAGACCTGACACTGTCTCAGATGCAGAGCCCATCACGGGCTTCCTCCTGCAAGATCAGCTCCTCCAGGTTGGTTTCTACACCCTTCTGGTCACGTCTTTACATTCACTTCAGCTTATCAAATCTCTCTCCTGGCAGAACCAGAAATGTTTTCTCCAACCAGGTGCCACTGAAAGCTCTGTGTTCTGATCCCACCAGGAACAGACCTCACCAGGGGCCACTGGTGAAGCCACGAGTTAAGGAAAACCTCCTGAGAACAGGATCCTGTCTCATTTATCTGGGCCCTGGCTCGCTGGGTGCGGAGCTGTGGTGTGGTGACCACTGGAGACCTCCCTGGCCCACCTGGTGGTGTGGAAGGAAGCTCTTGAGGAGTCTGGGAGAGAGAGCTTCTCTGTTTGAGAAGCTCCAACCACATAAAAGCGGATGCTGGGCCCCTTGGTTTTCTCCCATTTGTGCTCCAGGGCACTCCTAATCCACAGGTCTCCTACTAATTTACCCTTCATTCATCAAGATATTATTTTGTAAGAGCTTTTTGATGTCTGAGATGCTTGATGAGTCTCTTAAGCCCTTTCCCACTTTGTACCACGAAATTGTGCGCTCCCGGCGCTTCTGCGAGCAGGAGGTAGGAAGACAAGGTGTTGTGCTTGCAGCCGCAGAAGGAGGAGAAGAGCCTTGCAGACAGTCCCCGCCCAGCCTGCAGGCCAGCGCCATTATGCCAGGTGCAAGGAGGCACGCCACTTTCTCTACAGTGTTCTTTGGGTCCTGCCTCTCAGGGGTGGTCCCTCTCCTTTGGAAATTCAGTAAATCATCCCGTTCCTTTACTCCCTGCTTGACCAACCGTTTAATGAGCACTGTTTAATGACAATGGGCATTGACCCGGTGTTGGGCATCCAAATATGAACAGCGCTCAGCTCTTGCCCTTGAACAACCCACATCCTAGTGGAGAAGAGAATTGCCTAGGCCACTCCAGAAAGGGCAGTGGGTACAGTACCAATGGAGTGCAGGACATTATAGAATAAAGGAGGGCACCCACCCCAGACTAGGATGGAAAAGATGTGTCAGGGAAGGCTTTTGAGGCTCTCCAGAAGCAATGAAGTCATCTTAAGACACAAGGTATTAATTCTCTGCTGTTTATTTAACGTCTCTCTGACCAACCAATTGCAATATTTCATAGATAAAGAAAGGAAAGGGGTGAAGAAAAGGAGGCACTTGAAAATACTCAGTGGTCAAGGCTTGACCTAGATGCTTTAAATGAGGGATGCTCTGGGCTTCCCTGGTGGCGCAGTGGTTGAGAGTCCGCCTGCCAATGCCGGGGACACTGGTTCGTGCCCCAGTCCGGGAAGATCCCACATGCCGCGGAGCGGCTGGGCCTGTGAGCCATGGCCACTGAGCCTGTGGGTCCCGAGCCTGTGCTCCGCAACGGGAGACGCCACAACAGGGAGAGGCCCGTGTACTGCAAAAAAAAAAAAAAAAAATGAGGGATACTCTGCTTTCTTAATGCCATGATGTGATAGTCCATCTGATGTTTTCATTAAGAAACACAAGCTCTGACCTTCAGCCCAAGAGTCACTCCAGCAGCTGCAGGCCAGCCCCAGGCTCCAGGGCACCAGCTCTATAAGCCAGGCTGTGCTGCAGTGGGCTGGCTATTGGCTGGCTGAAAATACACGGGATTTCACACGCTGGTATATTTCATGTGCATTTCAAGGACAATTTTAAGAAAAATTATTTTAGCCTCACCTATGTGAATCAGAGACCTTTGGTGCAGGCTTCAAAATCCATCTTTATTCATCTGCCTCTATTACCAACAGATTTTCTTAATTGTTTTCTGATAATAGAAATAACATCTTAATAGTAGGAACTTTAGTTGATTAAATAAAAACGTAAAGAAGAAAATCCTAGATGACCAATTAAAGGTTTTGGAATTTACCTCTCTGATTGCTTTTGGTAAGTCACGTGCTGTGTCAGAGTGTGCGAAGGTTTTAAGCCTCATGATAAATAACCTACAGAAGGTTTTCCTTTTTTCTCAGTTATACATATGTATTTTTTTATACTCTTTTCCATGATGGTTTATCACAGGATATTAAATAGAGTTCCCTGTGCTCTACAGTAGGACCTTGTTGTTTATCCATTCTCTATGTAATAGTTTGCATCTGCTCATCCCAAACTCCCAATCCTTCCCTCCGCACCCCGCTTGGCAACCACAAGTCTGATCTCTATGTCTGTGAGTCTGTTTCTGTTTTGTAGATAAGTTCATTTGTGTCATATTTTAGGTTCCACATATAAGTGATATCATATGGTATTTGTCTTTCTCTTTCTGACTTACCTCACTTAGTATGATAATCTCTAGGTGCATCCATGTTGCTGCAAATGGCATTATTTCATTCTTCTTTTATGGCTGAGTAGTATTCCATTGTATATATGTACCACACAGAAGATTTTCTTCTAATGATTGGACCTCCTTGTTCTGTAATTTCAAGTCTCAGGGTCAAAAGTTGCCCTAAACTAGCCATGAGTTTTTACATCCAATTGATGGCCAGCTGATGAGATAGGTCCAGCCCCAGGAGGCATAGAGGGCTGGGCGAGGTAACCTGGTTTACACATTTTAGTCCTTCTGGGTCCAATCTATCCTTTGCCTGTAGGACCTTGTGACCAGTCTTCCATAGCTACTGATGCCAGACTTTGAATTATGGGAGGGTCATGGCATCCCAACCCCCATTTATTCATTTTTTTATTTTTAAAATAAATTTATTTATTTTATTTTTGGCTGCGTTGGCTCTTCATTGCTGCGTGCGGGCTTTCTTTAACTGTGGCGGGCGGGGGCTACTCTTCATTGCAGTGCGCAGGCTTCTCATTGTGGTGGCTTCTCTTGTTGAGGAGCATGGGCCCTAGGCACGCGGGCTTCAGTAGTTGTGGCACGTGGGCTTAGTTGCTCCGCGGCATGTGGGATCTTCCCGGACCAGGGCTCGAACCTGTGTCCCCTGCATTGGCAGGCTGATTCTTAACCACTGCGCCCCCAGGGAAATCCCCACCCCCCTTTAAATACACAAAATGTTACCAACTCTTCAGAAGATCTAGAAGAGCCCTATTTTCCATCTAAAAGGAAGGAGTCATGAGACTTACTTGTGATATATGTGGAAAAGCAGAAGACAGAACTTTTTCTTTCTAAAAACTGAAAGGAAAACCAACTTCATTCCTTTCAAAGCATGATAAATCCCTGTATTAACTTTTTTTCTCAAAAGAGGAATAGCATTTTCTTATCTACTAATGTGCTAATGTGTTCTTTGTGCTTGGGGTCAAACTTTGAATTAGCCTTGCAGATTCACGTTAAAGTTTATCTTCAGTCTTGTTTGAATTCTTTATCACTCAGAATTCAGTATCACTCAGATATATATCATAATTAACTCAGGACTGAATATCATTCAATATATATCTTTTTGTAAAAGTGGCAGAGAAATAACTGTGACCAAGGAGAGAAATAAATAGCAGGGTGCTGTGTGACCTTTAATGGGTTTTATGACCTCTCTGTGCTTCAGTTTCCTCATGGTAAAATGGGGACAATAAGAGTACCTACTTGTGGAAGATTGAAAAATGTCCACAATCCTTCACTCCTTGTGTCCAAACCCTTTGCGAAGTGAACTTGCAGTTCTTTCCATCAAGTATGTAATGAAGTCTATTTCCCACTCCCTTTACTCTTATCTGAACTTGTGACTTTCTTTGGACAATAAAGTGTGACAGGAGTGTCAGTGCCAGTTCTAACCGGCGCCCTGAGAGGCCTTGGCTGCGTCTCCTGCCTCTCAGAACTCTGCCCAGCCACCACATGAACAAGCCCCGTTAGTCTGCTCAGGAATGAGACAGGACATGGAGCAGAGACAAGCATCCCCTTTGAGGCTACCTGAGACCAGTCAGCCCTCCGTCAAACAGCATCTGACCACACAGGCAAGAATGAGCCCAGTCAAGACCAGAAGAACCGTCTGGCCAAGCCCAGCCCAAATGACTGAGCAGCAGAATCACAAGCTAAAAAATGCATATATTTTTACACCATTTAACTTCGAGGTAGTTTGTTTGGCAGTAAACACTGATAGACAATATCATGTACAAAAATGAGAATTACAGGCTTGTTGAGAAGTTGAAAGATCAACATTTGTAAGATATTGATAACTGTTCCCTGTTCTATGTAAATTCTAAGTGTTTGTTTTCATGATCGTTATCATTCTTAAGGTTTTAGGAAATCCACATAGTTCCATGATCTATTTGGAAAGAACAAAAACAAAAGTCTCAAGTACTGGCTTTAGAAGGATACTTTGACTTGTGTTGCAGCTCACATCCAACAATGGTCAGTAAATTAGTAGATTTATCTCTGCCGATATTTTTGTTGCAATACTAATGTTTCCCAGCGTGACTGAGATCTTTTGGCATATGAACAAGTATTTTTGCTGAAAGACAAGGCTTTAATCTTACAAGTACTTACTCTTTTGCCAGGGAAATTATACTTGTTTGAACTTTTCAAAAACAAGCATAATTTTGATTCGCTTAGACGCCCCCTGGTTACTAGTGTATTATGTTGAGACCAGACATGTCATAAGCAAAATCTACTCATTTCACTATGTGTGCTGGAAATCAGCTAAGTCATCCAGAGTGACGTTAAATATAATTTCAGAATTGAAAAGAGTTCTTGTTCTTTCCTGTGGTAACGAGTACTTTAATATATATTTATAGTTTAGTATAATTATTCATTATGCTACATTATAACAATTACTGTTTTTATGAACATAACTTTCCTACAACTTCTTCGAAGTGATTCTATATGATTACCTGTGTAACAGAAAATCTAGAGAACTGCAAATCAGCTCAAGAAATGGCATCTAGGATTGCTTTTTCATAAATTTCAGAGACTAGAGATACCCTCTCTGCTTACTTTAGTAAGTACGGAAGATTGCCAAGGGCTGCTAGAAGACATCTCATTTGCCAAGTCTTACGTTATAATTTTTCTCTATCATCCCCTGTTAGTAAAGCAAACTTCACTTTATAAATAATAAGACCTTACCATTGCCTCAAAATAATTGTATACATCATGTCATTGTTGTTTTAATCCCCCAACTTTCTAGAGAGGTAGACCAGATATTTGTGATTATCTCCATTTTACAAAACAAGCAAATGAGAGAGAGAATTGGTACACTCAAGTCGCCTTCCTGGCAAGTGGCATCACTAGGGTCAAAGCCAGTTTTTCTGATTCCAAGTGTGGGGCTCCTTCAACAATGTCTCATCCAGCTTTTCATAGACCCCTGAATGACGAAAAGACAGATGTGACCAGAAAGCAGTCAGGCACATCTAATTTTGAGTCCTGGCTTGTCCACATATTAGCTAGGTGACATTGGACAGGTTATTTAACATTGCTGAACATAATTTTTATATATAGAAGAGGGATGATATTATATACCTCATGGAATTTTAGCGAAGATTAAATTATCTATTTAAAGTGCTTAGCACTGTAAGTACTTAATTAAATGTTAATTGTTGTTACAATTTTGGTGTTATTATTGCTATTATTAGCCTGCTAGTTGGATGAAGTAGCTAGAGATTTCAGGGTCTGAGATTGTTGTTAA
Source organism: Monodon monoceros (assembly GCF_005190385.1). Classification (NCBI taxonomy): domain Eukaryota; kingdom Metazoa; phylum Chordata; class Mammalia; order Artiodactyla; family Monodontidae; genus Monodon; species Monodon monoceros. The sequence goes on from NW_021703778.1 coordinate 1,631,362, forward strand.
AACTGTTGTAGGAATGCCAATTTCCCCCATTCTCCTCCCCAGAGATAAATCTAATCTTGTGGGAAAATAAGTCTGAATTACATTAGTAATTCTGAATTACTTTGAAGATTTGTGTTTTCTATATTCTTTCAACCCCAAAGCTTAAACTACCCTCTTACATTTATAACCTGAGAACTGGGTTGCCCTTCTCACGGTCAGTGTTTTATCTCAGCTGAAAGGAATAAGGAACAATTCTGAGACTGAATCATGCCTCCTTATAGGACTAAAGCAATAGGAAGAGAGTGTATTTTGGTAGGTGATTTTATATTAATTTGTGACTACTTTTTACCTTATCTGTGGTTGATAACATTAAACTCCAAATGGTCTCTGAGGATGAGTTAGAATAATGGTCCATTTATGTTAGAGCAGCTGCCTTCTTGGTTGGTCACTAGCACTTTCTTGTGTCAAATATCCCACGGACAATTTTTTAAACTGATAAATACATAAGACTGTGTCTCTGTATTGAAAATCTCATGGCATAGAACTCTGGAGCTCATTTGGTTACAAAACTGCTGCATATGAAAGAGGTTTGACATCTTAGCTGATTTTTTTTTTTAAGGTTTCAGCTCTCTTTTCCAAAAGATACTCCAAGGAGTAGAAGGGTGCCCGAACTGAGATAGAAAAGGGCTAGGCTACATTATTCCCCAAAATAATCCTTCTCCTAAAAAGTCAAATGCACGTGACGCATTTTGCAGTTACAAATGTAATATCTCACTAAGGCAAGCATCACCAAAGTATAGTAAGACCATTGGGTGAAAGTTGTCGGGAGGGGATAGTCACGGGTTCTCAAACGCTACCCCTCAGATTGTTAATTATTTACAGAAAAGAAAAGTTACCTTCATAATGGAGAAATCTGTTGGATAAGAAATCCAACTTAGTAAATATAATAATGGAACACACTTCAGATACTTTCTGATGTGATACACAGAGAAAGATTCAACATCACCTGTGTGGTACTCTTCCCCTCAAATGCATAAACTGAATCTCATCAAGAAGAAATAATCAGCTATACCCAAATTCTATATCATTCCACGTATCCAAATTCTATGACATGCCACAAACCAATTGGCCTGGATTCTTCAAAACTGTCAAAGTCATGGAAGAAAAAAAATATGAGGGAATTTTCTGGATTAAAGGAAAATAAAGAGAAATGACAACTGAATGGTATCTGTCATCTTTGATTAGATCCTGCACCAAAAAAAAACAAACAAAAAATGCTATAAAGTATAACTATAGGTTAGATGATGTTATTGATTCAATGTTTAATTTCTGGAGGTAATAACATAATAACATAACTTACTTTTAAATAGTTAAGCAAATATATACACATATGTGTGTATATATACACAAAAAATTGCATATACAATTGTGTCTCGAGAGAGTCAGATACAGAGAGAAAGCAAATGGGCTAAAATGGTTTTTAAAATGCAGGTGAGGGAGGACAGCTCAGTTGACAGGGTTCCTGCAGAAACGCCTAGGGCTTGGCAACAGCCTGGCTTCCTGATGAGATCAGAAGGGCACCACTGGCCAATCCCGCGGACAGAGATGGCCGATATCTTCCTAACTTACATGCTGTTTCTTCAAGACACTCCCAAGTTTGCTCATAAAATGAGGCTCCCACAACATCTTAATCTTTCACATGCTGGTTTTCCTGAGACAGTACTACTTTATTTCATACTATGGCCCTTGAGCCAGACTGCTGTGGTTTTAATCCAGGCTGTTAATTTACTAGCAGCATGTGTGGATTTGGGCAAGTGACTTGATCTCTCCCAGTTGCAGTATCCACACTCATAACAGGGGTGTAAAAGGAATAACTATCTCATAGGATTATTTGGGGGAATAAAGGAGGTGAAGAAATGGAGTATTGGCACAATGTCACAATGCCTTGGGCATAGGAAGCCTCAATAAATACTTGTCATTACTAATAGTAGTATGCATGCAGCTCAGAGCTTGCCCATGAAAGCTACACTAAGAAAAGTAAGGAACAAATATGTATCGGGCACCTACTGTGTGTTAGGCACTGTTACTGTTCAATGACCAACAGTAAAAGACCATTTCCCTGATGAAGTTTACATGGTAGCCCACACTTACATAAGCCAGGATAATTCAGAGTAACTTGCAGGTATTAACATGTTTAATTCTCAAAACACCTCTGGCTCTAAAGGTCTCATCTCAAACATTCTGCCTAGTGGCTTGACTTGGGGGACATTTCTGGGGCTTTCGAAAAATAATTGAGTTGACATTGAGGTGTATAGAAGAGGAGTAGTTTGTTTTGCTATATTTTGTTTTTGTCTTTCCAACTCTGTGAAAATGTGTAATGACAGAATCATTTTCTGGTTGGGCTGGCAGCTAAGGATCTGATAGAAATAATTGATGAAGTGCATTCGTTATTTTTAGGTAAATGATATTCCCTGGGGTGGGGTAAGGGCAGAAGAGACTAACGGGAAAGTGAAACAAAGAAAAAATTCAATCTCCCTTTCTTACATATTTTAAGAAGCTTTGTTCACGAGGTCCAGGATTTCTACCGGATCTCCCCATTCTTGCCAAGGTCACCATGGTTCTATTGCCTGGGGAAGAAAAAGCACTCGGCATTTAAAGGAAGGCACAGCTCTGTATCATGTTCTCAAGTCTGAATTTGTCCCAGCTCTCCGCCAGTGGATCTCCACTCAGCTGCCTGGTTAGACCAGCCTTGCTGTGACCAGGCATGAATCACAGGGGGAAATGCTGTAAGCTTGTCGACAGTCGGTCATCATTCCCTTCCTTGCAAAGCCAGACCTGAAGACATGTCTTTGTTGATCATTTTTGATGTGTTGATGAAGGCTACACATCTCTAGAAACCTCAAGACACCTTTCCAAATACTTTTCCTTTCATTTTATAAACCTCTGAGTATTTCCAGGAAAATATTATCCTTATGTTTCTGTTTTGTGTCCACTTACTTCATCCTACTGTTTAGTAAGAAAATTGGTATTCTCCAAGAAGTCTCATAATCTTTCTTTTCTTTCCATTGAGAGAAAGGGTGGCCACAGTCTTAACCAAGTTCAAGGCTGACTGGAGACTCAAAGCCATAGGCTTTTTTTTTTTTTTTTTGGCTGTGTTGGGTCTTTGTTGCTGAGCGCAGGCATTCTCTGGTTGCAGTGAGCAGGGTCTATTCTTTGTTGTGGTGCATGGGCTTCTCATTGTGGTGGCTTCTCTTGTTGCAGAGTACGGGCTTTAGGCATGTGGATTTCAGTAGTTGTGGCACGTGGGCTCGGTAGTTGTGGCTCGTGGACTCTAGAGTGCAGGCTCAGTAGTTGTGGCGCACGGGCTTAGTTGCTCCATGGCATGTGGGATCTTCCTGGACCAGGGTTCAAACCCATGTCCCCTGCATTGGCAGGCAGATTCTTAACCACTGCACCACCAGGGAAGTCCAAAGCCACAGGCTTTTAATTTTGCAAATACTATTTTCTTCTTCCTAATCAAAGAGACCAGGGTGAATACCCACAGAAGGCAAAACCATTTTAATAGCAGGTTGGACAAAACAGAAAGACCCAAATAAATTAACCATCACACAATTTATATTCTGTTAACAATGTTTTCTTGAGTACTTAAAATGTTCTTATCCTCTAACCCACAAAATTCTACTTCTAGGAAATTGTCCTAAGGGCAAATTCGGAGATATGCAAAGAGATTAACTTTATATGAAACTAAATATCCAACGATATGTTATTGGTAAACTAAATTATAGCATGTTCAAAACATGAAATACTACACAGCCATTAATGAGCACTTAGTGACATAGGAAAATGTCAGTAACATATTAAGTAACGAGGCAAGCTACACAAACATGGCTTGAGAGTTGTTTAAAAGTTAATGGGAGGGAATAAAGTGGTGAATGTTTAGCTGTGCCTACCATTGCCATCTGTGGGATCTTTGCTCTTGAATGAAAGGGAATTTCCTTCTGTGTCCCAAGAGCTTGTTTCTGGAGAGTTGGGACTCTACACTCAGAGGACAGTTAACAAAGCTTTGTTTTAAAAGCCCAAGACCTTTGGAAGGATAGAGGTTGCAGCTTTGGAGAAGGAAAGAATGTTGGCTGTCCTGGAGGAATTGGAGTCTTCGAGACTGGGAAGGAACGAAAAAGGTGGCAAGTTTCTATGGGAGCTGAAGCCTGGGATCTTACTGCAGCTCCCAGGAGGAGGGGCCCGGGTGACAGCGTGACTCCCAGGGACCCTCAAGCATTTGTGTTACATGTGATGGCTTATCCTCGTCTCTACCTTCCTCTACTGGGTCACTCCCACTAGGATACAAACATGTTCTGGTACCTTTCACTTCAGAACAGCCACCTTCCTAACCCCGTATTTCTCCTCCCCTACCTCCCCATTGCTAAAAGTTTGCCCATAGTGGGCAGGCTCCCCTGCCCTGCCCATGCCCTCCCCAACCCACGGCCATCTGTGTGTGCCCGTCCCAGGGGTACACAGGGTGGGAGACTGCTCTCCTTATGGTCACCCAGGACGTCTCCATTCCCCTTCCTCATGGCTCTCCACCTCCCCGGCTTCATTCAACCACTCAGACTGTCTAGAAACGTCAGCTTCTCTTGCTTCCGGGACACCGAGCCCTCCTGGATTTCCTCTGTCTCTCTGGTTAATCCTCCCCATGCTCATTGGCTGACCCCTCTTCACCAAATTCTAAATGTGGATGTGAAAGAATTCAACCTGCCTCTCCTTCCTCTCCCTTCCTTCTCTCCCTCGGTAATATCTACTTTTCAGAAATTTAAATACCATTTTTACTCAAAATCATTTTCACACTCGTGTAAATCTAGATATCCTGACTTTTTTTGTTTGTTTGTTTTTGTTTTGTTTGCAGTACGTGGGCCTCTCACTGTTGTGGCCTCTCCTGTTGCACAGCACAGACTCCGGATGCACAGGCTCAGCGGCCATGGCTCACGGGTCCAGCCGCTCCATGGCATGTGGGATCTTCCTGGATTGGGGCACGAAGCCATGTCCCCTGCATCAGCAGGCAGACTCTCAACCACTGCAGCACCAGGGAAGCCCGTCAGGTTTTTACAATTTTTATGGTAACACAAAAGACCCTGAATAGCCAAAGCAATCTTGAGAAAGAAAAATGAAGCTAGAGGAACCAGGCTGCCCGACTTCAAACTATACTACAAAGCTACAGTAATCAAGAGAGTATGGTACTGACACAAAAATAAAAATATAGATCAATGGTACAGGATAGAATGCCCAGACATAAACCCACGCGCATATGGGCACCTAATTTATGACAAAAGTGGCAAGAACATACAATGGAGAAAAGACAGCCTCTTCAATAAGTTGTGCTGGGAAAACTGGACAGCTACATGTAAAAGAATGAAATTAGAACACTACCTAACACCATACACAAAAATAAACTCTAAATGGATTAAAGACCTAAATGTAAGACTGGACACTATAAAACTCTTAGAGGAAAACATAGGAAAAACACTCTCTGACATAAACCACAGCAAGATCAAGATCTTTTTTGACCCACCTCCTAGAGTAATGAAAATAAAAACAAAAATAAACAAATGGAACCTAATTAAACTTAAAAGCATTTGCACAGCAAAGGAAACCACAAGGAAGACAAAAAGACAACCCTCAGAAGGGGAGAAAATATTTGCAAATGAAGCAACTGACAAAGAATTAATCTCCAAAATTTATAAGCAACTCATGCAGCTTAATAACAAAAAAACAAACAACCCAATCCAAAAATGGGCAGAAGACCTAAATAGACATTTCTCCAAAGAAGATATACAGATTGCCAACAAACACATGAAAGAATGCTCAACATCACTAGTCATTAGAGAAATGCAAATCAAAACTACCATGAGGTATCACCTCACACCGGTCAAAATGGCCATCGTCAAAAAATCTACAAACAATAAATGCTGAAGAGGGTGTGGTGAAAAGGGAATCCTCCTGCTTTATTAGTGGGAATGTAAATTGATACAGTCACTATGGAGAACAGTGTGGAGGTTCCTTAAAAAACTAAAAATAAAACTACCATACGACCCAGCAATCCCACTACTGGGCATATACCCAGAGAAAACCATAATTCAAAAAGAGACATGTACCACAATGTTCATTGCAGCACTATTTACAATAGCCAGGACATGGAAGCAACCTAAGTGTCCATCGGCAGATGAATGGATAAAGAAGATGTGGCACATATACACAATGGAATATTACTCAGCCATAAAAAGAAATGAAATTGAGTTATTTGTAGTGAGGTGGATGGACCTAGAGTTTGTCCTACAGAGTGAAGTAAGTCAGAAAGAGAAAAACAAATTCGTATGCTAACGCATATCTATGGAATCTAAAAAAAAAGGTACTGATGAAGCTAGTGGCAGGGCAGGAATAAAGACCAGACATAGAGAATGGACTTGAGGGCATGGGAAGGGGAGGGGAACCTGGGCAAAGTGAGAGTAGCATTGACATGTATACACTACAAATGTGAAACGGGTAGCTAGTGGGAAGCAGCTGCATAGCACAGGGAGATCAGCTCCATGCTTTGTGACCACCTAGCAGGGTGGGAGGGAGTCTCAAGAGGGAGGGGATATGGGGATGTATATATACATATAACTGATTCACTTTATTGTACAACAGAAACTAACACAACATTGTAAAGCAATTATACTCCAATAAAGATGTAAAAAAAAAATAATAGCAAGAAACAAAATTGGCTCTCATTTTTCATATCCAGGTATTCCTATAAAGTGAAAAAATCTAATCCTCATACTAGTTGTAAATAATACATCTTTATTATACAGTAAAACTTGGGAATTAATAAGTATGATATAAAACTGCAGCTTGTAAACATTGAATGCATTATTTATTAATTTTGATTTTTACTTGTATGTTTTGAATTTTTTTAGAAATAATTTTAGACACATGAAAGTATCAAAATTAGTATAGAGAGTTCTTTTTTTTTATTAATTCTTATTGGCGTATAGGTACTTTACAATGTTATGTTGGTTTCTGCTGTACGGCAAAGCGAATCAGTTATACGTATACATATATCCACTCTCTTCTAGATTTCCTTCCCATTTAGGTCACCTCAGAGCACAGACTAGAGTTCCGTGTGCTATGCAGTAGGTTCTCACTAGTTCTCTATTTTACGCATAGTAGTTTATATATGTCAGTCCCAATCCCCCAATTCGTCCCATACCCCTTCCCCCTTGGTATCCATACATCTGTTCTCTACAATGTACCCTTCCCCCTGCTTCCCCTAGGGGTGACAACTTACACACTCGTAGTTCACTATCAATTATCAGAACTTTATTTGGATTTCACCACTTTTCACAGGCACCCATTGTGTGTATGTGTTTCCATCAGATTTTATCAAACGTATATTTATAGATGCATGTAACCACCACCATGGCCAGGATACAGAACTGTTCCGTCATGACAAAGAAGCTCCCTCAAGCTGTCCCTTTCTAGTCACATCCACCCAGGTGGTTGCTTAATCCCTGGCAACAACTGATGTGTCCTCTCTCTAAAATTATGTCACTTTGAGGCTGTCATATACCTAGAATCATACCTTTTGAAATTGGCTTTTTTTTGCTCAGAGCCTATTTCTCCCCCATCTTTCAAGTATCCTGCTCTCCAGGAAAGTGGTCTGCATGACCACCTAGAATTGGGGGGTGGACAACGGTATCGCAAAAGGACCAAAATAAGAATAATTTGGTGTGTCAGTGATTTGGTCTACTAACCTTGAAAAGTAGGTAATACCTTTTTGTGTAATATTGTGTTGGAGATGAAGATCTGTCATGAAAATTTTTCATGATGTCTGGCATCTCTGGGCTCCTTGTGGAAATATTCCCAGGACATAAAACCCATCTTTCTACCTTTGTCTCTCTCCTCCAAATCCACTTCTTTCTCCTTCAGCTAAACCACTAGCCCCTCTCACCTGACCTTCCAATAAGTCTCTGAACCCTTCCCTCTGTTTCCTTTCTTATCCTTCAGTAATCCATTCCCAGTAGCAGCTCATGGCACATTTGATCCATGCCTGGTCTCAGCTCTGAAAACACCTCTTTAGAGGGACTTTCTCTGACAGTCTAATCCCTCCTTCCCTATCCCCACCCCTCCCCAAATACTTGACCTCAGTAAATATTGATTGATTGAATGAATAACTAAATGAAATCTCATGTGGCTAAAAAACTGCTCCCAACGTGGAATAAGCAAGGCAGCTGTCCTTACCACACTCTACAACTGCTCAGAAGATGCAGGAGGGCATGGAGAATGGCTACAGCACATGGGGATACTGGCCAGATATTGTTGATAATTTTAAAATCCATCCACATACTGAGTTCAAAGCCCCAGCACTGTGGAAAATGCTGTTGAAACTTGTGTGGTTATGGTGGTTAGGATGTTGGCTTTCACCTAAACTGCCTGGAAAATAAAGATCGCTCTCCCTGCCCTCTTGTTGCTGATTTGATTTCTTTATATGTACAGTAACCAGCCACTTGTAAACTCCTAAGCCACATGCCAGCGGGAAGCACATGGCAAAAAGAGGCAAGTTTCGAGCCAGTGCAGAGGAGGAATCGCTCCAAATCACCTCAGGTCTGTGGGTTCACCCGAGGCACAAAACGCTAGTTGGCTCTAACATCCTTATGGCAAAGCCCAGCCAGCTCTACTGGATTGAATATTTCCTGCTTCAGCAAGAAATTTCTGGACTGAGCTATTGATGGATGGCGTGGGATAGGGGTAGATATTTGGCATTTGGGACCACAAGGCAAAATGAATTCATGTTTTGTAGGGAAAAGAGATTTTTCTCAATAAAGAAAATTAAAGGCTTCTTTCTTCAAAGAAAAGAGATGAGATTTTCTGTTCCTAAATGAGGAAAAAAATGGTCCTCCACATAAAATATTTCTGTACCATCCCGATAAGACCAGGATTGGTCTTGAGGTGCAGACTGCAGGAGATCTCATTAAGTATACATACCTCTGTGTCCAGGGAGTCATAGCACAGGAGCAAACGAAAACATCCGAGGAAGCCAGCTTATCTCACTAGGCATCACTGTCATCTGGAAAACAGGGGTGTTGGGAAATGGCCACCAAGCTAGGGACAGTGACATCCAGAGTGTGAGTTACTCTTCCTTGATGCTGTATATTCATTCTTTCACCCATCAAATAATGACTGCCTCTACCATGAGAGTGAAGGGCACTGGACCAGGTACCACAGGGGATTTCATGATGCCTGAGACACAGCTTCTGTCTTCAAGAAACGCACCATCTAGGTACAGGAGAGAAGAGCATGCACGGAACACACGGAGAAAAGCCATAAGAAAGTTACAGGGAAGATGTTTTTGAAAGTCTCAGGAAGACAGAACTTATTTTACCTGGCTGAGGTAAGAAATGGCTAAAAGGGGACAGGAAGTGAATCAGAAAATTCTTTGCAAGAGGTGACACCTTTAAGGGAACTTGCAAGATGGGTGGGATTTGGCCAGGAGGGCATGTAGCCGAAGGGAATTCCTCACAGGAGGAGGCATTCACAAAGTCACCAGCAGAAGACCATCTCCCTGAGAAGGCAGAAGGGGACGTGGAGAAAATTGGTTTGAGTTCTTCTGAAAAGAGCACAGAAGAAGCTGTAGGAAAAGGCTCACTTCTTTGATTCATGATCAGTAATGACATCAGCTTCGATTTGCAATATATAGACCAAGACTGTATACAAGGCCCCAGAGTCCAGTCCAGCAAAAATAGTTTGAGGAGACAAACCAATAAATGCCCCGAAGACGTTTGCATTGCAGACTCAGAACTGTCTCAAGTTGAATGTGGGCACGTGCCAACTTCATTGCTTCATCTCCCAGTGACTTTCTCTGAGCCACATCACTGGCTTCTCCTGAATTATGAACGAGATCAATTAAAGTTCAGCTTCAGGAACGTTCTAGAGGCTTTAGAGGCAGGAATTCATAGAGGCTAAGTGCACAGGCTTTGGGAGTCAGCGTGTCCATATTTTAATGGTAACTCTTCCTGCTGCTGGCTTAGTAAACTTGGACAAATAATTTAACCTTCTTAAGTGCATTTCCTCGTCTCTAAAAATGGGGTTGATAAGAGTATACATTTCATGGGCTTAATGTTTAAAGGTTAAATAAGAATATTTGTACAAGACTTAATTCAGTTTCAGCAAGATTTCAACACAATTTCAGAACAATTTTGCTCTAGCCTGAATAAGCAAATAGTGGCCCCCTAATCCGGAATTGGATGCTGCACATTGCTGCAGACGAAAGCCTGGCGATGAGGGTCATTAACTGACTCGAGAGACCCAACGTACCGAGGCATCATTATATGACTCAAGAGTATAGAATAAACCACCTAAAGGAGAGACAGCTTGTGAGCCTGAGCTTTTCGGCTCTGGGTCGGAAGAGATGACATGTAGAGACCAGCTGGAAAATATCATTCACCTGGCAAATTTTGAGCGGAATCCACCTCTGTCTCTGTCTCTGTCTCCATCAACGTTCTGGAAAGTGATCCCTCCCTATGTGGAGGTTTGGGGCATAGAGGGACCCTCCATAAGTAATAACCTCACTCATCTTTGGAAGCAGCCCTCCCAGAATTGCCAACAGAGTCGCTCCATTATTCATGCCTTTCAAGTGAAATTAATATCTCCCAGAGCTCATTTACCTTAAGGCTGTTCCTTTGATTTTTTCTTTTTCATCCAAGGTGTCCACTAGATAATCGGGTAGATTTTTCAGGCAGTGGGGTCTTAGAGCATCCAAGCTTTTTGTACCTCCCCACGCCTGAGTCATTTATTGTAATATTCTATTTCACTGGAATTTTAACACCTTCATTTAAAACAAGAAGTGAAGCAACTTTACACAAGATATTTTAGAACCTATAAACATCTTGCTCAACACTCACCTCCAAGTTCACTTTCGCTTGCCTATGGGAATGGAGTAAAACGTACAGTTTATCCAGGAAGGGTCATGCCCAATGGGGACATGGCACTTTGTTTAAAGAGCAGGTATCTTATTACTTACAACCCTCACCTTCTGGCCCTGGTTAATGCTGTAATCACGCTCTTAAATTTCCCTTTATTTAACATCATCCATCCTGCCTTCTTTTGTTACCGTTATTTAACTAACTAAACAGACCAAATACAATACCAAGGGCTAAAGGAGGCATGAATACAACTTGCAGAAACCTGCTTTTAATTTAGGATTATAGGGCCAGTTTCCTAGAAATTGTCACATTTTTAAAGAAAATGTATTTTCCTTCTTTATGTCAAGAGATGGCTGATCTAATTAAATTCAGTTTAATCTAATAATGAGTATAGTAGTGCTGTCTTCAAAATTAACATTTCAATCCCAAATCCAAACTTTAATCATCAGATATGTATTCTTGCTAGCCTAAATTAAAAACTGAATTATCGAATTTCCGTAAGAACTTTCTCCACTCTCATGGAGACCTGTTAGAAGGTATGAGATGAAAAGATAAAGCAAAATTACATTGGCCACCAAGTAGACCACTATGAATCATTTTCTAAAGAGATACTGACATATAAAAACTCCTGGGAAATTAGGAAGCTCTCTGTAAGCTCCTGGAAAGTAAATGACATGATTGATTTTTGCATCTCAAGTGCTTTACGATGCATCACCACAGAGTAGGTGCTCAGTTAATGAGTGCTGAATGGGTGTGAACTTCAGCCTTGAGAATACTAAGCAAAAGTGAGATGATCCCAAGAGGGAAGACTCTCTTCTGTTTTGTTCTCTACTATACATAATAGGTGTTCAAGAAATACGGACTGAATAAATGAGTGACTGATGCTGATACTGACCTGGACCCCTCATTGGGTTGCTGTGTCCAGTTCACATGGAATCTTCAGGCCACAGAGAATCTACGGCCCCGGAAATGCTGAAGAAGAAGTAACTGAGCAGGACATTCAACCTGTTTCTCAGTGCAACACCTTGGGGAGACAAGAAAACAGCAATCTTATAGTAGATAATTTGGACCTTGACTATTAGGAGGTCCAAGAATTAGAAGGCTAGATTCCCTCCTTTGTCCTGCTAACAATAAGGGATGGAAGGCAGCATCTAGAAAACTAAAGAAATCACAGTGAGTTGCAGGACATTTCCACTGTAAATACATCAGGTGACTTTATATTTATTTATTTATTTATTTATTTATTTATGGCTGTGTTGGGTCTTCGTTTCTGTGCGAGGGCTTTCTCTAGTTGTGGCAAGCGGGGGCCGCTCTTCATCGTGGTGCGCGGGCCTCTCTCTATCGCGGCCTCTATTGTTGCGGAGCACAGGCTCCAGATGCGCAGGCTCAGTAGTTGTGGCTCACGGGCCTAGTTGCTCCGCGGCTTGTGGGATCCTCCCAGACCAGGGCTCGAACCCGTGTCCCCTGCATGGGCAGGCAGATTCTCAACCCCTGCGCCACCAGGGAAGCCCCATCCGGTGACTTTAGAACTGTCTATAAGTAGTCGGTTTATGCCCCAACCCAGGACAAAGTGGGAGGGAACAGCAGGACTGTCTCTGGGGAGTTTCTACAGCTCTGGTGCATACAGACAATTGTTCTCTTGTTCTCTGCGTATCCAGAGTGAAGTCCATTCCTCTCTGTGTTAATATCACAGAAAAAAGAAAGAGATGAAGGTTTCAGCTCCCCAAAGATGAGTAGACTCACCAGAAGCACAAAGCCCCTCTCACCGGAGACACAGCAAAACACAAACAGCTCAACCTCAAATCTTTGTAAAAATTGATGTACAGTCGATTTATAATGTTGTGTTAGTTTCTTGACTTGAGTGGCGCATGCTGTGGAGAAGAGCTGCCAGTGCTGCAAAGGTAAATGAAACTCAGGATCTTCCGAGACAGAAGAAGCAGAGGGTGATGACATCAACAACCACAAGAGTCACAAACTTCAGCCATTATTACAGAACTCTGGTCGCTAGGACTGAGTCGTATCTCTGGACTCCCCATTAGCAACCCCAGCTTTGTTTATGGAAACTGGATTTTAATATCACTAGTCCTTCTTCAAGTTTTCAAATAATTTCATAAAGAGGGAGGTTGATGCACCTGTAGAATGTATACATGTTCTGCCGCAGGTTTACATGAATTTGTGTGCAGAGTCAGGCATATAGGGAAGGAAGGCTAACCGCGCTGGCCTCTGAAACGGAGCTGTGTCTGGGGAGAAACACAATAGTCGTTGAACTCAGCGCATCAAAGCTGCCTGATGATTTTCTGACACGCCTCCAGGCAGTGGGGAATAGCATGTCCAATTGGAAGCAAGGGAGGAGTCTGAAGCCCTCAAAAAAGCCACGAATCCTCCTCTTTCTCTTTTTCTTTTTGAACTCCATAATATAATTTTTCAGCAAGGACCTTTTGAAGTCTGACTCTCAGATGAAAATTCCTGGAGGATGTGAGACTGCAGAATGCATGACAGAGCAGGGCATGAATGTCCTTTAATGCAGATCTTTAAGGAGAGGAGAGACAGAGGGATGCTTAGACCCCTCTCCCCCTCCAACTCCAAAAGCCCGGGGAAAGGAATCTCCGCTCTGCCTGGTGAGCACGGACAGAACAGAAGAAAACCAAACCACACAGGCACGTCCTAATGTTCCTGCCCCTCCCCCAGGAGCAAAGCTCCCCAGAGTTATCTTCTCCTCTGCCCTACACACGGGCTCATCCAGCGCTCCCCCAGCCTCGGGGCAGGGGCGGCTCCGCGTCCCTCTGGGCAGCCCTGTCGCTGACGGTCCATCATGGGGCTCACCTCGTTCTGCTGCTGTTAGATTCCCTTCAGGACAGCTCCAAGCCTTCCGGGCTCCCTTCCCGTTTTCTGGAGTTGAAATTCACTTCCCTGGGAGAGCGGCCCAGAGCCCGAAGTCAAGGTCCCGGGTGTCCCCCACTCCGGGCGGAGCCACACCCCTGGTTCCCTCCACTCTCACCAGGCAGGCATCTGGGCGTGAGTCCCCTTCGCTTCGGCCCTTGCTCACCTGCACACTCAGGCACCTTCACACCAGGCCCAGCCTCCTTCCAGGATCAGAACATGAGACCCGCCTCGTCCTGCTGGAGGTCCCAGGCCCCCGGACCCCAAGCCTCTTGCTGGACCTGCTCCACCCTCCTCTCATCCCCGTTTTCCATTTCGTCCTCTGCTCCCTCGTCCCAACATCACCTAGTTGCCCCATGGCTGACGAAGTTGTTTTAAATCGAGCTCCTCTCATTCTCCAAAAGCATAATTAAGTTCCATTGACTTCACCGCCCTTTTTCACAGCAACCCTCTTCTCATCCAAAGGTCACGAAGGGACAGTGGGGCACTTTCTGTCTCCTGACTGGTATTTCTCACTCACTCCTCAAGCCAGCCCTTCCCGCTCACTGTCGCAGGTCCCCTCAAGGCCACTCTTTCTCCTGGGGACATCAGGGACCTTTGTAATAATGACTCCGTATTACTGACCATCTACTGCACTTGACACTGTTGACCCCTCCCCGCTTCTGGAAATGCTGTCTTGAGTTCCCTCAGGGGCCCTGCACTTGCTGAACTTGGTTTCATCTTCTTTTCCTCTGTTGGCACCTCTTTCTCCCCCACTCCTTTAACCAGTGATGTTCTCAGGGTCCCTAGCTGTACCTTCACTCTGTACATTTCCTTGGGCTAAGGTCACCTAATTCCTAGCCTTGGGAGTCATTAACATATACAGGGTGCGTAAGTCCAAATTTCTCTGGCACATCTCACCCCCTGAGCTTCAGACTCCTAAGTGCCACTGCCTTGTGATGTTTTCCTTTCGGTAGCAATTAGCATGTCAAACTCGGCACACCCAAAACTGCCCCTCGGTTTGTACTCTCTCCAGATTTTCTACCTCAAGTGGTGGCAGCAGCATCCCTGGTTGCCTCACCTGGCTGCAGGTAAACTTCACTCTTCACGCTTCATTCCACCTGCTTTGTGGCACCACATTGCTAACCAGCCACTGAGTGCTTTGATTCACCTCCTGAATACATCTCAAATCTGCACCCTCTCATGACAGCCAAAACCCTCACGTAGGTACAAATTCTCTCCCAGGAGGATTAGTGCAAAGGGCTTCCAATGTATCCTCCTGCACCCGGTTTCATCCCCCTCAGATACACCCGGTGTACCCCACCAGAAAGGTCCATGCCTAAAATATGGCCTGTCATTCACTCCCTATTATCTACAAGATACAGTTCAAACACTTCATCTGGCTATATGGAGAAATACAGCACCGTATTTCCAATCAGGAAAAGCTGAAACAGACTCTCCTCAGGAATGCTGGCACCTATATGGTAAAAACATGGTATGTCAGCCCATGTCTACTGGTAACTATAATAAAATTATTTTCATATGTATTTATCTCCCAAACTAGCTCATCTTGAGAAAAGAGATTGTCCCCAGGGTCTAGCACAGTGCCTGGAAGATAGCGAGAACAAACAGATGTTTGTTGACACGTGCATGGAGAGGTCTCACTGAACTTGCTGAGGTTCTCTGGAACTGGCTTCTAGAAATCTGAAGAGAGGGAGGGAGAAGCAGTGCGGGGGGTGGCTATGTGAGGTGAAGGGCTGAAGGGGGATCTGTGATGGGGAGGTGACGAGAGGTGGGAGTCTGGCTCCATGTGACTGATGTTAAAACCAGAGGTGCCTCTGATTAGGATGACGGGCTCATCTATCCCGAAGGACAGAGGAGGAAGAGATGCAAAGAGAAAAGTTGTTTCCGACCTGCACTTACCCTGTGCTGACAAGGACAGAATGTACATGGGAATCTCTCTCTCTACGTCTGTCTGTCGTTGGGAGAACCGCCTGGCATCTTTGCAGGCTGGAACTGATCAGGTGCTTCCCCAATAGGTGTGAGTATTTGGGGGGCATGATTAAGCCCAAGGAGGTCAGCACTCAGGGAACTCTGAGCTGCTGAAATCTGAAGAACCTTCCCTCGGCAGGGAAACGCTCTCCAATCCCCCGTAACACTTGTGGAAGCAGAAGATACTGCTCCTATCTCTGCACTCACTTGGGCTCCAAGGGGTCCCATCAAGACCAGCAGCTTTGCCCCTAAAAGGAAGTCCTGAGTCCTTTATCGTAGGAATGGCATTTTCCTACTTATCTAAATGTAAAGAGCTTCCCAGGGTCCTTTTCTATTCTTCTTAAGTCCATGGGAATATGATTTGTGAAGTTAAAATTGTAGGCAAATCTCAGGCAACATATTTGTTACTATTATCAAAACCTTCCTGTGCTCATAGACAGACAAAAATAGACCTCTTTTGAACCTAATTATTTTGAAGAAAAGGAAGTTCTTTGGGTTATTATTCTCCTTATCTATTGATTGAATCCTTTTTCTGGAATTCTAATTTTCTGACCATTATTCAAATTCTCAAAGGGATTCCCAGGTATTGCCCACAAGGTCAAATGTTTGTGGTACGTTGGAAAATCAGATTGTGTAAAGCTGACTGGATTATCACAATATTATCCAGAACCTCCAAGACAAGACCTTAAGAGGGATGATTAAACAGGAGTGTTAGTTTATGATAAAGTTTCTGTCTTCGGAGTACCTAATTTTAAAACAGATCAAAGAGAACGATCATTTGTATAAAATCTCTCTTCATTCCTTTTTGTTTGTTTGTTTATTTTATTGTTTTTCTCACTCGGATACTGTTTTCCCATTAATTTCCATGTGTGGTGAGGAGTTATGTATTCATTGCTCAAGTTATGGTCATTCTTTTTATCTTGATTCCTCCAAGTCTTGCCAGATTTCTAAGTTGGAGGTGAGGTTTAAGGAAGACTCAGATGAAGACTTAAGGAGCTGGAGAAGAACCTTCATCTCACTGTGGGTGGAGACCACATGTTCCTTTCATCCTGTTATAATGTCATTTTTTTAAAATCCTATGATTGGTGAGAGTAGAAATTTCTATAACCACTCCAGAGGGTAATGTGTGGCAATGTATGAAAAGTGTAAATGTCTTGCCCTTTGATCTAAGAAAAATTACAAGAATGTGTCTAAAAGGATAGTCATCCATTATAGCACTTTTTATTAAAACAAAAAAAAAATCTGAAAAAAACCTAAAGAGGTTATCCATCAAAAAAAACAACAAAGGAATTCCAGGCAGTCATTAAAAGTAATGACATTGTTTTGTAAAGATACTCATAAGAGAAAAAAATGATTACTAAAGGAGTAAACAGTAAAATTTCCCTTTTGTTAAATTGTGTACGTGCAGTCCATAAGAATATGCAAAATGTTAACAGTAGTTATCACTGGGAAGTAAAACGTTAATCTTTTTGAGAAATATCTTTCCATGCTGTCTGAATACTTCTCATTTGGGGAAGTAAAGCACTGAACTCTGACATCAGAACTTTGCAAGGTCCATGACAGGGCACCTCCCAAGCCCCAGAGGGAAGGCAGGACATAGGAAAGTCATACGGGTCTATGTGACCAATAAGCCACGCAAATAACCAGAACATTTTCAGAGATCTTAGGACACATGCTGTAACTGCTGTGGCATTTCCTTTGGCATTCCGTGTTGCCTTTTTTATGCACCTTTGAGTGGCTGACTTCACCAGGAGCCATGCCAGCAGGAGGGGAGCACAGTGCTGGGCCAGTGGTCAGCAAAGCTCCAGGCCTGAGTGCAAAGCCCACGTGAGGGTATTTGGTTAGCTTACCTGCTCCTGCTGACAGACCTGTGCTTTTTCCTCCCTGCCTGGTGAAAACCAACTCCCAGGCACCTAGACCAGCCTGGGAGTAACTGATACTATGTTACATCAACATGTCAAATTGCAGTGACAACCTGTGTTCACGTGTGTGTGTGAGTGTGACTGTGTGTGTATGAGTGACTGAGTGTGTGACTATGTGTGAGTGTAAGTGTATGACTGAGTGGGTGTGAGTGGGTGTGACCGTGTGTGTGAGTGGGTGTGACTGAGTGTGTGTTTGTGTGTCTGAGTGGGTGTGAGTGTGAGTGTATGTGACTGAGTGGGTGTGTGTGAGTGTGAGTTTGTGTGAGTGTGTGTGAGGTTGTGTGAGTGTAAGTGTATGAGTGTGTATGACTGAGTGGGTGTGAGTGTGTTTGTGTGACTGTGTGTGTGACTAAGTGGGTGTGAATGTAAGTGTGTGTGTATGGGTGTGTGTGACTGAGTGGATGTGAGTGTGTGACTGAGTGTGTGTGTGAGTTTGTGTGAGTGTGTGTGACTGAGTTTGTGTGTATGTGAGTGTGTGTGTGAGTGTGAATCACCTCCAGGTCTTCTGCTCCGCTCCTTCAGCGTCTCTTTGGTGCCCCGTGTTGATTCTCAGCTGGTCACCAGGGTCCTTGGCACACCGTCCCCTTCTCGCCGGCTCCACGCGGTCAGCAGGCGTTCACTGCCCTCGTCTTCACTGCAGGAAGCATCACCACGCCCGGTAGCCACCCCTCGTGGAACAGAAGGGTCTTCCCCGGGCTCTCCCTCCAGGGCTTCCCGGGTCCCTGGTGGACTCGGTGGCTCACTTTCCAGCATCTCCTACAGCTCGTGGCCAGGACTGCCATGCCTGCGCTCAGTGTCTACAAAGGCTCACAACGCAGCAGTCTCTCAGCGGCCGGCCCCCGCTGCCTGTGTGCAGGGCAGAGTCGCCGCCACCCACCTCCGTGGACGCTCTCCTCCCCAGCTCCCATGGACTCTCCAGGGAACAACTCTGCCTTCCTCTGCAGACAGGAAACAGCGAGAAAAAATGGCGAGGGTGCGCGTGATCGGCAACTTCTGAGAGGCTCCCAGAGATCCCAGTACTCATGCCCCTGTGTGATCTCCTCCCTTGGGGTAGGGCCAGACCTAGAGGCTCACTTCCAGTGAATAGACAACACCAAGGTGATGGATATCACTTCTGAGATTAGCTTATGCTATGGAGAGGGAGGCAATGAGGTCATGAGGGTGGAGCCCTCATGAATGGGATTAGTGCCCTGATAAAAGAGGCCTCACAGAGCTCCCTGGCCCCTCCCACCCTGTGAGGACACAGAGAGAAGACGGCTGTCATCGAGGAAGTGGGCCCTCACTAGACACTGAATCTGCCCCCACCTTGATCGTGGACTTTCCAGTCTCCAGTACTGGGAGGAATAAATGTTTTGTTGTTTATAAGCCACTGAGTCTAGGACATTTTGTTATAGTAGCCCAAACGGACTAAGACAGTTAAAAGGACTATGCCTTCCATTTTGTGTGCCCTCTTCCTTTCCCTTCCCGGCTCATCTGATGAAGCAGCTGTCCTGTGATGAGCTGCCCCGTGGAGAAGCCTCCAGCCTCGGCTCCCAAGGGACTGAACCAGAAGTGGATCGCTCCCTGCTGAGTCTTGAGATAAGGCATCCTTGGGAGGGGACCCAGCTAAACCACACCAGAGTTCCTGAGCCACAAAATCTCGGAGATAATATATGTTTTTAATTTATTTATTATGGGGGTAATTTGTTACCCATCAATGTATAACTAAGACAGAGCAGGAACTGAATCTCCTGCTTCCTTTGGGAAAATCCCAACACCCTTGGCTGAGCTAGCAGGAGAGGGGGCCATGCAATGATGGCCCAAAGGATTCCCATCCAGCGTCTGCAGTGGAGGCCTGAGCTCTGACAGGGAGCTGACCAACTACCGACAGTGCCGTGAGCCGGTCTGCCGATCCCATCCTCCAGTATTTTATCTTCCAGGAAAGTGCTTGGCAGGGACCACGTTTGAAGTCCACAGAGAAACTTCAAGTAGAAGGTGAAGATGGAGCTCTCTTGACCTGCTTAGTTCCATGCCAGCTCCCAGCACAGCCTTAACGATAAAATATGTTTTAAGAGTTTACTAAAGGCCAGGAACTTTGCAGTATCTGATACAGAGCTGGCACACCCATTGACTAATAGAGGTAGCAGTAGTCGCAGGAGTTGCAGCAATAATCATCATTATTATTATTGACATTAATTATTATTTTTGTTGACACTTATTCTGTGTCTCCTCTTTTACCAGGTACAATACCAAGTGATTTAGATTCTTTTTATTAATCCTCACAACCATCCTATGAGGTATGTGTGCTAGTCCCATTTTGCAAGTGAAAAAAGCTAAAGTACAGAAAGTTAGAGTAGCTTTTCAAGGTCATGATGAGCCTATAAGAGTAGAAATAAGACAAGGGGATCTGGCTCCACTGCTTCTGTTCCCAAGGGGATGACTGTTCTTGCCACGCACCCTGGCCAGTGGGTGGAAGCATCGTGGAAAGGCAGGTGATGCTCTGAGGACTGCACAGAGCAGCATCACACTTGCACCTACGTAAGACGAGGTACTCTGGCTCCTACTGCTTGGTGTTGACAACTTCTTCGGCAACTTGCTGAAGGCCTCAGGGCCTGCCTAACCACTCCAAGGCACGTGCCTCTGTGCCTTTTAAACACATTCTGTCTGGTGTGCTTCCAAAGGGAATTCCTTAGGCTCCTCTCAAGCCTGCAGGGCGTTTGGCTCTTGAGATAAGTGCATCAGGACATACCAGCCGCCAGCACCAGGCTTCCTGGCTGAGAAATCTCAGTTACTTCAGGCCCTATCTCCATCGCTTTCCCATGTCCAACATATCCAGAAACACATTTAGGAAACTGAAACACAAAAATACCTTCTTGAGATAAAGCTTATTTCAGCAGGAGCCTAAAAATAACGTACAGTCATGATCTGTGTATGCCTACATGTCAGACTGACGACCTGCTTGAATTTCATCTGCCAAGCATTGGCTGCATGATGTCAGGCAAGAGGAAATTTTCATCCCTAAATCTCCATTTATTCATCTATAACTGCCCGGTCCAATATAGTAGGCACTAGTCACTTGAAACGTGCTATAGGTATAAAATACACACTGGAATTCAAAGATTAAATGCCCCCTAAATGTAAATAATATCATGAATATGTTATCATGAACTACCTATCATTAATAATATTATTGATAAGTTTTACATTGATTATATGAAAACATAATATTTTGGATACATTGGGTTAAATAGGATGTATCATTAAACATGTTTAATATTGCAACGATGATCTGGATTTAGCTAGAGTGCCCTCACTCGTGTTCTTGATACAGAACAACCCTGGCTTGGAAGGAGGTTCACTGTGGCCCAGGGAAATGCTACCCTTTTGTCCAAACGATGGACACATGATTCCACAGAGGAAACCCTGGGACCAGGAGGGAGGGGTTCAGAGTCCCATGGGCATATTTAATGTTCTGAATTCTTTCTGAATTTACCACCAAGTTCATTACATGTTTGTTACTCTCTAGGCAGAAGGAATTAAATTTGAAAAAAAAAAAATCTACAGTGGAGAAACAGATCAAAGGCTGAACTTGGTCAGTGGCATGCAGAATAAATATTATCTCACTGCTCAAACAAATCTTCTGGCTGCCAAGGCAAAACATGCTGATAAGATACTTTCATGTCTCTTCTCTCCAGTCCCCAATCCCCCAGCCCTGGTGACCTCATTTTTCTAGTTTTCTGAGGGGCCCCTAGTGATATCTGAAGAATCAGAAAGCAAAGGCCATCATCTGAGTCATGCAGGAAGCCTTCAGATTCCAGGCGGGACTGAGATGAGTTTCACGTCCCCTGTTCGTCATGCTGACCCCTGGGAGGGTTGGATATTTGGTTCTATTCTGTGTTGACATCTGTGTTACCACAAGCTATATACTGGGCTGGCCAAAAGATTCGTTCATTTTTTTCCCTAAGATGGCTCTAGTAGCAGTTAGTTGTCTCTAACTTCATTGGAAACAATTTTGTTAGATTGTATGTGACAGCTGTCATATCAGAGTGCATTTTTAAAAAAGACATCAAAATTGGTGAATTTTTGTGTAGCCATTTTAATATTGAAGATGGAAGAAAAAAGCAACATTTTCAACATTATGCTTTATTATTTCAAGAAAGGTAAAATTGCAACTGAAACGCACGAAAAGATTTGTGCAGTGTATGGAGAAGGTGCTGTGACTGATCAAACATGTCAAAAATGGTTTGTGAAGTTTCGTGCTGGAGATTTTTCACTGGACGATGCTCCACGGCCGGGTAGACCAGTTGAAGTTGATAGCGATCAAGTCGAAACAGTAACTGAGAACAATGAACGTTATATCAGGCGAGAGATAGCCGACATACTCAAAATACCCAAATCGAGTGTTGAAAATCATTTACACCAGCTCGGTTACGTCAATCGCTTTGATGTTTGGCTTCCACGTAAGTTAAGCAAAGAAAATTTTCTTGACCATATTTCCACATTAGATTCTCTACTGGAACGTAATGAAAATGTTCCTTTTTTAAAACAAACTGTGATGGGCGATGAAAAGTGGATACTGTACAACAATGTGGAATGGAAGAGATCATGGAGCAAGTGAAATGAACCACCACCCACCACACCAGAGGCCGGTCTTCATCCAAAGAAGGTGATATTGTCTATATGGTGGGATTGGAAGGGAGTCCTCTATTATGAGCTCCTTCCAGAAAACCAAAAGATTAATTCCAACAAGTACTGCTCCCAATTAGACCAACTGAAAGCAGCCCTCGACAAAAAGTGTCCAGAATTAGTCAACGGTAAACACATAATCTTCCATGAGGATAACGCAAGACCGCATGTTTGATGACCAGGCAAAAACTGTTACAGCTTGGCTGGGAAGTTCTGATTCATCCACCATATTCACCAGACATTGCACCTTCGGGTTTCCATTTATTTCGGTCTTCACAAAATTCTCTTAATGGAAAAAATTTCAATTCCCCGGAAGACCGTAAAAGGCACCTGGAACAGTTCTTTGCTCAAGAGAAAGTTCTGGGAAGATGGAATTATGAAGTTGTCTGAAAAATAGAAGAAGGTAGTGGAACAAAAAGGTGAATATGTTGTTCAACAAAGTTCTTGGTGAAAATGAAAAATGTGTCTTTTATTTTTACTTAAAAAAACCGAAGGCACTTTTTGGCCCACCCAATAATTTTCTGGTCCTACCGCCACCAAGGAGATGATTTTTTAATGTACTCCTGAAAGTGCCTCATGAAAAATGGAACCTCAGGAGGGGTCCCCAGCAGCCTGGAGACAGCCCGTGCTGGTGGGATCCCGGGCTCTGAGCCGAGGGGCTTTGCACCGGGAAGTTAGTGGATTCTCCAACTTGTGATAATAAAACCAGGTTATATTTATTAAACAGTTGTGTTGTGTCAGGCATGCTTTCAAGTGCTCTGCAGACATTGTCTTTTTTGATCCTCATAGCAACCCTGTTGGGTATTTTCCACTGGTCTTCAATATTTATTTTTACTGATGAGAATGTATGTAACTCACCCAAGGTCACACGGCTACCAAGTGGCAGAGTCAAAATCAAGCCTGTGGGATCCCCAAGCCCAGGCTCTGAACCCCTGAGCTATGGCAATCACACAGCCAGGTCCCCTGTTAAACTTTCATTTAAACTGTCAAATTCAAAGAATTTTTCTGACTTTTTTGATGAAGGAAGTTTTCTAACTAGGCCCTGCTACTTTTGAGTTTCCATTGTCAACACACATCTCTCTCAGTCTGAGTTTACTTGGAGGCTGTTGTCCGGACAACCCAGGGCTGCTGCTATGGTTGTTGTCCATACAGCTCTGGGAGGTACCATCCAGTGTGATGTTGTGCAGTGCACAACCTGAACGACAGTACAGAGGGCCTGGCATAAAGAAGGTCCAGTGGTCCCCAATTGACTGATCACCTTCTTCCATCCTCCCATCTCATTCCTGTTGAAGACAGAGCAATGTACTAAGTGTCAAAAGTGTCCCATAGCATTGATTTAAATATCCTGGGCTTCTACTCAACTTATTTAAGATTCATTCCCTTAACTTCCAAGTGACCTGCTCTGTGGCTTGCTTCCCTAATCTGTCTTTAAGTAAAGTAGTCAGAACCAGAAACTCATGACAAATGAAATTGCTTCTGGCATGACGATTGGAAGAGAGTCTGTGAAGTTTATGAAATTCATCTCCAAGGCCATGGGACTTGTATTTTAACATCAAAATCCCTAAATCTGCATATACAGTGAAGGTTTCCTCAGAACATACGTGTGGATCCCTTGAAAATTACTTTTAGAGACTCAAGAATGTGTTTTAAAAAATCTTTTAAAAATATTGAGGTTGTACTTGATTTGGGAAAAAGGTAATCAAAAAAGATATGAACGTTTCATCTACTGAAAACTGAGATAATAAAACAGTGGTCCTGTTTTTCTTGTGACAGCTTATAAACAGGCTCCTGGAAATTCCAAGAGGTGTTTTAAAATATATTTTGAGGGATGGCGTCATCTTGAAACAAATATGATTATTGTAAAGAAAAAACAGTCATTGAGTCTATAAAAGGAAGATTTAGAGAAATATTTCATGTGCTTTTAGGCACATCTCTCATGAGAGAGTAATGCACAGTTTTCGGTGCTACTCTCCTGATTGTATGCTCCAGAGTACGAGGTAAAAATAAATTAAAATAACTACCCCAGAAAGCTAAATAGAACTCTGTGGCTTGGCATAGGATTCAGGGCTTATGTTTAAAAACTTATTTTTAAAAGAAAAGTAACTCAGAGGAGGGAGAGACCACTGAAACAGTAGTTCCTCTGCTAACTCTAGCTCGTGGCCTTCGAGATGCCTGGCAACTGACTGTTCCACACACACGCTCAGAGGATGCCTCACTGTGGGAAGAGGCCAGCCTGTTGGTGCATCTGCCAGGGATGGGCTTCTGAAGCCCAGACTTAGAGGGTCCGCAGACATGCGTGCCGGAAGGGGCCCAGGCAGAGCCACTGGGGGCTGAGGTGGAAGACCCTTGGTCTCAGCAGAGTGCTGGCTGCACGCCCCCCAGGAGCAAGGGCAGAGGAGAGCACACCCAGCCACCCTTTCCAGTCACCGAAAACACCCCACTGTCCCAGGGGCCGGGTTAGCAAGGGGGCAGCGCCAGGAACGTCACAGCCGTGGAGTCCCCTCCGCCGGGATGGACGCGGTTTGGAGAGGCTCCTCCCTGACTATTAAACTGTGACATGGGAAAGAGCGTACAGAGAACCGAGCTTAGGTTCCCCCGCCTGGCTGACGTGTCGACACCAGCCCCTCGACCACATGCCTGTTGCAGAGTACTTATCGCTAAACGTGAGTTGCTGTGGTGTTGTCTTGAGTTCGCTCTTGCCTTCTCTGCAAAACGAGCTCCTCGGACCTGGTTTTCTCTGAGGTCCCTCCCAGTTAAGCAGTTTGAAAACAACTTGCTGTTTGACTAAAGTCGTTTGACTAAATTAAACATTTCCCTCCTAAGCCAGTTGGTTTGTGTAAACACAGCCTAGTGACACCCACTCCCCGGCAATGACAACAAAGTGGTACCTGAGACACCAAGACAAAAGCTGGTCTCTCCTGATGAGGTGCCCTCTGGCACATGGGACTGATCTGGGTGACAAGCTCCGGTATGTCTAGAAATGGAAGTAATTGCTTAGAGAGAGAATGGGGGGCGGGGGGAAACAGTGAATATAAAAGGAAAAGGGAGAAAGGAGAGGAAGAATGCAGAACCAGGAAGCCAGCGATCAGGACAGTGCAGAAACGGCAATAATAATAATAGTAATAGTAACAACAACAACGGTAGGGGGGACCCACGTGGTAAACACTTCCGTTCACAAAGTGTAAGCAGTAATAAAACGGGTCAATCATCTCACTCAGGTTGGGCAACGTCAAAACTTTCCCAGCACCAATTTATTGTCATTTTTTTAAATTAGAATTTTTGAAAAAGAGATGTGCTTGAGTCCTCTAGGCAAAGGAGCGTGGCCTTACTGTACTGATTAAAAGCATAAAGATGATCCAAGGGGGACTTTCCTGGTGGTGCAGTGGCTAAGACTCCCGCACTCCCAATGCAGGGGGCCCGGGTTCAATCTCTGGTCAGGGAACTAGATCCCACGTGCCTGCCGCAACTCAGACCAGGCAACGAAGATCCCGCGTGCTGCAGCTAAGACCTGGCGCAGCAAAACAAATAAATAAATAAATGTTCTAAAAAGAAAAAACAGGTGAGCCAAAAGACGTATCACTAAAGACATTAATCCAGACTTAAGATTGGCCAGCGGGTCCGGAGGATACTTGACAATACCTGGAGACATTTGGGGTGACAGCTGGAGTGGAGGGGGTTACTGGTATCTGGTGGGTGGAGGCCAGGGATGCCGCCCAGCACCCTGCAAGGCACAGGACAGCCCACGACAAAGAGTTATCAGCCCAAGACATCCACAGTGCTGAGGCTGAGGGGCTCTGGTCTACGCTGGGGCAGAACAAATGAAAGATGTAGGCTTTTCATGGCCATCAGAAGCAATATTTTATATGGTGCCAGGGGCTATTGGAGCTGCTAGCTCCCTGGTGAATCTGTCTTCACATCTGATTTCCACATACTGAGGGTGAACCCTATGTTGGTTTCACCCCCAGGTAAAACCCACTGGGTAAAAGCATCCTCGGGTTTACAAGCTGAAATAGCTCAGTCTTGAAGATGCCAAGAGGTGATAACTATCTTGGAAACCATTTCCCTATAAAAAGAAGAAGCTAGAGATGGTGGAAATAAGGAAATCAGGAGCTGCCTGGCTGCGCTGGCCAGACCACTTGAGCCTGTCTGGCAAATACGTGAGTCTAAGGCCATTTGCACAGCCCCCTTCACCTCGCTGGAAGTTGGAGTAGACGCCAGGTGCAGACTAAGTGGCCCCTCACACAAAGGGTAGACAAGATGGTGATCCAGGAAGACAAGGTCTAGATAGAAGAGATTAGTTAGCAGTGGGAGAATGGAAAGTTCTAGATCAACTCGATGTTTATTTGAAGATCTAACAGGAGTGTGTAGACTTTGGAACAGCTGGCGTCCTGGTCCTCCGGTGGGACGTCCACCACCCCCTAGCTCCTTCCTCAGAATGCCCAGTGTCACTGGGTGTCTGCCTGCCTTCGCCCCTCTCTGTTGATGGGAGCAGGCAGCGGCCCTCTCCCCCGTGTGTGCAGAGGCTACCGATCGTCCGCTGGCTGCAGACATGGGAGCCGGGTTTGGGTTGAGTCCACCGCCTTGGCCAAGAAGCCTCACTCAGGAGTGCCACCTACTGGACCAAGGGAAAAGGGACAGAAACCAGTCAGACTTCAAAGTGATTTCTGTGCTGAGATGTTTTCCTTAAGCCCAGACTTGACATGGCTTGCTCTACTTCGATTTTTAAAATTATCCTAGAACAGCAGTAGAAAAAAGATTTTTTTTTTTAACTTTGGTACAGGACCTGACCAGTGACCTACCAGGGATAAAACTTGGTGCTCCTCTATGGGGCCCAGCGGGTAGACCGGCTGGGGCTGCCTGGAGGCTGGGGGCAGAGACTTCTCAGGATTTCCCAGTATAATTAAGGAGGTGGGTGGCAGAAACGGCGGCCACAGCCTGGACCGGGAAGGAACATCACGTTAGGATCCCAGAGGCCAGGCTGGACCCGAGTATTGGAAAGACAACCAGGCTATACCACATACTCTTCTGTGTCACCGACTTTGCGTCTGAAAAGATGATTTGAATCTACGATCAATACAAACCAATCCAGGCCTTGGAAACTTAGGATTTTGGTCACCTTTATTAAGGTTGTCCATTTCCAATGAGGACTCATTTAAAAATCCCACATTTAGCTGATTTTTGGAAAATGGCGGAGTTTGAATCCTAGTCCTTTGCAGCCCCAATTTATGCTGAGTAAACAAAATAAGTCACGAAGTAGGTATGCGGCACTGAAGCCTTAGGCACATTTTACCTGTGCTGGGGGCAGGCGAAGACTCAGACGCTCAGCTACTTGTATTAAATCACCCATCATTAGAGTCATTACTTAGGGAGGTTCCTCCAAATGCAAAGCACTACCCTAGGCAAATTAGCTCTCTGGTGTACACCTAGACATCGTACCATTTT
The DNA here is from genome assembly GCF_005190385.1 of Monodon monoceros. Classification (NCBI taxonomy): domain Eukaryota; kingdom Metazoa; phylum Chordata; class Mammalia; order Artiodactyla; family Monodontidae; genus Monodon; species Monodon monoceros. Next base: position 1,659,173 of record NW_021703778.1, read on the forward strand.
GTAGCTAAAATCTCAGGGAGCTCGTAGAAGCCGAGGGCCTTGCCCAAGGTTACACTCTAAGTAAGTGATTGAAGGCCTTATAGCCGTGCTCTCTGGTCTCCTATTGAGTCAGATTTCAGAACTTGAAAGGAAGGCAGTGGAACTTCTTCAGGACCTGCTTAGCTAGATGGAGCCCTCAGTGACTTGTCAGTGGTGCTGTTTGGAGAAGGACCAGGTGGGAATCTCCTCTCAGAATTTCCCGAGAGCGGGATTCCAGAAGTTCTCCAGCACACAAGATGGAGGGCCATGGAAACAAGGTCTTTGTACAACATGAAGCAGAGACATGGGGGTCAGGGTTACACAGACCATGAGCCAGGGGTGGGTTTCTCTTTTCTTCCATTTCATGGGAATAGATGAGTGTCGTGGTTCATATAGTTGAACCCCCGTTAATAAATATTAAAATAGTCATGCCCATTCACTAAATGTTAATAACTCTTCAGGTTTGTACGTTTAACTTCATAACTCTAACAAATGAAACTAAAAGAATTAAGACAAATGGAGAGAACAGCAGATGGAGGGGAAATGTGCTCTGAAGGCTCATTTGAGGTTTTCTTTCCCCAAAAGAGCACCTGGCCAGAATGAACTTCAAATATGAAGAAATCCCAAAAAGAATGCGTTTTCTGTTCCTGCCTCCCTGCCTTGTTGAAAACTCCACTCACTCTTCCTCCAGTTAAGCTCCTCCCTTCAACAATCAGGCCACTGTCCCTGAGGCTTGGCAAGGCCTTTGACATAACCAACAGCAAGGGAAACGTCTTAACAACTCCCTTAATACTGCAACAGAGGTTTCTTGTTAATAAATAGACAACTTAGGGCAAAGCTGCCGCCGCTGCCACAGGCCTACCTGCTCTGCTTGGAGGACCCGCCAACGGAAGAGGAGAAAAGGCCACGTCCCAGCAAAGCGAGGACTAGCTCTCAGGCCAGAGAGCGGGGTCCGCCGAGCACGGAGATTTGGGTTTGAGTCAAGATTGTCTCACAGAGGTTGTGACTCTTGGCGAATCGCTTACTGTTTTTAAAACCTCACGTGCTTAGCACTTTACCTGCCACGTAGCAAGCACTCAATAAAGAGCCGTGCTTTTTCCCTTTACTTCTTCTAAAAAATTGCATTATTATATGCATAACAGCGTACATAAGTAGATATATTTTGGCATAAATCTTAAATGTAGAATTTGGTGACTTTCTCCATATATAAACATCCCCCAGATCAGAATATGGAACATTTCTAGCATCCTCGAAGGAGCCATCAAGCCCTGGCCCCATAATACCGCCCCCCCTCTTCCTGATGTCTGTCACCAAACACGTGTTTTGACTGCTCTTGAACCTTCTGGAAGTTTCATCGCACCGTGTACACCCTTTTCACGTTTCGTTTCTCTCACTCAGGGTTTTTGTCTCCGTGTTGTTTTGTGTGTCAGTAGGTTGCTCTAATTCGTTGAACAGTATTCTGTCATGTGAATACACCACAACTTATTTATCCATTTTACTGGTGATGGGTATTTGAGTTATTTCCAGTTTGGGGCTATTGTAAATAAATCTGCTATGAACGTGTACACGTCTTATTATATTTTGTAGCATAGCATATGAAGTCTGCTTCCCTCATTACTGGTAGACCAACTGTTCCAAAGCCATTTTCCTCTTCTGCTTTTCTCATCTGTCCTTTCAGTGAATATATTCAAATCCTGACTGCAGCAATTTCTAACTTTTTCCATTTCTGTATCTCTCTCTCTATTGTATTATTTAGCTTCTGAAGACAAAAAAGTATCATAGGTAGCCAAAGAATCCCACAACGATATCTGCAGAGTTGTGTGGGGTTTTTTTTAATATAGATATAAAACAATTTGACTTAAAAACCCACAACAATTGTCTGCTCTTTCTGGCAAAAGCACTTCTTTAGACTAAACTGTAAGACAAGAACTGAGAAATGTGCTGGAGAAAAAAGCAAAGGTTAGCCTGATATGACTCCTACTTTCAGAAGCTTATAATCTAGGAGGAGGGAAGACATCCGTAGTCAATTACACCATCGCGGGGTAGAGCATGCTCAGTGCAACAAGAGGTTCAGGTAGAATCCCGTGGATGTTCACCGGAGGAGATCTCAGGTCATCTTTCCCAAACAAATCATCGCACTGGAGCACAAAACCCTCTCGCAGAAACCCCATCTCTAGTGCCTGTAATAACGTGGGATTTAAATCTGACATTTGTCAGGAGCCCCTGAAAACACAACGGGAGGCAGTGGGCCCCCTTTAAAGAAGACGAAGATGACACGTGCTCCCAAAATACAGGGTACATTCGATGGAGCGTCTCCTCCAGCGTATTTGCCCAGAAATAAGTATTTTCCACTTTATTTTGCCCTTCGTGTCCAGGAAAAAGCCCATTTATCTGAAGCTGGGAGGCTGAAGATGAAGGACATTTCACTTTCTCTGAGTCAGGGGAAACGGAGGCACAAAGAAATTGCATGCATTTAATAAAAAATGTTCTAAATAAAGGACACATTGGTGAAAAATAAAATTTAATAAGGACATTGTACCGGAAGCTAAGAAAAGTCCAGCTGAAGTGCTCTCCTCTTATCTCAGACATCAGGGCTCCCTGGAAAGCCATCCACCAGTCCCGTTCCAGCCCACGATGGAAACCAGACCTGAGGTGGGAAAAACGCAAAGGAAGCAGCAGCGAAAACCTGGTCAGTGGTGACAGGTCGCCTCCTCAGAAGTGTGTTTTCTATATTTACATGCACGTGTAAGTCTCAGAGACTCTCTACTCAAAACGCAGGTGAGTCTCAGGTGCAGGGCAAAGGGGTCACCTCCTGTTCTTTCTTCACACCCTCGCGGACCAATCCTCCAGGCCCCGTGATGCATCGGGCAGCGGGGCCCCTTCCGCCAGCGTTTGCCTGCCCTTCCAAAGGCCTAGGAATGGTGACATAAATGTCTTTGAGATATAAGTCTTTACGTTTCAAGTTTTTATATTTTTAAACAAATTTACTGTCCGTATAAAAATAGAGTAAACTGAAGAGTAGAATTCCACGGTCTCAGACAATAAAATCCCTCTCTCGGAGCAAAGCTCTTTGCTCCGCACTGCTGTTTGGAGACTTCTGTCCGGGGTGGATGTGCAGCGCCCCCGCCCCCCATCTGCCCACAAGATTTCCATTGACGTAGGTGGGAACCCTGGATTCCAAATATACGACCCCAAATAGGTCAGCAAAGGGGGCCTGTCACAAAGGGAATCTGTCTCTCAAATGCCAGCCCGGGACGACTCCCATGAGAGAAGGTCACAGGAACCCAAATATTTAATCTAATTATTTCTGATTATTTTCTAATTAATTAGAAAAGTCACTTAGTGGCAGCCTCTGTGAGGGTCTATCGGTAGCGGTAGTGATGTTTCATCAATAAAAATCCCTTCTACCTTGGGCCTTTAAAGATGAGGTGATTAACACAGCACGGACATCACTTCAGAGTTCAGCAAGGACCCAGACAGGAAAGAAAGACGCAAAGTGCGTCCAGAGTCAACCCAGCTTGTGCCTGTGTGTCCAGCACCTGGTTTTCAGCAAACGTGTCCCAACTCATGCCGTGTGTCCTGCCCTGGGCCACATGGCAGTCTTCCTGCCCCCAATATGTCCCACAGGTTTGAAACGTCACCCCTTTGGGGGCGTAATTTGTGGTCCCAGTAAAATCAAAGTGTCCCCAGGAAAAGGGAAAATGAAACCTGTAGACTTATTTCAATCGGGCAGCTGGGAAACAGCAGGTTTTGATAGGAGGGAGGGCAGAGGGGAGGGACTGGAATGGCGAGAAAGGGATAAAGTCAGATGAACAGCTGGGTTTCACTGGGACAGGGTGCTGTTGGGAGAGCAGGTGGGGGACATTTCTCCTCCTCTTTACTTGGTGGAAGCATCTGCTTTCAGAAAGGTTTCCAAGGCTGAGACTTGTCCGTGTGCTCTGACGCCCACGGCATCATAAACAACGTGATGTATTGTCACGATCGCACTTGATTCACGCAGACGTCCTAGGAGACAGGTACTGATAGTTCATTTCATGGATTAGGGTTTCCAGCCTCACCTGCCCAAGGTGGGCAGGCAGTGAGTGAGACCTCACGTCCTCTCTCACTTCCCAGCGCAGTCAAGCCGAATGCACCCGTGGCCAGGAATGCGCTGGTCCAGGGTGTTGACATCATCCTGCATCAGCTTCCGTCACCCAGCGAGGAGGCGACAAGGAAGTTCTGAAACCACTCCTGTTCTCGAGTTTTGTGGTCCATGCAGAAATGAAGGGAGCAAGTGGCGGGCAACAGATGCCCTGAAATCAACAGTGAAATAGGAGAGCACCTCTGTCGTGCTGCCAGCCAGCTGCAGCCAAGCTTTCTCCCCAGCCCCTTCTTCCGCCCCAGTTACGCCACTGAATGGATCCCAGGAATAAACTCCAGGTCACCACACCCCCAGGAGAGGTCCAAACCTGCCTCTGGAGGCCTGCACCGTGTTCCAGTTAGAAAACCTTCCAGGAGGAGTTGGTAGGAGGATTAGTGGGTGGATGGAGCTGTGTTAGGGGAAGTGCAGACACTTCTCAGCAGTGTCATCTGGCATCCGATTGATTTCTCTTCTACTTTAATCAGTGGCAACCGACAATTGTGCAGTGCCTTAGCGTTGACGGAGGATTTTTATGCATTACTCCGTTATTCCTCAAAGCAGTGATGAGAGTTAATTCCTGATTTTACAGCTAAGGATGCCAAGAGGTCGAATGGCTGGCTTGTGTGACTTAGCCAACGAATGTCAACATCAAAGTGGGAATCCAAGCACTGGGCGTTTTTGTTAATGATTAAAATTTTCAAACGTAAGAAGAGCAGAGAGAACAGATCATACTCTCTGTGTCCATCACCTAGCTTTAATCATTGTTAGTATTTTTCTGGTGTGCTTTGTCTATTTTGTTTTGCTGAAGTAATTTCACAGACATCCTCCCATTTCATCCCGAAGTGCTTGCTGTGCACCTCAAAAAAAAATAAGACCCCCTGTGTCTTTGGACCCAAGCCCAGTTGTCTGCCCACCACATCCTGACACACCGACGGAACTCACTTTTGTCACCTGTACGTGCTGAGCATGTAGGACCTTTCTGTTCTGAAATTTCTGATTTCCAGTTTTTGCAACCAAAGCAGCATTCACCATGATGGCTTTTGTGCACTGTTCTCTCCTCACCTTTTAAAGGTGTCTCCCCTCATGTTTCTGTCTCTAGGAATTAATAGCTCATTGGCAGGTGAGCTGAGAGAGCCAAGTTGTGGTGACTAAGAAAATCAGAGCTGGGTTGTCAGTAGAAACAGACTAAGAGCTTCCTCCGGGGATCAATGCAGTGGGGACACCATAAGAGTCTCAAAAAGAATGGGTGTGAAAAATTACAACGCTAACATCAAAGTCTTTCCCCGGAGAAAAATAAGAGCCCAACTGGCCTTAGTGATGCTTATTTTATGGCTTAGTCATGTTCATATGTTGGATTTTCAGGGAACACTGTAACTTTTGCAGGGTTTGTCGCCACTAAAGGACCATCCTGGCTGTCACCATTACAGAGAACGGAGAATTAATTAAGGTGCTGGTTAAGAAAACGGAATTCCAGCAGGTGCTCAGGGCCAGCGAAGGAGCCTGTGGGTTTAGAAATTGGGATGGGTGTTCTAAGGTGAGTGGATGGGGTGAGAATTCCCTCCACGCAGCCTGGCTGAGCACCAACATTTCAAGTGGCTTTTTCAGAAAGGCTTGCAAGGCTGAGATCTTCCTGTTTGCTGTGACATCTTCCACATCCCAAAATGAAGGCTTGTGCTCTCATAGTATCACTCGATTCACGCAGGCATCCTACGAGACAGGTGTCAACAGCCCCATTTTGTGGATTAGAACATTCCCCCTGAGGGGTTCTGGTGAACGGCCTCCCGGGACAGCCCGTGTATTTCTCAGGAGAAGGGCAACTAAGTGTGAGGGGTGTAGTCGCCGTGTGTAAGAGGGTGGCTGAGCCTGACTCCACCCCTACTTTCCTGAGGGGAGCACCCTTCCCGGAAGGCCACCCCGCTCCCTAAGCATCCTCCCTGCCCTTGGCCACATTCTCACTGCCCTTGGCCACCCCGCTCCCCAAGCATCCTCACTGCCCTTGGCTGCTTCCTGCTGTGTGTGGGCACACCGGGGGCCACGCCCTCGAGGACTCTCACCCACAGCCTCCGCCTCCGGGGCAGAAGCGAGTTGAAAGCCTGGCCCAGCACCTCCGCCAGCTGGCCTGGAAAGCCTGCTCTAAGTCTGGACCTGTTTCAGCCAACATACTTCATACCGGGCGGAGAATCTATACCAGACACTGTCTTGAAAAATCCAGAGTCTCAAGAAGGAGTTTATTGACCTGGCAGATGATCAAAAGACAACATAGATGAGCTCAAGTGATGCCTTGGATTTTCCATCCTGAAAGGGAACCTGAAATTTCCTTGGGGGTCATTAGCCCGTCTGTTGCTGCAGAGGAAGCAGATGGCTCCTCCTTTCAGTCAAAAGTCATGCGAGCATCCCCGTCTCCGGGCTCTGTTCTGTTCTCGGCAATACTCCTCGGGGAGTGACTCAGTCCGCCTGGATGCGGGCACGTGAGCATCCTGTTGCCGATCGTGTCTGCATCTGAAAGGAGCCGTCCCATGGTCCATCACGCGCACGGGCTCTGCCCTGGCCTCTCTGGGTATGGGATGAAGGATGCGATTGCTGGAATGGCTGTAAAGGTTCAGGGCTGCTCCAAGAGAAAAGGAGGGAAAAACTGGCTTGCTCACATCACAGAGAGCTGACCGTGTCCACGAGTCTGGAGAAGGCGTGGAATTTGGGCTGGTGTATATGAAGTCACCTGGAGTGGTCATCTGAAACCAGACCTTGGGTGACCTCATGTCTCGCATTGCTAAGCAGAGAGGCTGTGGCTTGGGGAGAAATTACAGGAGCGTCAATGCTAAGCAGAAGATTATTTACAACCTGTTCCTAATGCAAGGACAGCAGTGGTTTCGTGGACTAAAGTGCATACTCAAAGGCTAATGTAATCTCTCGAGTCTGCAGTGACGTATCACCGGGTTGGGTTTCAGCAGGACACCAATGGCAGTGAAGCGTGCTTCGGTCTGGTTAGAGTGAGCAGCCCTCTGCTGGGACAAACCCCACGTCGCCCAGGCCAGCAACAGAGGAGCCCGACAATTAACTTCTTCAAAGCAAACTTTCTTTCCCTCCTCTTACACCCTCTCTGACCCCACTGTCGGAACCGTATGTGTACGCTCTTTTATACCCCAGCTCCTGAGCTACCAAAGAAAGCTGATTCTGCTTTGGAAACCTTGAGCGACAACAACAAAAAGACCTAAATTCCCCTTCCTGCCTCAAAATTCTTTGCAAAACTTGCTTAGAGTAAAAATGCATTGTCCCAGAAAAGCGCTCATACGGACATTTAGAAAGGAACTTCTTTTGACATTTTTACGGAGGGATATTTTTAGAGATAAAATGAGCCCCCTTTACCCTCCCTTCCCTCAACCCCCCAACTTTTGCAGCTCACTGTTTTTTGTCAACGATCGTTGTAGTTACAGCTCATGAGTCATCCATCACTCAGACAGACTCCACCGAGAATGCTGATAGCATCGCGGCTCCAGGGAGCGGCCTGCAGAGGCAGGACAGGAAGGGCGGTGAGGCGATGTTCTCTCCAGCCTGGTCTGCAAGGTTGCCAGCCCAAGAGCCTACATTTCTCACTTCTTTTTCATAGACTGAAAACTCATGCTCTAACTCAGGCTCAGATCAGCTGGGCAAGCTCTCAGACACAGGGACTTTAGTACCAGAATAGGAATAGGCATTCCCAGGCCATCTAAAATGCTGGCATAAGTGGAAACACTCAGAAGGGGTCAACATCTTTTGTTAATAACGGTCACTATGCGGACTTATGCTCTGGAGGAGATGAGTTCTGTTCTATCATTGCATTGACAGTGCGACTGGATTTCTGGATATTGGACAGAACCATCTGTGACCTAAATAGTGTGTACACAACACACACACACACACACACACAAGGAAGACATACATATTGGCCATATGTATGTGTTACATACCGGCCATAATTTCTGAACCCAACGTCTGGTGCGGTAACCAAGAGTAACATTATTTTATCTGGAAAAGTATATATACCAAGAAAAGAGTCATTGGGTAATAAACTGAAATCCAAAGCTCTCCAGATCAGACATTTCAACAAGCAAATATTTGCTTCTCTCCTGAAGAAATAGACTAATAAGAGCACACTACGATCCAGCAACAGTTTTAAAGAGGCAGGTCTTAACCTGTTCACAAATATCTTTACGTATTCCAGAGAGACAAAAGGGACTGCACTTTCAAGGTGAGGATTTGGAAACCATAAAGACAAGATGCCCACCCTTGTCACTCGGGGAAGCCTTGTTCCGAGACACCCCATTTAATACACATTCCATTAGCGACCCTGTCAAAGACCCTCATTTCCTTCCTCAGACACTGACTGTAATGGGCTTAGAGTCAGGTTCTGGCCTATCACAGACCTTATTTCCTTTACCAGTTCTCTCTCCCAGGGAGATGGAGGGGAGTCAGAAGGAGAGAACTCAGACAGTGGGGGGTGGGATAGGATGCAGAGCCCTGTTTAGAGTGTTAGATTCCCTGCTCAAGGGGTCAGAGCTTGCTACCTGAAGTTGAGGCTAGCTGGATATTCTGAATCAGACTAGGAGGGGTTGTGTGAGTCCTGGGATTTTTAAATTTTTAATTAAAGAAAAGATTTCAGGGATACTTGTAACTCAACTCCTTTTTTTAAATGCCAGACATTCCACATTAGTCACGGGGAGGTATTCATTCAATCGACATGACTCTAAGACCCCCACCCTTACCTACCCTACCATCTCCCCAAGGCTGAGCTCCAAAGAGGGTCAAATCTGAGCGAGGACAGTCAGCCCTCCTCGTCATGGTTTAGCATCCATGGTCAACCAAGATAATCCAGAAAGTTCCAAAAAGCAAAACTTGAACTCGCCTCTTGCCGGCAACTATTTCATAGCAGTTACATTGTATTTACAACGATTTAAATAGCATTTGCATTGTATTAGGTACTATAAGTAATCTAGAGATGCTCTAAAGTGTATGGGAAGATGTGCTTAGTTTATATGCAAATAATACACCATTTTATACAAGGGACTTGAGCATCCGTGGATTTTGGTATCTGCAGGGGTTCTAGAGCCAACCCCGCATGGATACGGAGGGATGGCTGTATAAATTAGAGTTTTCAAGTGAAAAGGAAGACAGAAGCCTCAAGTTGGTGAAGGATTTTTGGTTTTTTGCTGTTTTTGCTGAGAGTTTCAGACAAGTACCTTTCATTAGTGTTGATGTGACCTAACCTGCCCTAGGCCAACTGGTTAGCAAGTTGAGTTGATGCTCTTATGGGTATGAAACAAAGTCCTCTCTCTTTATGTTTAAAAAGAAAGAAAGGAAGAAAGGAGAATTCAGTGGCAGGGTCCAGACATGACAAGACTTTCTCCATAAATAAAACGTTTTACTTAAGAGATAAGGTGAACTCTGGGCATCTGTAATAGTCTTTCTCTGGAAGATAAATGCTACAAAGTTTGTAGAAAATAAAACTCGCAGAGAAGCCAGGACTTCTCTTGTCAAAACAAGGAGATTATTTTCTAGCAATCAAGGTCAGTCTCTTTGACCTTGCCTGCCATTAGGGTAAATGAGATCATAAAAGAAGGAGCTGGAGATTGAATGAGATAGCTCATGCGTGAAGAGAATGAGAAAGATATTTAAAGATTTGTGAAGAACTGTGTTCCATCCAGCTGCTTTTACTAAAAAGATGCATTCTCCATTGCTTCCAACAGTATGGCAATGACAGAACAAGATGACGTGGAGTCATGTTTTATTTGTATTTATGATCTGGTGGTGGTGGCCACTGTATCATGGGTGACTCCTAAGTCCATCAGCCGTGGGCTCTGGTCCTGGAGCTGCAGGCATGGCTGCATGGGGTGGAAAGGGCATCTCTGGGAGCGCATTGCAGGCCTTTCTCAGATGTGCTGGCAGCACGGAGCCCTGGCTCGCCTTGTAAAAGTAGCTCCGGAGCAAATCATTAGCAAGTCTAACCTCAATATTTTGAAATCCAAAAACAACATTGAGTCATGCTGGTTGTACTGTAAAGTTTTATTGCATTAAAAAAAAAAAAGAGTCAAAAACAAGCTGGGGATCATGTGAATTATCTCCTTACATGTGTCAAGCCCGGGAGTTTGACACATGGCTCACGATGATGGAATGAGCGGAGCAGCCGCCGGGAATATGTCGTTAGAGGAAAGTCGCCCGGCCTCGGGGGGTGTACGGCACCTCATCTGGCGGCTTCCACACTGTCTGAGCAGAACATCTGGCATGGGGTGTCTGATCTTTGAAAAACCAGGGCTATAAATACCCTTCGTCTTGTGCTAAAAATAGGCTCCCTTAAAACCAAAGAATCCACGGGGGAAAGTACTGACCGCTGTTGGCATCGGTTTGCGTCCCCTAGCGTCTGCGTTGTGCTGGTCATATGCTCTCTGTGAGCCTGTGAAGTCAGGCATCTTAAACTGTTTAGGAGAAAAGTGAATGAATGAATGAATGAGTGAATCCTGTTCTGGGGAAACTTCAGTATGTGTGGATGACTGAAACTGCCCATCAACACCTTCTAGATGCTTTCATGAGTCTCCAGGTCAACCTTCTCTGGAAACAGTCCACCAATTTCATCTCAAAGATCAACTTTGTAAAAACGCTCCATTAGAGGAGCGTCCAGGAATGGTTCCTTAGCCTACAGTGTCCAAAGCCATGGGAGCAGACCACTTTCCAAGGTTCCCAGGCTCCTCAGGGGGGACTTAACTAAACTGACCATAATTCAAACTTGAGAAACACTAAACAGATGAGAAAATCCAATAAAGAATTTCAGAAGACAAATGAGCCAACTTGCAGTGCCAGGCAATATACTAGATTATAAAGCTATAGTAACTAAACATACGTGCATCAACGCCAGGGTGGATAAAGAAATCAGTGGACCGAGAATAGAATGTCTAGAAACAGACCCCAAAATTCAATAGTATATGATAAGAGTAATATGTCCACTTAGTAAGGGACACATAGATTATCACTAGGTTGTACACAGATAATTATACAAGTTAAGAGATTGACCTCAAGGCTCATGCCAAAAGAAATTCCAAATGGATTAAAAAGATAAGTATTTAACATAAAATTATAAAAGGAGAAAATGTAACTGACTGTTTATATAGTTGTTTTTTGAGAAGGGAAGGATTTTCTAAGCATGACCACAAGAAGTAGAAACCCAAAAAGTCTACAAATAACAAATGCTGGGGCGGGGGAGTGGAGAAAAGGGAACCTTCTGCACTGTTGGTGGGAATGTAAGTTGGTGCAGCCGCTGTGGAGGACAGTATGGAGGCTCCTCAGAAAACTACACATAGAAATACCATACGACCCAGCAATCCTACTCCTGGGAAAATATCCAGACAAAATTATAATTCAAAAAACATACATGAACCTCAATGTTCACAGCAGCTCTATTTACAATAGCCAGGTCATGGAAGCAACCTGAATGTCCACGGACAGACGAATGGATAAAGAAGATGTGGCACATATATACCATGGAATACTACTCAGCCATAAAAAGAATGAAATACTGCCATTTGCAACAGCATGGATGCAACTAGAGATGACCATACTGAATGAAGTAAGTCAGAAAAAGAAAGACAAATACCATATGATATCACTTATATGTGGAATCTGAAATATGACACAAATGAACTTATCTACAAAGCAGAAACAGACTCACAGACATAAAGCAAACTTGTGGTTGCCAAGGGGGAGTTGGGGAGAGAAGGATTGGGAGTTTGGGACGAGCAGATACAAACTATTATATAGAGAATGGATAGACAACAAGGTCCTACTGCAGAGCACAGGGAACTATAGTCAATATCCTGTGATAAACCATAGTGGAAAAGAATAATGAAAAGAATGTATATATATCTATATATGTGTGTGTGTATAACTGAATCACTTTGCCATACAGCAGTAATTAACACTACCTTGTAAATCAACTATACGTCAATTAAAAAAAAAAAAGAAGTAGAAACCATAAGGAGAAAAGACCAATGGATATAAAACAAAATGTCCATACATCACACACACGCACAGAGAGAGAGAGAGAGAGAGAGAATAAAAGGTAAAGGAAATGTGTAAGAAGTCCATAAAAGAAGACATATACACAGCAGCCAGGGTGTGTGTACAGTGGGCGCTGTGGGCTGGCTGCCCCACCCCCTCTTTGTGACCCTCTTCTCTCTTATTCATTTTAACACTAAAACTGAAAAGCTCAATACTCACTTTCACCCCCTATGGATACGGGTGCCCATGTGATGTGAAATCGGTACAAGGAGCTGTAAGAAGAGGTTTGTATATCAGTCCTTTCAGGTAGTTCAAAGGTTTGCATTTCTTTAGGGTCAGTCACTGGAGGTTTACTCTTTGCGGGTGTGCTGGCTGAATGAGTTCAGGCATCTGTGGCACACCATGGTTCCTGCAGTTAACAATACCGTACTGCGTGCTTCAAAAAATTTGTTAAGATAGTAGGTCTCATGTTAAGTGCTTTTAGCACAAAACAAAACAAAAACAAAAGGACCCAAGGAAACTCTGGGAGGTGTTGGAGATGTCTATTACCTTGACTGTGGTGATGGTACCATGGGTATTTCCATATGTCCAAACCCATCAAACTGCACACATTAAATACATGCAATTCTTTGTATATCCATTATACTTTAATAAATCTGTTTAAAAATACATAAAGTTTTGGCATAGGATGTTAAAAAAAGAAGAAGAAGAGGTTGCCAACTTCTTTGCTTCTTCCATCTGGAGTGAGGATGTGAAGCCTGGAGCTAGGCAGCCATTTTGTGACTGTGAGAGAAGGTAAAGAAGATTACAGTGACTTTAGCCTGGACAGAGAGCCCTCAGCAGCCCCAGTCTCCTGGTTGTATAAGAAAAACTAAGCCTCATATGTCTAAGGTAACATAAACCTGGTTCTTTACTACTTGATAGGAAATGCATTCCGAACTGAATTCCTTAAGAGGATAACAACTGTTAGAAAACATGACACAAACATGTAATATACATCCAGTCCCTTAATACATAAGTAAAAGGGAAAGAAAGAGTAGGCATTCAGAAGATGTTTGTCAGAATAACATTTTTATTTTATTTTTCAGTAAGTGTGCTATTTGGAATAAGATGCTTAAAGTCTAGAAATATCACTAATTCACAAACAGTCATGTCTGAACAGTTTGGATAAATAATCTTTTATTACACATCTAAAAAGCCCTTAGAATGACCAATTTTGTGTAATAACTTTGTATAGCGCATGATCTATTAAAAATTGCTGTTTTACACCTGAAGTTAATATAATATTGCAAGTCAAGTATACGTCAATTAAAAAAAAAGAATGACCAACTCTAGTATCAAACCAACAACAACAAAAATAATAGAAACATAAAATGTACATTCGAGAATGTTTATTTTAACATTATATTGTCAAAATAAAAAGGGAGGAGTAAAAAAAAAAAGAATAAAAAACCCTAGCTGTCTAGCTATAAGTCTGGTTAATGAATAATTTTAAGTCTATTAAATGAAATAATAATGGGGCCGTTATCAAACACATTCTAGAAGAAAATGTATTGATGTAAGAAAATTGATGCTGTATAACTAAATGTAAAACGCACTACCAAGGCAGAATGCCCAGCACGTGATCACTTTTGTTACTGAAGGCTGAGACCACAGCGGTGTTTATTATTGAATCTCCAGGTCCTAGTACAGAGCCTTCCACATGTTAGTGCTCTGTGAAAATTTTGTTAAATGACTTAATGTGTGAAAGAACTGTAGCCAACTGTCACTGGTGGGGTTTTTTTCTTTGAACAGGTACATATCCCTTTTCTTTTTTCCACTTTTCATTTATTTTACATTAAATTATGACTTCTAGAATTAGGAAAAAGTTAAAAGGTAGCTAATGAAATAAACACTTCTGTTCTCCAGGAGCACTCTCCTTGTACTGACAGTGGGCCAGCACACCTTTTTTCCTGTGGACCCTACTCGGTGTGTGGTCTTCAAGGGCGTGGAACTGAGCCGGACTTGGTCTGTGCCATCCCCTCCAGGCCACACTGGAGGGGCCAAGTTCACAGCCTTCTTGGCCCACCCGGCCCTTGCCCTCCCCGGGGTCCACCTGCTGCCCCCACTGCCGCTGGCTTCCCATCCAAGCCCCAGAGTCCCAACCTTCCTCTTCTCCATCCTCGTCTCTCTCTTCCCTCCCTTCCACCAAGAACCCCGATGGATTTGCCCCACACCCCATCACCTATGTTCCCTCGATCTATTTTGTGCTGGACAAAGTGAGACAAGCAATCATGAACAGGTTCTCTTATCTTCCCTCCTGAGGTAATATTTGCAACAGGAAACAGTCCTGGTGTATCCCAAATTGAGCTAAAATGGCAAAAATCTGAGAGTGAAGCTTTCCTGTGATGGCTCTAGTCGGGTTTCAGGTTCTAAGACCCTGGATTGGTCTCAAGGATGAAAGGGGCCCAGGGCAGCTCCCGAAGGTCAAAGGCGATCATAATGGAAGGGGGAGGAATGCAGCAGGTCGTGACAGACTCGCAACCCTTGCCCTGTTTCCACCATGGCTCCTTCTAAGGAGACTCTTTGGGATGTGCTGGTGGAGAGCAATCTCACTTGCCTCTCTGAGGGAGCCCTGAGACCTACAGGACCGTGCTGCTCTACAGACTGTGTGCAGACAGTGCCCCCCTGCGCTGACCTCCCATCTCATGAAAGGTGGGGTCCTCCAAGAAGTAGAGGCACACTCGGGTGCTCAGTGGTCATTCCCGTGAGCGTCCAAGGTTCAGGGACATGACGCTGGGGCACAAAGATGGATAAGGCACAATGCTGGCCCCCGGGAAACCGGCGGGCTGGAGGGCGCCGGCTCACCTTGTCACGGTCCCTGGTGATTCTGGCCTTTCTCGTGGAGGAAGACACCAAGACACAGAGCCACACGAAGCTGCTCCTTCACTCTTGGTCCCCAGGCCCCCTCCTCGTGACAACTCAGCATGGGTAATATCGGTGGAAGGCGTGGGAAGTGCCACCAAGAAGTCCTAACCCTGCTCTTAATCTTCTCCTACATATTCGAAAAAATACCTACCTGGAAACCCACGTGAACACCCCCATCTCTTCCTGCACCTGGACCTGCACCTTTGTTGCTGCACCGCCCCGCCCCATGTGGCATCGTGCCCCTTGCTCATCTGCACAGCTGTGAAGGCCAAGTTCTTGCTGGGGCTGATCGAGTCGAGTCAGAGTGACTTTCTGTTTGTTTTTTATTTCTTTGCTGCTCTAGAAAGCAAAGGAAATAAGGTGGAGAGTGCTGTTTTCCAAAAAAGTTCTATGGGGTCTTAGAGCATTCTGAAAGTTTGCAGTGTTATCCTGCTCTTGTACGGGAAGTGCAGAGCAGTGAAGAGCATCGTGTCTACTCTGAGCGGACACGTGTGTGTACATGAGCCGCTTCGGGACTCATCCCCACAGTCACACAGCTTGTACAAGAGTGTGAAGGGGTAAACCCGATATATACATACATTTTACATTTAAATATATGCATGGAAGTGTAAAAGATTTAATGTGTGCGTCTATCTGTATCTACAACACAGGTAAAGACAGAGAGAGAGGTCAACCTTGTGCACTGAGCAATGTCCTCTCAAGGGGACACCTAGGGCTCTGCACGGCCAGGACAAGCCACCTAGGCCAGGGGTCACCTTGACTTCCTTGCACAGCCTCAGAGAGACAGGATGCGGCTGTGACCACATCACAGGCTGAAATACCAGGAAGTGTATGGGCACGTGTTCTGCACCCTGTTTATGAAAAGCATCTGTAACTTCTCCACCTGAGTCAGGAATGGCTATCCTCCAACGTACCACACTGAAGCTTCTCTCCTTATCTTCACACCTGCAAACATGCAATTTATTTTCATTGGAAATACATTCCAGTCGTGAATGGAAGAATACACAGAGAAACACAAGGGGACGAGGGGGAACACTTCAGCAAGTTAAGGAGAACAAGTAAAGTGTTTACAGAGTACAAGTGGTCTAATTAGAACGAACCCTCACTTCACTTCGCCTCTGAGGCAATCTGGAGTCTTGGCCATTTGGTTTGCCAAGTGAAATGTTTTTTCTGCTCTGCTATTGACCCAGCAAGTTACATAGTGAAGTTTTATTGGAAAAACATGTGCAAAGTGTCTCCAAAGCAGCAAGGAGGAGACTACTTACTTGTTCCACTCTCTTTAGAGCAACCAGCAGTGTGGAGCCCGTGCCAGTGGATTCATGAGATGGCGGCGGGGGCATCCTCGCCTACTAGTCATAAATTTTCAAAGCAGCAAGCAACAGTCATAAATCGCTACATGAGCCAAGCCCAGTATTTGGCCTGAATTACCCTCATTTTGTGTGTGTGTGTGTGTGTGTGTCTTGTTTTGTTCTCTAGTCCTGGACCCGTCTCCAATCCTACCCTTGTTTTGTTTCTATTTCCAAAATGCAAATTGTGACTTTCTGCCTGGGAACACCACAAAGTCCTTCCTCACAAACACTGAGGAAACAGAAAACTCACAGATTTCCCACCAAAGTGGCTGTCCACTCCTATCGGATGCAATGATCTTTATTAGCAGGTTCCCAGAAAATAAAGTTTTTTGTTTTGGGTTTTTTTTTTTTTTTCAGAGTGAAATAGAAGACTCTTGAGATTCACCTGAAAGAATAGGAGAAGCAGGGCTTAAGGGTCTCTACTTTTTTTTAATGCCATATAAAGCCTCGTGAATTGTAACAGGATGCTACAGACTTTTCTAGAACTTTCTATAAGATACACAGAGTCGTGGTACCTTTGGTTACACAGAAACTAATGATTCCACGGTTGTGTCCTTTCATCCACAAAACGTCATGGGGACCATTTTTAACAGAGCTTCCTTCTTAAATAGTCTTCATAAAAAGCTGTTACAAGAGTTACATCAGGAGAGGACATGCATTAGGAACAGATGGAAACTTCCCAGCACTGACCATCTTTCTCCCCACTCCCCAGGAATCTCTGGTTGGAACATTTTCAGCTTAGACAAAATTGAACACAACAATTCTATTTTTATTCTGGAAACATGAGATGCTCCACTATGGCACTGGGGGTTGATGCCAATTGTACATCACTCCAGGACAGGTCCTTCACGTCCAAGAGAACCTTCATCTTTATACACTGGACCCTGTATGTGCTTTAATCACTGTTTCCAAATGTTTCACACACCCAGCTCACTTTTCAGCTAAAAAGAATATTTGGGCTGCTTTCCAATTATGAGTAAGAAAACTTTGGTCAGCAAGGTGGGTCTTTAAGAAGAAATGTCACCAAGAGCTCTACAAGTCTCCTTCTTTCTGTATGTGGAATAACATGGGTTCTTTTGTATTCAAAGCCTCTTCCAAGATGCTCCTGCTGGGGGCCCATGATTCTCCATACTGGTCTCCCCTTCCAGGTTCAGCCATGGAAGTCTCGCTTTAAAATGCAGATACTTTATTTGAGACAAATCAAGACCAGTGAACTATGATTAACCCTGAGCACAAAGAACAGAGGACAGACCTTCAGGAAAGGACAGAGTAGACAATGTCAACACTGAGTAGACAAAGGCAAAGATTTAAAGGATGCGGCTCTGCTAAGGCTTGTGGGCTTGGACGGGATGCTATAGCAGAGGTAGTCTCATGCTTAGGTTATTAGGATGCTGGACACTTCTGGGTTCGGGGTATGGAATAAGAATTCCTCTAGAGAAAGATATGTGTGTTGTGAGGTGGCAAGAAAGTTGCCTGCTAGATAATTCTACCTGGGACCATGTCAATATGGTCCAGATAAGGACATTGTCTGGAGATTCTTATAAATTATGATTATCTATCTCCAGACCCGGGACATATGATTCAAGAGGATGAACAGTATCCCACCACTTTTTATACCAGCATTTATCACAAGTATGGTGTCAGTTTTCTGAGTCTCCTCTCTAGATAGCATGAAAGAGCAACAGAAATGAAATTAAGGATGTACCATCTATCAACTCCTTGCTCAAGCTGTATTGCAAAACAATGAGTTCCTCCAGAAATGTGTATTGCTATAAAACATTTGGATGAAAACATCTGAGATAAAATGACTGTATGCTTCTAGGAAAAATGATATTCCTGGCAATGGGTCAAAATCTATGGAAGAAAATATTGACATAAGAACATCAAATATTTTTTAAAATTTGCCTTCTGAAGGAAAATAAGGAAATGACACAGAAGTAAGCCTTTCACGTGTTTCTGGTGGGTGCGCTGTAGTGAGTCTGAGTTTCTCTTTAAAATGATAGAATCCAGTGATGGAGATGTGTTAAGTTCAGCATATTGATTTCTCAGCTGGTGAGACAGTTCCTTGAGAAGCGAGAGAACAAATATACTTTCAGTTTTGTAAAATCTCCTTCTGGCTTCCTTCAGTTGGTATTTAGTTTGTAATGAAATATTTTCCGCAGATTAAAATAGACATCTCAGCATCTTATTTATAACCCATTGGGACAGGGGAGTACATGGCAGTAGAATGATTTCAGCTTCCTTGGAAATACACAAATGAACGTGGATTTGTCAAGGAAAGTGTTTTGACATCCAGCTAATGTGGGGATCCTGGGACAGGTCTATGTCAAACGTGGTATGAACTCTCCATGTGTGTTTGCCTGTGTACATGTGCATATACATTGTTTTGGGCCATGGTTTTCATCCTATGAGGAACTGGCCTGTGCAGTTGAGGATCCCAACAAGTCCACAAACTTGTCAGAGCCCGTGGCGTAAGTTCTAGTCCAAAGGCTGCCTGCCTTGAGACCCAAGAACTGATGTTTCAATTCAAGGCCGTCAGGCAGGAGGAGTTGTCTCTTACTTGGTCTTTTGTTCTATTCAAGTCTGCAACTGATTGGGCGAGGCCCACCCACACTGGGGAGGGCAACCTGCTTTGCTTAGTTACTGATTCAAATGTTGATCACATCTGGAAACACCCTCACAGGCACACCTAGAATGTATGACTAAATATCTGGGCAGCCCAGGGCCCAGTCATGTTGACATAGAAAGTTAACCATCATGACGAGCCTGATTCTTCTGAACAAACACACTAGATCCTACACATCTGAAGCCTACTATCCTCTTCAAAGCTGCTGGTGCAGCAGACTTTACAGTTGGGATGACAATGGCTGGTCTTCCCCGAGTACAGTCTGATACCAGAAATGTCCAGGCACACGCTGGATTGAGATTGAGTCTCTGGACCACACCACCACTCTGCAAAGGGGGTTCTATTATTCTCTCCATCTTACAGATGACAAAACCCAGGCACAGAGTCCAAGACGGAGCAAAGAGGAAGCGGGGCAGCTGGGATTCCCACCCAGACAGTCTTAATCTTGGTCCCAGAGCTGCGCTCCCAGCTGCCTCTCGTCCCATCCCCTGCATTTACTCCCGCCCTATAAGGCTTCCCCACTGCAACATGCTTCTGCAACTTTTGCAGAAACATAGTCAGTGCCTACATGTTCTATTTTGAACTTGACTCCCCTTGAAGGCATGTGTAAATATCATACCTAATTTTCAAGCCAGTGTAATTCAGTATCACATCTGCCTCTTACAGCAGGTGATAAACTTTGATACTATGAATTATAACCTAACAGGGTGGATGCTCAAGTGCTTTTCATATACTCCCTCTAAAAACAATGGCGAAAGAGGGTTTGGTCAAAAAATGCATGTAATTGAATTGGAAATATTCTATCTAACCAAATATGACGATAAGAATATTGAACAATATTGATTCCTGGACTCTCCAACAGAGAGAGTGTTCTGACAGCACATGCTAATCTCCTTCCTGGATTCCAAACATTCAGGCACACCTCACTTTATTGCACTTCAGAGATACTGTGGTTTTGACACACTGAAGGTCTGTGGCCACCCTTGTGAGCAAGTCTATGGGCGCCATTTTCCCAAAAGCATTTGCTCGCTTCCTGTCTCTGGGCCACATTTGGTAATTCTCACAGTGTTTCAGACTTCTTCATTATTATTCATGTGTTATGGCGGTCTGTGATCAGTGGTCTTTGATGAAGTGGGGAATGTCCAGAATGGTCGAGTGGCAATGTATGAAAATATAACGGCCGAGGATTTTCCTGAATTGAAGGAAAAAAAGAGTACATATGTATATTTACATATATTGTGCACATGTGGAAAGGATAAAGAAAAATAAAACTACATCCAGACACTGCAGTGAACCTGTGGAGCATCAAGGAAAAAGAGACAATCTTTAGAAGTTACAAGGGAGAAATGACAGATTACTTTCAAATGAGTAACGGCTGGGTCATGTATTTGTTTTCTGTGTTATGTAAAACATTAGCACAACATTGACCGCTTAAAAGGACACACATTTTTTTGTTTTACAGTTTCTCTGGGTCAGGAGTTTGGACACGGCTTAGCTGGGTTCTCTGTGAGGGTACGATCAAGGTGGCAGCCAGGGCTAGGCTCTCATCTGGAGGCTCAGCTGGGGAAGGATCCCCTTCCAAGATCACACAACTTAGAGCCGGTCTGCTAGCAAGGCAGACCTCGTTTTGTCGTGCTTCGCTTTGTCACACTTCACAGATAATGTATTTTTTACAGGTTGAAAAAAAAATTTTACACAATTTTACATTTTGGTAATTATCGCAATATTTCAACCCCTCCACCAGTAAAAATGATTATGACCCACTGAAGGCTCAGGTGGTGGTTAACATTTTTTTAGCAATATAAAAATTTTAAATGAAGATATGTACATAGTTTTTTAGGCATAATATTATTGCACACTTAATAGAATACAGTATAATGTAAACATAACTTTTACATGCACTGGGAAGCCAAAAAGTTTATGTGACTTGCTTTAGTGCCACACTCGTTTTATTGGAGTGGTTTGGAGCCAAACCCACAATATCTCTGAGGTCTGCCTGTACAACATAATGTAGCCCCAGCAATGACATCCCATCTCCATGGCCATGTTTATTGGTTAGAAGCAAGTCACCCAAACTCAAAAGAGGAGGTGATATGAGAGCATGAACACCAGGACGCAAGGCTACGACAACCACCTGAAAGCTTGTCGGCCCAACATCTCACCAGTAACATATACCAGAGGACAGCGGGGTGACATCTTCAAAGTGACGCAGAAAGGAACCGTCATCAGTCTGGACCAGGACGAAAGATCATTCAATCAGGAGGGCCAAATAAAGTCATTGTCAAACACAGAAAAATGTAGAAATTTGACTACCCTCAGACCTTTCTTGAATTTTTAAGGAATATAGTCTTTAGCAAGAAAGATACTGGTAAAGTATGTGGATATAGCTAACTACGCATAGTAAAAAAAATAATAGCTGATTGTATTTTGTGTCGCAGGAGATAGAACTGAAATTTTAGATAGGAATAACAGGAAGATAGGGAGATAAAATGGAAAGTATGAAAGCATGTTGGCCTATTAACAGTATCTTTGTGTTATGGAAGAAGTACGACTTTGCATGTCATTAGGAAAAGGTAAAATAAAACATATACGTTAAAACCAAATGTTCCTTTTTATGGCTGAGTAATATTCCATTGTATAGATGGAATATTCCATTGTATATATATTCCACAGCACATAGGTACAAAACATAACTAATGAGAAAGTACTGTATAGCACAGGGAACTCTATTCAGTACCCTATGGTGACCTAAATGAGAAGGACATCCAAAAAAGAAGGGATATATGTGTACGTATAGCTGATTCACTTTGCTGTACAGTATAAACTAACACAATATTGTAAAGCAACTATACTCCAATTTAAAAGAAAAGCAAATAAAAAAAATCAAACATTACTAAAAAGTGAAGAATTAAAAGCTGTAATATTCAAACCAGCATGAGGGGAAAAAAAAGCGGATCCAACAACTAACAACAACAGCAAAGCTTCATCATATCAACAGATGCCAAGAAAGTAGGAAAAAATGGCCAAAGAAAAAGCATGGTCCAAGAAAGGAGGTAGAAAGAAACCCAAATGGGTCCATAAACACAATCAATGTGAAATGATTACACTCGCTTATTAAAATATGCTGCTTTTAAAAAGATTTACAACCTCTGAAGACAGCTTAAAAATAAAAGCATTTTTTAAATTTCTGAATTTCAAGGCTCTCTATTGCTTTAGTCAGTGGTTCTCCAACTTCTAATGAATCACCTGAGGTATTTGCTGAAATGCAGATTTCTGGGCCCTGACCCAGAAGTGTGGATTCCGTGGGCCTGGCTTGTAAACCCAGCAATCTGTATGTTTAACCAGTCAGCCAGCTCTTTCTGATGAAGGTGATCTGGGGCTCAAACCCTAGAACGTCAGAGTCTTCAGCCTTCGGCTTTGCCGTCAAAACCTTCCATCATCAGATCATCTTGCTTCTCTCAACTTGGCCTTCCCGGACCCCCAACAAGAATACTTTTCCTTTCACCATCTCCCACGTGGCCATTGCTCATACCCACCAGAGTGGGAGCTTCCTGGGGACATGGGAGACGCCTCATCGATCGTGTTGAACCCTTACAGCCCTTGGTGTGGTCGACTGAAAGGCTGGGCTCCATCGTTTTCTGGCTCATGAATAAGTCAGAGAGCCTGTGGGGAGAGTAAATGGGATGAGAGTGGAGGTAAACAGCTCAAGAAGAAGGAGAAAGAGAAGGAGAGGGAGAGAGAGAGAGGAAGGGGGAGGGGGAGGGGAGGGAAGGAAGAAAGGGGAGGAGGGAGGGGGCGAGGGAGCGGAGAAGAGGGCTGCAAGAGGCAGAGACTGCCAAGACAAGCCAGCCAGAGGGCTTAGGAGGAAAGAGCGAGCAGGGCGCAGCCGTGAAGGGTGACTCATCCGGGCTGTTGCTTCCCAGGCTCCAAATCCTCCGGGTTCCTCCCAGGGAGCTCTTCGGCCATCGTTTCTGCAGCGGCAAAGATGAAAGTCAGACAAAATCATCCAAAAGTGCTGAACTCAGCCGGCTAAGTCTTCAGGGCTTTATTAGACTTGACTTTCCTCAGACATTGAGGAAAATCTTCAGCTGAAGTCCATTAAGCAAATGAAAAAGCAGGAGAAAAAATAAACAGAGATGGATGTAGATAGCTGTTTTATGAGGCAAAGGAAGCAGTGGGGTCTGACAAAGCTCCCGGCCGTTACTTAGACTCCTGGATCCTCAGCCCTCAAGAACTCTCAAGATCGCCTTCTCTCCAAGAAACCCCCCCCGCGGTCATCAAGGAAAGTTAACAGGATTTTTTTCCCTACAAAGACGAGGGCTGGCACAAGCTAAAGCAAAATATATCTACATTGTTTCTCAGGAGAGTTCCTGACACCAAGCAGTCTGTCTCCAAGGGGGGGATTAAGGAATATATCCAATACTGCCATCTGTATAATATATAAGTTATATAATATATACGTGTATATATAATGCTGCTCGGACCTCAAAGGAAACCAAGCCACGTTAATATTGTATACATTCCCCCTCAAATAGAAATTTGAATGCTAGACAATCACTTCAAACTCATATCTTTTTGTGATTATTAGTAGCATCTGATCTTTTTTTTGTTTTGTTTTTGTTTTGTTTTTGTTTTTGTTTTTGCGGTACGCGGGCCTCTCACTGTTGTGGCCTCTCCCGTTGCGGAGCACAGGCTCCGGACGCGCAGGCTCAGCGGCCATGGCTCACGGGCCCAGCCGCTCCGCGGCATGTGGGATCCTCCCGGACCGGGGCACGAACCCGTGTCCCCCGCATCGGCAGGCAGACTCTCAACCACTGTGCTACCAGGGAAGCCCAATGTTCCAGATCTTTAATAATGCAAGTCAAAAAAAGACATATTGCACACCAACAATGTACGAAGTTCCATGCTTGGGCCTGTGATGCGTGCAAAGATGAACAAAAGATCTACATTCACATCATCTTCCTTGTCTATGATTTTGTGAGCTTATTTTAGACACAAAAATAAAGTCACCCTTGGACTTTGTCTCCAAGCGAGAACTGTTCCCTCTGGGCAATGATTCTCTGTGCTCTGCCTATTTTCTTCAGGGGCAGGGGTGATTAGATTTTCCATTTCACATTCTGGGGCGGGTTCAGGGGCCGTGCTTCCTCACCTTGCCCTGAGGTTATGGAAACCGAGCCTGGTGCCAGCTCTGCTCTCTGGCAGGATCACGTGTCTGATGTGCCCAGCTGCAGAAAGCGGAGGGGGTGATGTACAAATTTAGTCCTTGGATTTTCTAAGCCAAGTAGAGTCTGCATTTCAAAACATTCTTACATTTTAAAAGGCGCAGGCTTTCCAAATACTGCAAAATTCTTGACATCCCAATACCTCCAGCCTCTGCTTTACACTGAAAGTGGACATGCATAATCACAGAAATAGTATTATCTCCAAGCAATTCTTTGGGGGAATAAAGAAACCTGCATCATCGAAAGTGAGCAGTATTGTTTTGCAGAATGGTTACACTATTTCTTGAAAAGGGAAACAATTTAAGTTGTGATCATTTTTAATAGATAAAAGTGCATACTCATCTTTTATGTACAATTAGTTACAGGAGTGTCTTTAACACAGAACACAGGACCAGATTCTCGCTTGGCCCAAGTAAGTATCTTTAATTAATCTCCCCAAAGAACCCATAATCATCCCAAAGCCAGTCGCTGCTCTCTCAGCTCCAGAAACCAAATTAAATATGATTATTCTTTCTAGCAGGACACAGGAAAGGCATAACTAGTTCAAATCCACAGAAACCTCAACCTCATTTTTACCAATCATTTTAGCATCTCCTCCTTTGAAATTTTTGCAAGAGCTGCCTTCAAAACAAAATGGGCCTGTGCCTACCTTTTCCCAGTAGCTAATGGAGATGTTAATCACCAGGAAAGTGCATGGATTCTGTGCAGAAACCAGAGACAGGAGCTTCAGATACTCCACAAACCAGGTTACCAGTCAAAGGAAAAATATAAAGGATCAAGAGTTTCCCCAAATCCCCAAATGAAATTAGAAATAATAACCGCTTGGAAGTGCCCATGATTTTTAACATCCGTGGAATGCTTGCTTGAGTTCATATCAAATATTATTACATCTGGGTCAGCAAATGGAATTGCCATGAAATCTTGGGTCCTCGACTTTTCTTAAGCAAACTCATTAGTGGTGCAAACTCTGCCGTGAAAACCCATCCAGATTCGCAAGCAGTGTTATCTTTTCATCAAAAAACATTCAATTGTGGAAGACAAAGTGTAAAATCCTGGGCCGTGGGTACACGGGAGCAGCTATAACGTGAGGCGCTGGCCCGGTGGCAGTACCTTATGGAAACAGGCTGAGGATCCACTGCTTAATGAACGGAGGTGAGCAGAGATGGGGGCCGGCCTTCTGAGCACTGAGGGCTTGGGGTGGGGGGCGGGCCAAGGGTTCTAGAGATGGTGAAAGAAATGACAATTTCTAAACGGTGCAGCATGCCCTTAATCCAGGTCAGCCACTGTGAACAGAAGTATACTCCCCAATTAACTGTATAAAGGATATTGGGCAACAGCAATGATTATGTAAATAATTCTTGCTTAGAATTCTGCTAGATGATTGCTGTGCTCAGAAGGGAGAGTGATGACTCCAGTTGTTGTTGGTGATATTAGCTGGTTTGTGGAAAGCTGCATCGCTGGGTTAAATGGTTGTTCATTATGATCGGCTTTTACATTGAGTTTCCATAGATATGTCCTATTAACTCAATATTTATTAAGCTCTGACTAGGTAGGGCCAGGCACTAGGAAACTTTTTCTTATAGCAAAGTCACTTAATCACAAAGATTCATTCAACAGGCACTTACTGAATGCTCACTTGGAGAGAAACTGTGCTACACGTTAAAATGCAGCAAGGTAACGCTTTAAGCCGCATCTCTCTAACCAAAGACAGTACTAGACTATAACATTTCTAGAGTGTCTTTCTGGTTGAAAAAAAAATCTCATTTTGATTGGTTTTATTATTTGTTTATAAATAGTTTGTCTTTCATTGTAAACTTCAAGAATCCAGATTCGTTATTGGGATTTTTTCTGAATCTAAATTATACATCGGAAAGGTCACTAGACGATTCAGTTCTCACCATTGGAGTCTGCCAGCATCGAGAACAGAGATACACGTTAGGTGGAATTTTAAACATGTGCTTACAAATTACTGCAAACCTCGGATACAATAAACAAATGACAGCAAGGGAATCAGGATTATTCCCATAGAACTTCCTTCCCACTTAAAAGTGGCAACGTAATCGGGATTCCAGCAGAGTTGGGGCCCTCCTTTTGGGGGGACACATTCAAGGCTAGAGGTAGTTTGGTGGGGACCTCATTCCCCAGTCATCTGGCTCCCAGGAACATCTATTTTGCCTTTGACAGGGACCTGCGAGGGTTCTGATTTTTCATATTTTGAGAGTGCACAGTTGGATTAAATGATGGAAAAAGTCATGCCACACAGACATTTTCCTCTCAAGAAGTGAAGGAGAGTTCAGCCACAGTGCAAGTTTTTTCTGCGTTTATCTTGGACTGCAAAAAAATTACAAATGGAGATAACACAACACGCTGACATCTGAAAGTGAAAATGGGGAAGATTTGCAAAGATGATGGCAAAGAAAAAGGTCTACCAATAGGTGGGCATTTGTGGGGGGAAAAGGTAGTAGGAATTTGATGGGAAGGACTAAACACTAACACACACACACACACACACACACACACACACACACAGATTCTCCCAGGATCAGAGCACGAATGACTGCCACAAAGTTTAGTTAGTGTGTGTTTCATGGAGTAATCAATGTTATCCTATGGTCCTGAACCATGCCTGAAGGACCTGGGAGTGTTTGGAACACTGGAGATCTTTCATTATGTATTCTGCAAATGTCAAAAATGTCAAGGAATAAAAACATTAAGAAGGCAAAACATTAAGCCAGGGTAAGATTCGTGTGGCATGAAAGACTCACGGAAGCTTCGTGTCCTATCCAAGCAGGTCCCTCGAGGCAGGGCAGAGGGCTCCAGGGGGTGAGCCGTCTAACCTTAGCGGAGCAGGCTCAAAAGTAGCAGTTCCTAATATTTTGGAAGTCCCAGATTCCTTTGGAGATTTGGTCAAATTTAGAAACCCTGTAAAGAAAGAATGCACGTGAATACCCTCACTGTACAATCACTTACAAAACGTTTTCAGATCTCCCAACGTGCTGCACTGAGAACTCTAACTTGAAAATCCTCCAGACCCTTCCGATGAATGAATCTTTATTTAGAGTGGTCTCATGTTTCTTCATCAAAATAGCTACCCAACCTGCCTGCTGCTTTTACCTAAGACTTCATTTTCTTCACCATGGTAATAAAAAGAGCCATAGCGGTCATCTCCATGAATGACGGTAGTAACCAGCATGTGTGGAGGCTCTTGTTATGTATCAGGCACTATTCTAACAGCTTACAGGTATCACCTTCACTTGGGCTACCAAGTAGCTACTCTGTTGAAGAAAGTACTGTTATGATCCCGTTTTACAGAAGGCGCCACTGAAGCACAGAAAAGTTAAAGTAACCATTTGTAGTTGGCCAGGGCAAACATTCAGACCCTGGCAGTCTGATTCCAGACCTTGCATTCTTAACTTTCCAGGTTCTTCTACTCATAAAAATGGCAGAGAAAACTGTAAACATAAACAAACACGCATGGTAAGAAAAGAAAAAAAAAAAAGATGAACCAAAGCATTTTTTTCATTGTTTTATCCTTTTTCCTTATTATTTCAGAGGAAGGTAGCCTAGAATCCTGACCAAAGTCCATCCCTTGTAAAGATGGGTTCCTCTCCAATTCCAGGGGCCAGTCGCCAGCAGTCACATACCTGAGCTGTATTGTTCTTGAGTCTTTCATCCTATTTTACATGCCCCAGAGAAGCGGAGTGACAATAATATAGACACCTATTTCTTTCAGCTTATTGCAACATATGGCAAGTTAGACAGCCCAGATTATCACCAATGTGGTCCCATTTTATAAAAAAGTAAGATCAGACTATATTAGTAGGGTTAACTGCATTAGTAGTTACTATGGTTAATTTTATAGAAATGGGGCCTTTAAATAATAGAATCTTCACAATAATTTGTAATGAGAAGAGTGATCTCAAAAATCTTTTGTGCCATGGTTGCTGGGTTTGTCATGGGCAAAGTAGCTAAAAGTGTTGTCAGATTTAGCTATTTATCATTTTTATTTTACCATAAGCAAGTCCATTGAGTCTGTGTGTTTTCCCAGCACCACCAAGCAGCTCTTCAATTCTCAATGGACACTGACTGAGTGTCCTGTAATTTAACTCAGTCCTGACACTATCTCCATGGAGAAGCAGCCATCAGATCCCACAGGGTAAGGGCTCGGTCCCACAAGACAGCCGATCACAAATCCAGGCTGATACTTGTGCTTCTGACCAACAGGCTATAATTTGGAGGCTTCCACAATCCCCTCTTCTGGTTTGATTCATTGGCCAGAGGGGCTCACAAAACTCAGGTAAACAGTTTACTTACTAGATTATCAGTTTATTACAAAGGCCATTAAAGGTTACGAATGAACAGTCAGATGAAGACATCCACAGGGTCAGGCCTGGAAGCGTCCTGAACACAGGAGTTTCTGTCCGGGTCGAGTTTAGGAGGTACCAGCCCCCCAGCGTGTGGATATGCTCTGGTTCACCAACCTGGAAGCTCTCTGAGCCCCTCCTTTTGGGTTTTTATAGTGGCTTCATTACATAGACACGATTGATTAAATCACCAGCCACTGGGGACTGGACTCAACCTCCAGCCCCTCTCCCCTCCCTGGATGCCAGGGGTGAGGTGAGGGGATGGGACTGAAAGTTCCAACCCTCTGATTACATGGTTGTTTCCCCTGGCGACCAGCCCCTATCCTTAGGTGCTCTGACAGTCATATCATTAACACAAACTCAGGTGTGGTTGAAAGGGGTTTGTTATGAATATCAGACACCTTTCTCACTCTTATTACTTAGGATGTTTCCAAGAAACAGGGGTGAAGACCAAATATATACTCCTTATTGTAAAGCACCATATCACACAAGTATTTCACGTTTGCTCAACTTTATAAGTGGCTATCAGAGTTATGCAAACGAGCAGATATCTTTAACTTTAGATTTATTTATTTAGAACAACTTTAGACTAAATTTATATTTATCTCTATCTTCCCTTTACCCAGGTCCTTAACACTAACATGTGACCTATCCACGGCACATTTGTCAAAATTGAGAAATCAATGCATTAACTACAGGCGTTATTCAGATTTCGTCAGTTTTATGAATGTTGTCCTTTCTCTGTTCCAGGAGCCGATGCAAGACAGCACATTAGATTGAATCATTGTATCTTCTTCACCTCTTCTGGTCTGTAACAATTTCTCATCTAGTTTTTCATGACTTTGATACATTTAAAGAGTTCTGGTCAGGTACTTTGTAGAATGTCCTTCGTTGGGGTTTTGACTTATCTTATGATTGGACTGGGATTGTGGATGCCAGGGGAGAAAACCACAGAGGTAAGTGCCCTTCTCATCACATCACATCAGGGGCTACAGAACATGACTCTTGACTGATGAGATCAACATTCATCACTGGCTAAGGTGGGGTCTTCCAGGTTTCTCTAATATAAAGTCACTTTTTTTTCCCTTTCCATACTCTCTCTGTTGGAAGCAAGTCACTAAATCCAGCCCCTACTCAAAAGGAAGAGAATTAAGCTCCATTTCCTAGACAAGGGATTATCTACAAAGATTATTTAGAATTCTTCTGTATATGTCCTTCAACATACCTGTTTTATTTTTATTGTTTTATCGGTGGTGCACTTTTGTTTGTTTGTTTGTTTGTTTTGCAAATATACACCCAATCATTCCAGTAGCATTTGTTGAAAAAACTCATTTTTCCTTTTAATTGCATTTACATCTTCGTAAAAATTCAGTTGACTATATTTTTGTGAGTCTATTTCTGGGCTCTCTATTCTGTTTTATTGTTCTATGTGGCTATCTTTCCACCAATACCCTACTGTATTGATTACTGCAGTGTTATATGAAGTCTTAAAACCAGGTTCCAAGGTCCTTCAACTTTGTTCTTTTTCAGAATAGCTTTGGGTATTCAGTCCCTTTACCTTTCCATAAAAATTTTAGAATCATCTTATTAACATTTCAAAACAACTTTCTCAGTTTTTGTTTGTGATTCCATTGAATCTATCAATCAAATCTTAATAATACTGAGCCTTCAAATCCATGAACATGGTGTATCTTTCCATTTATTTAGATCCTCTTGATATTTTCATTTGTTATAGTTGTCAGCATATAGGTCCTGCATATATTTCGTTAGAGTTAAACTTAAGTACTTCGTTTCTGTGCTATTTTTAAAAGTATTTTATAATGTCAAATTCTATTTTGTATTGGTGGTATATAAGACTATGACTGACTTTTGTATATTTACTTTATATCTCACAAACTCGCTAAACACATATTTTTGAAGAAAGAAAAAGGCACAATCTACCTTGATTTTCTCACTGATTAGTAAAATCCTTAACTCAAAGGAAGTTGAAAAAGATGTTTGAAGACCAAGCCTATAATATTTTTTATATTAGAGATAGTTCACAGGAAAAGATCCACAGATGGCTCCTGAATGTATGAAAGGAAATATAAATTGAAACTATTAAGAAACCATTTCTCACCTCTCAGATGGGCAAAGATTAAAAAGTCTAATAACACCATTGCTGGCCAGGCAGAGGGGAAAGAGCCTTATCTTCCTGGTACAGGCCCACGTGAAAGGCAATTTGGCAATGTCTAGCAAAATTACAAAAACACTCTAAAACTCAGCAATTCCACTTCTAGGAATTTATCCTACAGATATTTTTACAAATATGCAAATAACATATGTGTGAGATTATTTCGTTTAATATGTTTATAATACAAGAATGAAACAATTTAAATGTGCATCGATACCCAGTTGACTAAATATGTTATATCACACTGCAATACAGCACAGTCATAAAAATAGATCCTTAAAATATATTATCAAGTTTTAAAAGTAAGGTACAGGAATAGTTTAAGAAGAAAAATCAAAGACTATATTCATATATGTGTGTGTATGTATCACATCTCTGGAAGACATAGTTGTATCATTTGTTGCCTGTAGGAAAGAAAACTAGTGCTTGATTGAGAGGGTGGGAAAGAGAATTTTTTACTATCCTATTTATGTTTTTGGAATTTTGAGATTTGGTACTAAAAATTGTCTTATATCTGCACACTTCTAAAATCTTAGCAATACTTCCCAACCTCTTCTAAAATCTTCCAAAAGAAAATGATAGGTTTCAAGGCCATTTATTAAAAATAGAAAACTCTGATTATTTCTAATTAAGTTACAAAAGCAAAGATTGATAACTGGAAAAGTAAAATTGTATTAGGTAAATTTGAATAAAATCTTTGATTAATTGACATATAGAATTTAAGGAAAGAATATAATGATTATTATGTGCAGCCAACAAGAATTTCTTTTCCTTAGATCTGCATACCACGGTGAGAATTAATTTCAAATATCCATTAAATCTGAGCATGGAAATAAACGGATCTTGAAACTAGCCCTTTAGTTATTGATCCACTAAGCATTAAACCAAAGTTTTCAAATCTAATGAATCCCATTCAATCTTTCTGCTCTCACTAAAAACATTTTATTAATAATAATTCAATTAGAGAAAGATATTTTGTGCTGTTAATACAAGTTTTGAATGTTAATTTAACCTCTGTCTCACCCTTTTCCAAATTTTAGTTTTGTTATGTTTATAATTTACATCACGTATTAATACAGAAGAGGATGAGTGTGATTTATAATTCAGTGTACACCTACTGGGAATACACACTTAATTTCCTTTACCAATGGGATTTGTGATAAAGTTTAGAGACTGCTGCTTTAGAAACAAGCTCTCACTGGAATGGGAGGCCCCAGTGCAGTCGAGTAGCGAGGAAGAAGAAGAAAGGAGAAGTAGACAGTTCCAAAATGTAGTTACCACCTAAGTCCCAAGAAATAGAATTCTAGAATCTCTAGAGAGTTGGAGACAGAAGAGCTAAGAATTCTTCTTTCTCTAAAGCTCTAAAGAAAGGTCCTTGGTTGAGGCCAAGATCACTTGTGCCTTGTAAGAATCAGGAATGGCTTCATGGGCTACAGGAAGCTCCTGTGAGCTGCCGATCACTGATTGAGTAAGTAGAAGTGTTTCTCCGCCAGAATCACCTGAGGGGTGTCTGTGAGGCAGGTACCTTTTTAGTAAGACCTAAATTACTCTAATGAAGCCACTGTCCCAAAGAATCAGCAATGGCAACCCCTGGCTTGAAGGATGTAGAACTTTGTACTTGGGACCAGCACTGCTGTGGGGTTTTGTTTTATTTTGATTTGTTTGAGACCAGTGAGATTCTAAGACAAGGGGTGGAAACCATCTGAATTTGTAAGCTCTGTGTCATAAACCTCGTTGGTCTCCTTCTCAGTGCCTGGCACAATGCTAGGTTATAGCTCACTGCTATACCCCAGGGACTTTTGCTATAAAGGGCCAGATAATAAA
This sequence comes from Monodon monoceros, assembly GCF_005190385.1. Classification (NCBI taxonomy): domain Eukaryota; kingdom Metazoa; phylum Chordata; class Mammalia; order Artiodactyla; family Monodontidae; genus Monodon; species Monodon monoceros. Next base: position 1,691,798 of record NW_021703778.1, read on the forward strand.
TATTTTAGACTTTGTGGTCAACACGGTCTCTAACACAACACTCAACTGGAAAAAGCAGCCATATACAATATATTACTGAATGGGTGTGGCTATGTTCCAATAAAACTTTACTTACAAAAGCAGACCTAGCTAATGACCCTTGCTACTCACCAGTATGTATTCCAGACACCCCATCTGAGATGTAGTCACCTTATTGCTTAATTACTTTAAAGCCCCCATAATGATTCTCCCTCTGGCCTTGCTGAATACTCAGCCCTGTTTTTAGCCTCACCTCTCAGCTGGAAAACTTAGCTCCACGAGGAGAAACTAACAACTCTAGAAACTTCTAGACAGATAAAGAAAATGATACTGAATGAAAATATGTATGAATATCAGGTTCAGTATGAGGAACAGTATTCAGAAATTTCACTCCACCCTCATCCCAGCAAGGTTGTCCTATTTGGGGAAGACAGATTCCTTCAAGAGAGGAACCACTTCTGGAAAACCAGTAGCCAGTGAGGCATGGGCCTCTTGATCCTACTCCCATTTTAAATAATTCAGTGGGGTCTCTTTACGCCCTCTCCACTCCCACCACCAACACTTTCCTCCTCTTCTGACCCACAGTCATCCACCCCATCTTGCTCCTCAGCTGACACCAGACTTTTAGGAAGGCCCGTGAAACAGTGATGGAAGAAACCCAAAAAACATTGCATTTGCAATGTAATACTGATATTTTTGAAGCAACATTCCCACATTTGGAAAAGTACCAAGGAAAGAGAAAGGAAGAAGGATAAGGTGCTAAATCTTCTCCCTTTAATAAACCTCCATCAATAAATCGTAAAGTGGTCCATGTAGACCCTTGTATATTTCATCTCTGGCTGAAACTGAGGTGTCTGTTTCCATGTGCGTAGGGAATGGTTACCTCTTAGTATTCTATTTTTTGTTTTGTTTTGTTTTGTTTCATAGAGTTAAAATGGGAGTCCTAGAAATGCTTCACACTCTGTGGTTTCCATCCGGACGTCAATAGAGGGTTAATTTCTTTGCATGCCTGGTCCCCGGGAACATAGCATTTACTTGAAAGTAACCATGTAGAAAGGGTTAGAGAGCCTGCACTCACCCTTTCCCTGTACTGTGTACTCACTGCCCTTGGTTTTTCCCTGATGCTGGCTCTGAATGTTCACAAGTGACAGGAAACATTTAGGCTGGCCGATTTCGAAGTTCTCATTGGCGATACACTTAGTCTCAGGAATCAGGACAAAGCAGGGCTGTCTGATGTGGTCTCTCATTTTTGACAGGTTCTGCCTTCAACACGCCTGGGGATGAAGGCTGCTGGTACTTTGGCCCTGATGGGCTGCCTGATCACAGTCGTTGAACCCAAAATCTACACTCGCTGTAAACTGGCAAAAATATTTTCGAGGGCTGGCCTGGACAATTACCGGGGCTTTAGCCTTGGAAACTGTGAGATTTCTCCCTTCCTGTTCTTTTTCTTCCCTTGGACTCTCCCTTGGGATGTCAAAGGCCCCATCCACACTCACTTCTGTTTGCTCCAAGCCTGTCCATGCTCTGCCCCACCAGGGACGGCTGCTGGCTGTTCACATGTCCTCAACTGCTGCTCTCGGGGGCTTCTCTCCTCCTGCCTGCCCCTCTTGTCCTCACTCCTGGAGTCCTGTACGAATGACACCAGCAAGGGAAGGGGAAAACACCGCCATTCTTGCTGACAGTGTAGGGGGCAGATCTGACGTTTAGTCTACTCCAAACTCAGCCACTGACTATGTGTGCCACCCTGCCCATCCTGTGCCCCTCGGGTGCACTACCAGCCCTGACCCTCCCCAAGCTTTGTCGGGAGCAGAGCATGTTCCCTTAACCTGTATAAGGGAACTCTCCCCCTCAGAGCAGGGTTGGAGAAAAAAATGCATTTTTTTCCCTCACATTTCTGGCTTTTTCTCCCTCTAGGGATCTGCATGGCCTACTACGAGAGCCACTACAACACCACTGCTCAGACTGACCTGGAGGACGGGAGCACCGACTATGGCATTTTTAAGATAAACAGTTACACGTGGTGCAGACATGCGAAGCTGCAAGAGAAAAACCACTGTCGTGTGGCCTGCACAGGTATGCTTTTGACTCTACAAATATTATCCGTAGGGATAGACGGGAAAGTTGATCATGGAATATCCACCCACCTTCTGCTTTAACCAAAATTTGGAGTCCAGATGTGCAAGTAGGTCTGCACCAGGCTAATAAATTATTCAACAGTTCCCCAAGGTGACACTCATGATCCTGTGGCCTACTTGTCCAAAGATGACTTTTCCCTCCTAGGGTAGTTTTTATGAAGCCCACCACAAAAACAGGGGCCTGGATAAATGACCTTACTACCCTTTCATGCATAGAAAAGTTAAATATATTCATTAAGAAGGAAAAAGCTGTTCACCAACTGCTTTCCATAAGCAATTCACTCAATACATGCAGTTTATGCTTCTTTGTACAGAATGAGACAAATAAATTCACTTCACATAGCACTTCGTAAACAGCAGAAATGACGCTAGAATTCACTTCCAAGTCTTTTACTTCAATCACTTGAGAAATATATGTGTGCACAGAACTGAGCATAGCAGGACGCATCAGACACGAATTCTGGTGTTAGGGAAGAGAATATGTGCTTATACGAAGTTCGATAAATGACTGTAAACGGGTGTGGGCTTCCAAGGAAAGAGATATTATTAATAAAGTCATGGGAAGCTTTGTAGACATAATGATATTTTACCTAAGATTTGGAAGATAGGTAAGATTTGGATATTCAAAGATAGAGAAGTGTCATTCCAGGTAAGGAGAACAAAAAAGCAAAAATGTGCATGAAAAATAACAGGACATGTGGTTGTAAACGTTGATGACTACCTGACCGCAGAGCACCTTGGGACCCAGGCTAAGGAGCATACACTGATTTCTGCCTGCACTAGGAAATCAGAATAGGTCAGTTGATTCAACATTGCTTCAGAAAAATTAATATGCAAGCTGGGTGTGAGAGAGATTAAAGAAGAGATGATTTAAGTGAGAGATAAAAAGACCTGAATGATGGTCATGGCTGGTGGTATGGAGAAGAATATGCAAGGGACACTCAATGGTAGAAGGATGGAGTGAATAAGTGGTTGTCTTGTTTGCTCCCCCTCTAGAAGGTAAGTTCTGTGAGGGCAGGAGTTTTATCTGTTTTGATCACTGGTGTATCCTCAGTGCCTAGAATGGTCCCTGGCCATTGTTGGAGCTCAAGAAATATTCATTAACTAAACGAATGTAGGGAAAAGAGCAAGGGTGAAGACAAAGAGTGATAAAATTCCTTAGGAGCAGGAAATAAACTTTTATTTCTCTTGGACACATACAAGATAATCAGTACATAACTGTGAATGTATGAATGACGGAACACTATGTTAATTTACCTAATGAGTTGTCCTTACTCCTACAATGCTATGGAATGCTCGCTACCTCCTGACCAATTGTTGGTCAACCCTTAATTTAGAGTATTCTTTTGTTGAGCCAAAATCCATGTCCTTATAGCTTTATTCCATTAATGCTAGTTTTTCCTTCTGGATTTATTCAAAACAGATTTTCTCTATTTTATACACAGCAACTTATTAAATGTTTGAAAATAATTAGTAGGTATTTCTCATCTTCAATTCTTATCTCCGAGGCTCAAACATTCAGTACCTTCACTTTGTTACAGGTTTGACTTTTAAACTCCTTCCCTTCTTGGTCGCTCTCATTAGCATCTCCTATGAGCTTGCCAATAGAGTCTTCTAGTTAAACATGGTGGTTGGATGTGTATATTGTTAGAAGCTGGAAAGTGAGAGGACAAATGGTGACTAATTTAGCAATTAGAGAATTGCTAAATCCTGAATTTTAAACTGACCATGGGAAAGCCAAGAAGCAACCACAGGATCCCAAAAGGGCTCAGAAATTAGCAGCATCAGCTACTTCCGGAAACTGGAGTGAAGGCAGGTTGACAACAGGATGATCAGTTGGAAATCCAGTTAAGGAGCAGCTGATTCCCCTCCTGATTCCATTCATGTATTGACTGCTCCTCCTCAACCCTGGCAGGATACTGGGGCTCTCTCTCCTGGACAGGATAAGTAGAACATCTCTCAACTGAGAGACCTCGCCAACATTTGAGTGTGAGAGCTCCATACTAAACATGGAGTTAAGTTTCTGTAGTCCCAGTCACCTTCCTCCACTCCGATCCTGGAATGTTGGCAACCAGCCTAGCCTCTCCAGAAGAGAAGACCTTGTTCTGGGGAATCCAGCCAGATGGAAAGGAAGTAACTGAAGTGGGACTTGCCAGTGAACAAACTAGCTAGATCTCCCTACAGTGAGATGCACAGTTGAAAATCCCCACCTCTGTGTACAGAACTCCTAATCAGCTCTTTAGTGTCCCTCTCCTAAATAAGTGCAGATAACTGAGGGGCATTAGACTTCATAGGAGCGTCACTGACATGAAAGAATGAGACCACCACCACCACCACCACCAATAACAACAAAAACCAGATAAAAGTAACTTATTGAAAGCAGAGATTATGCTGGGAAATGAAAACTTCAAAAAGAAACTATCATTAGTATCTTTGATATGTTTACATTTATAGTGAATTTCTCATTGACAGCATATAATTGGGTGTTGCTTTTATAGCCAGTCCAACAACTTCTGCTTTTCAACAGTAATGTTTAGACCAGGGAACTTTTTCTGAAAGGGACAGATAATAAACAGTTTAGGTGTTGTGAGCCTTATAGTCTCTTTTGTAACTATTCAACTCTTCACGTAGCACAAAAGCAGTCACAGACAATACGTAAATGAATGGGCATGATTGTGTTCTAATAAAACTTTATTTACAAAAGCAGAGGGTGGGCCTGTGGGTCCTACATAGTTTGCTGAACCTTGATTTCGATAATTTATATTTAATGTAATTGCTGATATGATTACTTTAAAATCTACCATCTATTTGTGGGATCTATCCATCTATTCTTGATTTATTTTTCCTGCCTTCTTTTGGATTAATTGAATCTTTCCAGTATTCTCTCTTATTTCCACCACTGGCTTATTAGCTGTACTTCTGTTTTATTTTTAGTGGTTCCTCTAGGGTTTACAATATGCATCACATTTTACCTTCAAAAAACATTATACCACTTCACATATAATAGAGTTCACCCTTGATTTTCTCCGGCTCCCTGTAGATAATGTGTCCTTTTTCCTCTAGCCCCTTTTTACAATTTCCTCTTTGTCACCAATTTTCAGCAATTTGATCACAAATGTCTGTTTTTTGTGTGTGTTTATCTTACTTGATATTCGCTAACATTTTGGATCCCTGAGTGGATAATTTTTTAATTTCTCCTTCTAGGAGTCTAATAACACATGTGTTAGATCATTTAATGTTTTCCTATAGGTCACTGAGGCTCTTCATTTTTTTTTCAGCCTTTTTCACTTTCTTTGTTTTTTTCTTTTTCAATTGTTTCCACCACCCTCTGTTCAAGTCTCTGATCTTTCTTCTGAAGTGCCTCACCAGTTGAATGTTTCATTTCAGATAATGCATTTTTTCAGTGCTAGGTAATTATTTTATATCTTCCATTTCTCTCATTTGATTCATGTTTTCCTGTAAGTCCTTGATAGCAATAAACATATTTATAAGCACTGTTTTAAGTTTCTTGTCTGCTAATTCAATCAACTCTGTCACTTCTGGGTCTTCCCTTTGACTGATCTTTCTCCTGGTTATGGGTCACATTTCCATACCTCTTTGTACATGCGATCGCTTTTTGTTGGATACTAGACAGCGTGTGTATTACATTGTTGAGTGTCAGGGTTTTGTTGTCTTCCTTTAAGGATTATTGAAGTTCATCTTGGCAAGCAGTCAGTTCTGGCCAGGGATGCTCTAGAGCAGTCATTATGGGAGGATTAGTTCAGCCTTACTCTCAAAGTATTTTCCTTTTAGCCTCTCTTGAATATCCTGAGGTTCAGCAAAGTCTCTCTCCTCTGGCCAGTCAGAAATCACGTCTCCCAGCCCTGGCTGATCCCTGCAATTGTTGAGGTCCCTCGCAACACTTCTCTGACTAGTCTCATGGGGTTTTACCCTTGACATGCCCGGTTTGGTCTTCAGCCAAAGACTCGGTGACATCTCTCTGCAGAGCTCAGGTGTGCTCCTTTTGGTGACTCCTTCCTCTCAGGGAGCCTCTCGACAAATGCCAACTGTCTCAGCCTCTCATCTCTGTCTCCTCCACGTAGACTGCCATCTCCTGTCTGGGTTTTACCTTCAAGGTCTGGAAAGTGGCACTGGGAAGACAGTCACAGAGGTCACAAGGTGAGCCTCGTCTGGTTTCCATCTCTCAAGGATTCTGCATTCCCTGTTGTCTAATGCCTGAAAATCATGATCACATGTTTTGTCTAGTTGTCTAGTTGTTTACAGTAGGAGAGAAAATCTGCCGCTCACGGCCGTGCTTGACTTTACATGCAGTTTACTGATTGAGGATTGTCCAATGTTGTGCCAGTTAAGGAAGTCTGGGGTAAATGTATATCTGCAAGACAACCACGGATTCTCAGAAATTAAAATGTTAGATGGTTCGTGGTTAGAGGTGAAGGATCACTCATATCTGCTTTCTCGTCATCAAAAGCCTGGGATTTTTAGGGACAGCTTTAAAATAGAAAACAGGATGTTGGTTTTATACCCTAATCACCCTCTATGACCGGCCGCCCCCAGCCTCAGGCCAGAGAGGCTGTAATTAGGGACAATGTCATTCTGTCCCATGGATTACAGAAGTAGGGACATTCGTCATGGGAACCTAGAAACAAGCTAGCATTAGAGTGTGTGTGCAAGGTAGGTGACACCTCATGCGTGTACAGAATACATGCACCTCACGCCCACCCACTGAAGCTACGTGCTCTTGTTAGTACCAGACCAAACCATATTCCTCAGATTGCTGCCGGCCTTCGCAAACTATTTGGACATAATATTTGTTATATATACATATATAGAAATATAAACATATCTATGTATACACAAACTCACATACCTATAATAATATAATAGCAATCTTTATTTCCCTCCAATAACTTAGCCCTCATTAAAATAAGAGATGTTTAAGAAAACCATCATTGCCCCCTGTATCTAGGCTAGCCCACTTACATTAATCTCTATTTCTCATATCAGCCTGGTATCTGAGTTGGCCATTGTCACTTCAGAGAGTACGAGGAGATGTAAATTCTGGGTTAAGATAGTGGTATTTCCATTGGGGGCCAGGACTATGCTGGGGAGAGACAGACTTTGCAGTAGAACTCATCTCACCTGAAAAGAACGAGTTCTTTTTGTGTAGATTGTTGCTGTTTTCTTTTGTTGGATGGGAGAGAATAAATGATTCCATGGAACGATGCTTTGATGTTCAACCTAACCCTTTCCTTGTCTGTGTTTGACTGGACAGAATTGTCTACTTGAAGTAAATGGAGCAGAAGCCATTCTTGGCTCGGGCGCCGGTATATACCTGCTCTCTGGGCTCATTTCTGCCCCTCTGCTGCCCCTCTGTGGCAATTTCACTGGGTTTCTCACATCTCAGCCCCGTGCCAGGTTCTTTATTCCCCAGCCCCGACCTAGCTTAACACATTATCCTAAGGAAATTCAAACTCACGTCCAACTTGCACTTGCAAAACCTCTCAGTTGTGCAACAAACTGGGACATTGACAAACACTTTCCACCATCTGTACGACCTGGGCCTGCAGTACCTACGCCTCCCACCAAGCCGTGCACAGCATCTCCAGATGGGCAACCTGCCGCACCACAAACACGAGCTTTGTTCTCTGTGTACTGGCCCCAGGGCTGCGCCGAGGCAGGTCTAACAGCGTACCCTCTGCTTCTTCCCTACTCTGTGTAATCTGTGTCCTGCCATCCCTGGAGACCCCAGAGAACCCACTTCTCCTAGGAAACAGGCCCCAACCACGTTCAATCACAAACACCAGTGTCTCAAGCACTCATCAGGAATGTATGCACACGAAATAAAGTGTTTCTAAGTAATCTGAACTTGTATTAGATACCAAGCCCTTAAGTTTGGATAATAATTACTTGAAAAATTAATGAAGTATTTATACTTTTATTATCGACTTTGTTAGCAGACGGTGTTGCACAGGCGGGAACCTTGTTGCAGTAGCTCTGTTGGAAGGAAGTAGCCTTAGGTTTGAAGGCAGACTCGCTTACTGGGTGTATGACCTCAGTTTACAGGGATGATAATGGCTGTAGCCATGGTAATCCTGTAGTATGAGGGAGATAATGCATGAAGAGGCTTCATATGTGCTGGACATAGGGTACATTTTCCATAAAGGTCAACTAATAGCAATAGCTATTGTTATAAATAATTCTCTTCCCAGAAACAAGGCAAAAGACTTTTATAAGCTAATAAAGCTTTATTTGCTTTCCAGAAAAGTTGAATCCACTACACTTCCATCAGCAAGAACTCAGGAGTGCATATGTCATTGCACCCTTGTCAATATCGAGCGTTACCCAATTCCTACAAAATCTTTGCTCAGTTGTTAAATAGAAATTCTGTCAAATGGTTTGGGTTTTTGTGTCTTGGATTGGTGATTGTGGTGGGCGTGGATGTGGATTTCCCAGGTTCCCCTCAAAGGAAGGACATTTGGTCCCAGCTGCATTTGTGTGATTTGCACACTCTCTACTAGCACCTGCTCGGGTGTCAAGAGCTGCATCCCCTAAGGTTCTGCCCCTGTGGGCAGCCCAAACCCGGGGAGTGAGTGCAGCAGGGGTATAAAAACTGGGCCTCAGAGGGGTCCAACCTGGGCAACTCTGATGGGCAACATTCACCACAGGCTCAAGGTCAGGGGGTGAGGTTTGATGGGCCTAGATCACAGCTATGGTCTCCGCCTGCCCAGCCCTGCTTCTGCCCATTTCTTCTACAGGCGTGGATCCCTAATAAATACCTTGCACTCCAAACCCATCTCAGCAACTGCTTCTGGAGAAACCAACTTGCAACAGAAATGATGTTGGACTTTTTTTTGTTTATTTGACTTTTTCTGTCGTGTTTGTGTTGAGAAGGATTTTGAGGCCACTTCTGGTGAAGCAATATCAATGAACACATTTTCAGTTGAAAGATTTGTTACATCTGAAAGCCATAGAAAAAGTAACAAAGGCAAAGATTGATGTATTTGACATAAAACTTAAAAATTTCTGCATGTGAAAAACACCTTGGGTAAAAAGAAAATTATTGCACAAACCAGAAAGTTACAATAGACAAAAGTTTAATAATTATCTATAAAGAGATGTTCCATGTCAAATTAACACAAGTAAAGAAAACACTGTACTGACCTCTCTCACTTGTGTGTTTCTTTAGGACATAAAAAACATTTTCCTGTTGTGTTTTCCCTAAACACATTTCCAAAAACCTTTCAGGGCTGGTCCATTCCTCTGAAACATCAAGGAGTCTGAAACTTTAAGATATGGATGGTCTAGAAACAAAAACAGTTCTTTGATTTGTGAAGAAGTGTAACAAAAATAAGGATATGGCTCATGGTTCTTCCAACCCGCCTGCTCCAAAAGCAGTGAGAAAAGTGAAGAAAATCTGATTCGGGCCTCCCCAGCTCCAACAATAAAATCTCAGCTAACCCTCTACTCTCTCTTACAGACTTGATCACTGACGACCTCACAGATGCAATTATCTGTGCCAAGAAAATTGTTAAAGAGACAGATGGGATGAACTACTGGTAAGAGTCTTTCCTTGGGAGACAAACTGATGTGGGTGGAACCTACAGTGTGTCTGTCCGTCACCGCTGCAAGGGATGGAGACAAGTTCACCTCTGCAGAGTGGTCCAGTGATTTTCATGTGACTTAGTCTATATCCTCCTCTCTTAGGGTGTGGGTGTGCAGTGAACCTGGTAGAAGGGATTAGTATATGGGGAGGAGAGGTGGTAAGGAGTCAGAATAATTTGCAATTGCTTTCAATGTCAAGGTATTCCAAGCAATGAAGAGAGAGGTGCTTTCTCATGTGAATTGGAGAGCATCCGTGAAGACAACACACCAGAGGAAAAAGCTCGAGTTTGCTCTAGATTTGGATAAGGTTTTGGAAGTCTATGGCAGGGAGAGGAAAATGACCATGTCAGTTGCATGAGAAATGGACAGGAAACTTCCCCAGGTTGTGCATGAGACATGGCTAAGCTGGCGCCCACGGTCATCTCTGCGGCTGTGTTTCTTGTGTTGTTAATCAGGTCACTCACTTGGGGATCCCAAATTTTCAGAGATGTGGATGTTTAACAAAATGACCCATCCTTATAAAAGTTGCTTACTTGTTGCCGAGGCTAATATGGGCTCTAGGAAAAAACTAGGGAGAGGAAAGTCTTAACAAGGCAAAAAGATAGAGTCCTTGGATCTCAGTAGCAAATGACACTGAACCCTGGGCACCACGGGTTACATGGGTTAATTGTCTATGGTGTTTGAACCTCAGAATATTTGGATTGTCATGCTTTTCTCTGTTGTTCCTGCTTCCCTCTCCTCCTTAGGCAAGGCTGGAAGAAGCATTGTGAGGGCAAAGACCTGTCTGGGTGGAAAAAGGGATGTGAGGTTTCATGAACTGGACTGGCACCAAGGATGCTTCACAACAGCCCCCTAGGATTTGTAAGAACAGTCGTGTCATCTTGTCTCCCTTCCTCCTAATAGTCCTTCTAGAGTTGGAGAGGGAAAGTTAAGCTATATTTTTAAGGAAATAAATAGTTCCATTTAAATGTCTTGACTTTACCCTGACTAAATTTCAATGATGTCGTAATAGCACATGGTTAAGACTTGAAAAGTAACCTACAAAATGTTCTAGCCCTGGAAGGAACAAGCTTCTCTTCTTTACTGTAATAAGTCCTGATTCCTGTGGCCCTGAAATGGCTGCTTATTTTAAAAATACGATTCCCAGGTCAAGGAGAACGCTGGAGGAATGACCATAGTTTGCTGACCTCTGTCCTGGAGCAGTAAGCCCTTCTTCTCCTGGTCATCGGATGAATAGCCCTTCCTCAGCTCATCTCTGCCAGAGAGAATGTTCCTGATTCCTCCAGGCAGTTATGATGGGTATTCTAATGGGACCAAATAGATGAAGTTGCAGCTCTTAGCCCCAGGGTTCCCCATGTTACTCCAACATCCATTTAAATTAAACCTATCAAAAACCACACTTACATCCTCATGACAAAATTGTTTCCAGACTTAGACCTACAGATTTCATTAGTTTGCTCGGAAACTGGCCTGACTAAAGATATTTCATTAGCTGGAACAGTGGGCTGAGGAGTTCAGATCCCCAGAGATATTCCCAGGATGCCCTCTGCTCCATGCAGGGGTGGCTCCTCTACAGCACAGCTCCACTCTGCTGAGTTTTGCCTTGTCCATTCTCCATCCTGCTAGGGTTAGAAGTGGTTGGGCCTGTGTTGTTGGAACTTTAGGGTCAGGTTGAACGCAATCTGACTGTGAGAATGCACCGAACTGAGGTTTGTTGGAAAAACTGTTATGCCTGCAAATAAGTTGCCCACTTAGAAGAAAGTCCCCACGAGTCAGACTGATGGTTTCGTCATAGCACCTAAATAACCCATAAACACTCTCTAGTGGCCAGCTGCCTCGGTTTACTGTTGGCTCATTCCGCATCCACTGGCTTTACTTGCAGACATAGCCTTTAAAAGCAGAACGCTACTTTCCAAAAGAATATAAACGTTTTATATATGCCTAAACAAACGTAATCCTGTGACAATTTAACAGGCATTACAAAGCACGGAAAAAAAAAAAACTTTCAAAACTTCTGATGTAAGAATCAAAAAATAATTACTTAAGATGGCTGAAGAAAATCTGAGAATTTTAGTGTCCATTACACTGTACTAAATCAACAATCAGTGCTTGTAGAGGTCCATAAATATGTATTTTTCATTATTATTGTCTTGTCATTCATCCACCTTACAGTCTCCATTCTTAGTCAAACCTGCATCTTTAAAACCAGTGGTACCATGTTAATGACATAGGTGGGCATGGGTCCCGGTGCCAGCTATTCAAAGACTAGGGGAAAATTTTTTAACAAAACAAAAATCCAAATCCAAAAAGTTCCAAGGTGAAGGGAAGCTAGCTGGCTCCACAATTTGATGGATCTTTTTGCAAAACTCATAAATGTTCTAAGCATGCAATCTTACTATCTCTCTTCCCAAGTGTTTCATTTATTATTTCCATACATAATAATTTAGGATAAAAAATGCATTATCCTGGATAGTTTTCCACAATCAATACCCTCTTAAATTCAAGGGGAAAATATTACTCCTATTCCTGAGTTATCTTTATTTATTAAAATAAACTAGATTTACATTCGCTTATACAGTTTCCAAGACATTTGGAAACAGATTTTCAATTTCTCCTCACAACAACATTATCAGCTCCTTACCAGAAGCAATGAGCACACAGCGGTGTAGATACTGGGGTGTAGAGCTGCTTATGGGGGTACATTCTTTCTTTGGGGACTCAGCTCTGCCTGAGTCTTGGGACTTCCCTCCACTAGGATCTGTCCCTTTGCTTCCCAGCTGGTTCCCTGTTGTTACTCAGCACTGTCTGTCTGGTCCATCACTTTTTCTTGATGCACCCTGAACCCAATATACCATTTGCCCTTGGGTGTCTTTGGTCCCGGTTTTCCCAAAAAAACCAGGGAGATTGTACCATTTCCCTGTCACCTATTCAAGCCCCACCCAGACCGCATGAGGCCTCTCTGCTCCTCCAGCCTCCTAATGGTCTCCTCTATGGTCTTCCCTAATGGCTCAGTGTGGACTATTTAATGTAGGTGTGAACCATGCAATGAGGTCATCAAGCATTGGTGATCTCCCCTGGTTCGTAAGCTCCTTGCGGCCTGGATCATGTGTTTTACTTCTATATCCTCCACAATCCTTTTTGCAGCGCTAAGCACATAATATTTGAGATTTGAAAATGTTTGATATTGATTTTTGGTACTCCTGGACACATGCAGAATCATGGAAAAACTAGGAATAAGATCTTGCCTTTACAACATTTTAATTTTCAAATCAGGCTCACATCCATTATTCCAAATGCTCTCACAAACATCTTGGGACATAGAGTGTAACATAATCTTCATTTTATGCAGAAGCCATTGAGATATGGGAAGGGTGACTGTTTTCCCAAGGCTCACAGTGCCACAGCGAGGAAGCCAGGGGCCATGCCACCCTAGAAGAATCTTCAGAACCCAGTGCAAGAACAGTGTCCTAGTCCCTTTAGGGACAAGCTGTCCTGAGCCTCTCCTCTGTGTTCAATACAGCTACTTCCTTGAGTACCCTGCTGACCTAAAACAATAAAACAGTTATTTTACCAACAAAGTGGGTTTATTTGGGAACAGCAAGGAATTGCTCTTTAGAACATGCAGTCTATGGTGAACCAAAGTCAGGTCCAGAGAAGAAAAGAAAGGAGCATTCTTTTATAGAGGAGAAGGGGGAGCTGGGAAAGGTTGTTATAAACAAAGAGTCCACTGGAGGAAACGCCAATGTGTGAAGTGTGGTGGCTTTTCATTGTCTGAGTTGTGACAGTCTCTCATTGGCTGGCCTGTTGCTGGGCGGAGAGAAATTCTTCCTTCCTTGTGCTGGGTGATAAAGTAGTAACTTTCCTGCTGGAGATGTAATTGACATGGAGTGGGAGGGCACTAGAGCGTCCCCTTCCGGCCTCCCAACTGCATTTTAAATGAGGTTTCTGTTTTCACAACCCCAAATACAGCACAAACTCTAGCCAGCCCCTGAAAGATCTATGAGAAAAGGGTAGGAAATGCTCTCCCACCAAATTTAATGTCTTCAAGGTGAATTTTTCCAGTAAAGACTTCATTAGGAGGCTTAGAAAGATTTCCTGTGTCCTCCCAAAATGGAAGGAAAATGCTCTGGATTTCTAAAATGTGAAGAAATAAACATGTATTACTTCTTCCAACTAGAAGAATAATTACATTTTTTAATCAAAAAAATCTAAAACAAGAAAATCATTTCTTCCAGCATAAGCCAAGTGGCCACTACAGCCCACGCTCTTTGGGTTGTTCTGCCAGGGTCTTCTGGCCTTGCATTTCCTCAGCAGTGGCCTGAGAAAGCACTACAGACGTTACTGTCATCCAGGGCAGCTGCTCCACAGACTGTCAAGCCACTAGCAGTTCTTGATAGGCTATGATGTCCTGGACGGAGATTCACACAACCAGCTTCCAAAGGAGCCGATGCCTAGGAGAGCTGGGGATCCAGGGGGAACCCCAACTGTAGCAGAGAATTTGGACCACAGTGGGCTTCCTTTAGGGCCCCCGAGGCACCTACATGGTACTGTGACTTGGATAGGTGACCCTCTCTTTCCCTCATTTTCTTTCCGTCTCATGTCTGGTTAGTTCTACAGTTCAGAAGAGTAGGAAAAGGAGGCACATGCAAACTGTCTAAATCACAGAGACACAAGCCCATCTGTTTAAGTTGGTCCTCCTCTAACAGCAGAAAGAGGGGGAAACGGAAGATCAGGTAGTAATGAACAATCTCCCTGGAGAGGGGAAAGGCGAAGAACGACAAAGAATATATTTTCTTACACTAGGCTGCAACTTGAAGCACGACAATGGGTTGTGCTTACTTGACAACACAAATGCATGGTGTTCCCCTTTTCTTGGTTTTGGTACTTTTATTGGGTGGGCTCTGATTTTAACAGTACATATTCATTGTGGAACATATAGAAACTATTCTTCAAAACCATAAAAATATTCTCCCCGTTCATTGATAAATGCTGTTAATACTTTTGGTCTTCCTTCCATTTTTTTTCTATTTTTTATAAAGTTGGAATTACGGAGTTTTAATTTTGTAGCCTGCTGTTTTCACTTAATATACTGCAAGATTTTCCCCAATTAATATTTTCTAAAATATATGTGATCCATGAGAACAGCACCATAGTTACTGTGCTGTCCCATAATTCATTTTCTCTTTCCCCTATTATTGCATATTTGGGTTAATAACCAGGAGTGTTTTTAGGTCTGGACTCTAGGCCAGTTTTTGCAAAAAGGGGTCTTTCTTTTCCCAGTGCTTTTATTCTCCTCCACACTTCACCAAAAGCCCTCAATCCGTAATTTTATGGGGTCCATGTTTCCACAGACTCCTTCGCTGCTTTGGGGATGACTTCAACAGAGACAAAAAGGTGATATCGGTCACATTTTCCAAACAATTAAGATCTGCCATTTGGTCCGACATTGAGAGAAAAGACTCAGAGCGGGAACTGTTCTGAAAAACCCAACCCCCATGGTTACCATGCCGTTCCACCTCCTGTGAAATGGGAATAATATTTGCCACGCACAGCTGTGGTAACGATTTAGCAACAATGTCAGAAGCACTAGTGGCACAGACCAGACTTTTAATAAAAATCGGTTACTATTACTCTATTTCTACATTATTCTTTCTCCAGTATGTTGAACAGGCGATTTCTAACAGGGACTGCCTACAGCAGATCGAGCTACATTTGGTGTGAAATAATGGCATTTCCTGGAGGGAAAGGGGGAGATCTTGCCTGAAAGAAACCGCGGGTGAAACCGAGGCCGAGTGTGTTTCACTAGGTCCGTGCTGAGCCGCTGAGATTTCCAAGCCACAGGGTAAAAAGTTAAGGTCATCTCTAGGCTTCTCCACCCGCTACCACGCTCCCACTGGCAACATAATTCTTAGGGCGAGGAAGAAAAAATAAATCTAGAGTTGCCTTGAAAAGCATTCATGCAAAATACAGGCAGGATTCATAAGTAATCGGACTTCTGCATCGGTTTTCAAAACAGTGTCCTGTTACCAGCTAGAGCAAACGGAGCCCTTTCAGCCCCGGGAACTGACAGGCGGTGCAGAGGGCAGACTGGAAAAGATTAAATATTTGTGCAGAGCGCCGCACACCCCTTCACAAAGGGCCGCCTTCGTCGGGGAGAAAAGGAAATGCGAATCGGGGGAAAGGGATGCAAGAACTGAGAAGAGAGCCTTATCTCCGCGGAGCAGGGGCTGCCTCGGGAGGAGGAGGTGGCCAAGTGGAGAGCGGAGAACGAGCTGCGCCGTTGCAGCCTTTGGGCGCTGCGGAGGCTGCACTTTTGACCCTGGCAGTGGAGGCAGGCCAAAGGGCTCCGGTGGGGGGGACGGACACAGGATGGGGAGAGTCCTGCACTTGCCAGGCTGTGATGGCAGAGAGGCCAGAGAGAGGCGCCCTGGGAGAATCCCGCGGGCTCGGCAGCGCGGCCTTAACTCCTAGGGGCCGGAGAAGGAAGGGAGGCTGAGACGGAGGCCCGCAGAGCGAACTGTCTAAATCGGCAAAAGACGTCCAAAGCGAAAGACCAGGAAAGGGAGGTTTTTGAAAATTGTTGAAAGTTGCAATTTTCAACTCCGCTGACAGTCTATCAAAGCCGGCGTCCGCCTCTGAGACATTTTAGTGGCTGCCAGGAACTTGGAATTAAAAAAAGAAAAAGAAGAAGAAGAAGGAAAGAGAAACCTCACACAATAATGTTCTGTGCAGGCAGTAGGGAGATGGCTGATAAGATGAGACTCTTTCAGGAGTTGGGATTTTTCCGTGGACTTTGGAACTCCATCTGGCCCTACCAGGAGGACTAACACAGGATGCTTTGCAGAAAAAGCAGCCCCGGGGAGGCCCTTTGAATCCAGCTCCAATGACCCGCTTGAGGAAGAGGAGGGGGCTCCCGAGGGGGAAGGACAGCCCGTGGTCCCGGGGGCGGCTTAGGCCTGGTCCTCAACCCTCGCTGAACAGGAGCGTCACTGGGAGGGTGTTTTTAATGCCGATGCCCGACTCACTTGTGTTAAATCAGGCTCCCTGAAGGTGGGTGTTTTTTTAATTCCCCGTTAATTCTGATGTGAGGTCAAGGCCATGAACCCCCAGGGAGAGACTTAAAGGGACCCTGCTGGGGGCAGGCCTTCCTTGGGCTCTTGCACCCGAGTCTCCTCACTGGGGAAGAGCATCACGTGCCCCCCACCTTCCCAGCTGCATCTTGGGTCCTCAGGAGGCCTTCCCCTCGGAAGGCGTAGAGGCAGTCTCTGGATCTGAGCTTAACCCCGTCATCCAAGCAGACGGGGGAGACGGAAGCTAAAGTTTTGGTCATGAGCGCGCTGTAGTGTATACAGAAGTAGAAATACAATGCTGTACCCGTGAAAATTATATAATGTTATAAACCAAGTTTACCTCTTTTAAAAAATAATTTAAAAAAAAAGCACAGGGGGAAAAGGGATAGAAATCATACATAAATTATGGTTACCAAAGGGGAAAGGGGGGGGAGGGATAAATTAGAAGCGTGGGACTGACAGATACACACTCCTATATATAAATAGATAACCAACAAGGACCCACTGTAGAGCACAGGGAACTGTATTCAATACCCTGTAATAACCTATAATGGAAAAGAATCTGAAGAAGAATAGAGATGTATATGTGTAACTGAATCACTGCTGTACACCTGAAACTAGCACAACCTTGTCAATCAACTATACTCCAATTAAAAAGAAAATTCCTCATCTATTGTAAGTAGCATCCAAAATACAGGTATTCCTTGTGCCTGGCCCTGTGCTAAGTGCCACATGAAACAACTGATGTGGACCCATCTCTCCCTCTGCAAGGCTGCTGAGATGATGTGCCAGCCCCCCGTCTCCTTCTGAATTCCCGTCCAGCTGCCTTCTGAACTCACACCTGGATGCCTAAGTCCATGGTTCCCAGCCCTGACTGCCATGGGACTCACCCGGAGCTTTTAGAAAGTACTCGTGCCTGCTGCCCCCCGTCCCCCCGCCCCTGGACACCTATTTACTTCATCTGCAAAGGGCATCGGAATTTATTTACAAACCTGTACCTCTGATGGGCAGCCTGGCTGGGATGCTGCAGGAGGGGACAGAGGGGGAGAGAGCAAAGCTGGTTCCACTGCACTCCATGTGCCCACTGGGGGCACGTACTAAGCGCCTCACTCCCAGCTGCAGGGGAAGCGAAATTGAGTGGGTTTAGAAGCTGCTTAAAGTTTAATAATCCAAAATACAGAGCGCCTTTAGCGCTGTGTAACAGGAAGAAGGCCAGCTGGGGAAGGAGGGGTCTGGGGTTAGGTCCTGCTTACGCCGAGGCTCCCATTCCCTGGAGCCCACCTGCTGCGTGGAGGTGACGGGCACAGCCTACCGGGCTGGGCAGACCTCAGCCCCAGACCCATCTCTGCAGCGGAGTGAGTAACTTAGGTCCTCCTAGCCTCTGTCTGAGCTTCAATCCTACCGTAGTGTTACCCATGGGCTGTGATGGGCACTGAAGTGCCTCACAGGAATTCTAGCACACAGCAAGTGCCCAATGAGTGTTTACCATTATTATTACGAGTTAGCCAGCAGACCTCCCAGAACCATCGTGAGGATGGATGCAGAAATGTCTGCGCAGCCTTCAAGGGACTGCAAAGCGCCATCAGCGGGCGTTACTGTCACTGACCTCCTGGCTTTAATCAGGCTGAGGCCAAGACACAAGTTGGGTCGATTCCAGAGTTCCTGGGAGCAGAATGTGGGGTTTCTTACTCTCTCTCCTCAGTACTTCCAGAAGGGTCTTTTGAGTCTAAACTTTAGAGGGGCCTGGAACAGCCCCATTCTAGTCCAATGGTGACCACAGTCAGGTTGACCAAGCAGTCTCGTAATGGTTTATAGTTACTTTCTCACATGAGGCTGAGTGAACACCAAGCTCTTGGGGCCTGGGCGAAGCCTGCAGACAAAGCAGCCACAATGATTGGACCCAAGTGGTCAAATTAGGGGAAAAAAATCAGGTGAGCACTACTTCATCCTGGATATTTATTCATTTACTTATTGAAGTATAGTGGATTTTCAATGGCTAGTTAAAACGCTCCTACAGTAGGTCTTAGAAGAGTTTAGAGAGATCTGAAATGCTTAGGCAGTATAGCTCAGAAACTGTGGAAAATTTCCAAACTTTCTTTTTTGTGTTTTTTACTATGAGAGCTGCCAGATGTACCCTGAAAAAGCTACTGAGTTCCCTAACTTTCTGGACATGGGTGAATAGAATAATCCAGGGCATGTAGCGCCAGGATTATTTACAAAGGCCATCTGTCCATTTGATCTGACATTGTTTTCATCCAGTTAGAGAAGTTTTGCTGTAGCTAACGGCATAGCATATGGTTTGTACCCACTAACTCAGGCATGCGAGGAGTAACCTGCTACATGTTTGAACAAAGAAAAGGAAAGAGGAAGGGAGAAAAACATCAACTAAATTCTCAAAATGTCCTGCCACACTGAACATAAAGTGTTTGGTGCATAGGGTCATGGTTTGCTAGCTGAACCATCAGTGTTTCGTATGTAGTAGATTCATGGGTATTGCTGAGAATAATAATAATAACAATGTTACCGAATCCAAGCTCATACTCTTCCACTCGACAGGCCAATAAATCAAGAGACAAGTTGTTGGGGGAATGCATAGCAACTTTCTTCGGAAAGTCAGCAGACTGAGAAGATGGGGGACTAGTGTCCCAAAGACCCATCTTACCGGAGTTAGAATTCAGGCTTCTCTTATACTAAAAGGGGACAGGGTGTGGCTGCTTGTTGCAAACTTCCTGGTGCCGGAATCCTTTGTTCCTGCAGCTGTCCACGTAGGTCAGGTCACGATGTTCCTATAAACCTCCAACAAGACAAATGTTATTCTCTGTTCTGCAACTTTTTATCTCTATACAAGTGGAAAATGTTATACCTTTAAAGGTCAGAGCCTTGAGAATGAGCTATGCTATATATTTCAGGCTAAAGGAAGCATTCTTAACTTGTAGCAAAAGCAATAGAATACCAAGATTAAAGTAAAAGAAACAGACCCAATATGGAGTCAGATTTGTTCTTCCCTATTACAATAATAACAATAATAATAATAATACTCAATAAATGTTCCTATATGTTGGGAACATAGCTAAGGATTTTTCATACATTAGCTACCTAAATTCGCTTAATAATCGTATGAAATTAATATTATTCCCATTTTACAACTGAGAAAGGTAAAACTGAGCCTAGTGAATTTGCCCAAGGTCATACAACGTTAGTTAATTAAAATAATTCAAGACTAGGTTTTTCTAGACTGCTCTTAACCGTTACACTATACTACGTAAATACACACCCCAAACACATTTTACCCAGAAATTCGGTCTCCTATCCTCAAGAAAATGTTAACAGATTCCAAAATAGAAAGAATATAGAGTCATATTTTTCTCTCTCCTTCTCTCTGGGACCCTTCCCTCCTTTGTATCAGAGAGTAAGTAACAAAGACAACCAAAGGCCAGGCAACAGAAAGAAGGGACCAGGGAAGAAATCTGAATCGATCACGAGCCCACTGGACAAACACCGTCAATGAAATTCACAGATTTTTCAAAACGTTTAGAAACTTTAAAATCTCCATTCAATTACAAAACAATAAATATGTGAGCAAATTTTCTCAATGAATGAAGGACATAAATTTCTCAACTGTATTCCTGGCTCCCTCACCAGTAACTTGACCTGGTAACTTCAAGACCCAAGCAGAGCAGGACCCTATGGCCCTTCCCCCCATGTCCTCAGCCTGCCTTTTGTCTGTAGAAAAACTTTAGCCAAGGAATAAGTTTAATCAGAGAAGGGAGAAAATGCAGAAACAAAGGAAAGTTGTCCAAAAAAACGAAATAATAATAGTTTAGTCTTTAAGCAGAGTCAAGGACCTTTAGTTCCTCCTCAAGGGCTATAGGTAATATTCTGAGCTGTGTCCTTTGAGCTGTCCTGTAGGTACTGAAACCCCACCAGGTGGGAGAAGTTAACAACATGATGATCAGACTGTAGCCATGACATAAGCTGCCACGATTCTGAGAACTGCCCTCAAGGAAATGGGAACAAACCAACCCTGGAACTGAAGATTAACTATACTTGAAACAATCAAGATGGTGCTGGTCAGACCACCGCGCGACCAACGTCAAGATGACTGTCCGAGCTGACTGTGCCGTTTCTACATTTAGTCCCCTCCCTCCGTCTAAAAAAGCTCTTGCCCACTGGTTGTCCTGCGGGTTGGGGGGAGGAGTTGGCCTTTGGACAGGGGTCCACCCTCTCCTCCAGTTGCCAGCATCTAAAATAAGGCAGACTTTCCTTTCCACCAACCCTCCCTCTTTATTGGCTTTTGAGCGGCGAGCAGCTGGACCCCGCTTTGGTAACAATGGGACATGTACCTCATGTCCCAGGAGGCTTCTTACTAACTTCTGTTCACTGATCAGCCATGTAATATTTTTAACTACTGGAAAAGCCTGAAACTGGGCAAAAGAGAACAGGAGGAAAGAAAAGATGGCGGTAGTGACTCAGTCACTGTCAAGGCCACCAAAACGAGGGCCAGGTACAAGGCTCATTAAAGTGCAAACAGAGCATCTAAAAAGTTCCATTAAGAAGGAATCAATAGCATTCGTGTGCTTTGCAGAAAAAAGCTCAAAGTTTCAAACTCCTGCTCACCAAGGGCTACCTCCTACCTAGGATCCATGACCCACCCTCCCACCCAGGGCCAAAAGCCAATGAGAATGTGCGTTACATCCTGCATTTAACCATCCGCTCCAAATTTTCCCGTGAGTTCATAATTTGACCCCTCTGACAGGTCTGGCTGCGTGCGATGAAGCTGTCTGTTGGGTTCGGTATTTCATCTCCAGCAGGAATTTCAGAAGGTCAAGGTCCCCATCGGTGAGGAATGCCATGTGAGTAATGAAACAAGGCAGACAAGTTCACCCTGGAGGAGATGTACGTCTCTAAGTGAGGCTGACAAAAGACCTTTAGACTCTAGACGTATGGGACCTGGGATGGAATGAACAGGGAAGAAAATTAGCTCAGGGAGAGAGATTCCTAAATCAGTGGGAGAAAGAAAAACATATGATATGCAGAGTTGCAAGCTACTGGGACATTTGGTTTCCATTAACTGTACAAGCAATTGTTTGTGCTGTTTTTACTGATGTTGGGTGAGCCTGTGTATTATGTTTAATGGGCACCCAGAGCTGAGGCAGTAATACAAAGGCAGTGGAGTAAGTACGCAAAGGAATTAAAGCTAGAACTTATCAGCCTGTGGAAAAAATAAACCCGAACAGTTGCAGGTCCTGGGTTCTCCGAAGCCTGTGGTTTCCCACGCTTACAGGGAGTGCCCCAGACAGTGTCAGCTTTCTCATTTCAAACTCCAAAGCATCCTAAACCAAACACGAGGCTCGCAGATAAACGGTTTCTCTCTGATTTACACATCAATATTTCTCTGACTGTTGATTTAGCCCAGTCATCCCTGAGATGCCTTACAGATGAAGGCGTCTTCATTTTCTCCCCTGCGATGCTGGCAGGGCCATCCATGGAACAGTGGCTGAGACACTCCAGGCTAAATCTGAGGACATTGGAAATTTCCTTTCACTTTCTCAAATTTCAGTTTTGTAGCCTCAAGCCCAATACTGCCATGTAAATAGTTTTCTTCTTTGGGTTAGTAATAGATTATGTAGTTTATTGGCCATAAATATACTCAGACCTCTCCTTACAGAAAGGCAACTGGGGAAATCGAGGTATCTATCCATTGGCATGTTTCATGGCACCATTTCTATAACCGGAGTTCGGAATGTCTCAGCTGCATGAACTTCTGGGAGTCGTAGGGCAGTGAGAGATTTCTGCAGCAACCAACAAATCATTATTTGGAAAATTTATTAAAATAATAATAGTATCTATCTTTTATTAAATGAGGAATGAGGAACACTCCCACTGCAGAAACTGGGGGGCCTGGGAAGTTCTCATAAATAGGCGGGGAAGAACCAGAACTTGAGCACCTGCATCCATTGGACTTTGAAGCCTGAGTCCATCCCTGTGTGCTTTGCTGCCTCTTCAGACAAGGCTCTTCCACCCCTGGCAGGTTTGGGATAAGATGCCCATCTTCTATCTTCATCTTCCCTCTCACTGTCTTCCTTTTCTTATTCTTTTATCTCCTAGATCTGATGTGATGTCTAGAAGGACCATCCCTGAAAATTTTCTTAAAAGTTGCTTTTAGCAGGTGTGGAACTTACATAACGTACTTGGTGAGATGGTTGGTTTGTTGGATATTTAGCACCAGGATGGAAGGATGGTTTGGAACCAAGATTATCATAATGTTTCTCAGGAAAGCAGTCAGGACCTAAAACGTCAGAAACTACCATTCCACTTGGTATGATTTCCAAATATGAAGAGTGATGCCAAGAGCAGAGGAAATGCCAGGGAAGGGCTTCAACATTCCTGAGTTTGCTGCCATGTGGAGGATCTGCTGATTATGCCCAGATGGGCTCTGCGGAAGCTCTCCCGCACCTTCTACCCACTAGAGCAAATGTGACCCACATTTTGGTCTCCCAACCTCTCTGGTTTTTGTCAAGCCCCTTGGGTCACACTTATTCTGAACCAATCTTTCCTAGCTGCATAACCACCACTGGAGAGGGATTTAATTTTATACTCAATGCATTCACATCTAATTGAAATAAATGTTAAGGGCTCTCTGCTTTGTAAATTCTCCCCAAATCAAAGAGAACCCTTGGAGAACCCCTGAGAACAGAGCGTTTACACAATTCCTGCCCGAAAAGGCATGGCGTCTCCTTTTAGTTCGAGTCGATAAGCACGTATGTGATCCTCAGTGATAGGGACCGAGTCCCTCGTGCTGTGCCTTTCACAGTGCTTGGCATTGAGTAAGTGCTTAATGTGGTTTATTGATTCGTGAGTCGATGTGTGTGTGTGTGTGTGTGTGAAAAAGAAAAAGGATTCAGCACTGATGGCAGGCAGCAAGAGGAGTAGCACAAAGAATTCAATCATTTCGTTAATCAGTGTTCGTTACGCTTCATGACCAAAAAGGGAGAATACAGTTGCAACGGAGAATCCTTTCTGGTTAGAAAAGAATGGTACTGTGTGTTCCAGATTCTGTTTTTCTTCCTTCCTTCCTTCCTTCCTTCCTTCCTTCCTTCCTTCCCTCCTTCCTTTCTTCCTTCCTTCCTTCCTTTCTTCCTTCCTTCCTTCCTTCTTTTCTCTTTCTTTGTTTCTTTGTTTTTTCTTTCTTTCTCTTTCTTTCCCTTTCTTTCTTCCTTCCTTCCTCCCTTCCTTTCATTCTTTCTCTTTCTTTCTTTCTTTCTTCCTTTCTTTCTCTCTCTTTCTTTCTTCCTTCCTTCCTTTCTTTCTCTTTCTTTCCCTTTCTTTCTTCCTTCCTTCCTTTCTCTGTCTTTCTTTCTTTCTTTCTTTCTCTCTCTCTCTCTCTCTCTCTCTCTCTCTCTCTCCCTCTCTCTCCCCCTCTGTCCCTCCCTCCCTCCCTCTCTTCCTTCCTTCCTTCCTTCCTTTCTCTCTCTTTCTTTCTTTTCTGGCCATCATAACTCTTAGATGCAATTCACACTTGCATTTTTTGCCTCCAGACACAATTTCAGCACACTGTTGTTGGGAGAATTTGCTGATAACCTTTCTAAAGTCAGCGTCTTTTAAGAGACCCATTTCTACCCAGTCCTTCCGCTGGCTGGCTGAGGTCAAAGGAACGTGGACTACACACATGTACCTTTGTTTCTCAGCATTTTTCCACCTTAATCTTCTTTCTTGTTCTCGCTCTTCCTTTCTGACTTATTAATATACCATCCAGGTTTTGTCGGGTGACAGTCACTCCAATGTTAGGTGCCTGCATATTTTTATAAAATCATCCAACTACACATGGAGGAGTCTTCCACTTTCTCCTCATTACTACACATGTTAACAGGATGAACACTGAACTTCAGCATCAGAGACTTAGATTCAAGTCCTGGATTCATTCATTTACTGGTTGTATGTTGGAAATGTGTTTAATCTCTACAGTTGACTCATCCGTAAAGGAAGATAATAAGACCCGACGTATGGTGCTATTCTTAGGACTAAATGAACAAATGTTTGTAGACTATCTGGCACACAGTGCCTGACAGTAAACACTCAGCATATACTTCCTGCCTTTGGCAGAAACGATAACATCCCCAAACCTCAGCCGGCCCATCAGTAAACCCTGGAATTCAGATAAAGGAAGAAATGCAAACCTTGCATAGAACACTGGGAAGAAGACTTCATAGCTCTAGAACCGTGTGCTTGACCACGCATCTGCTATCTCCACACTAAGCAGAATCATCGACTCCCTATGATGCCCAGAACGTTGATGGAGCTTCAAGAGCCTGTCGCCATCAACTGTTCATCACTGAGTGCATGGAATAACCGCTAGTAACCAGGGTGAAGCAAGAGAGGCACCCAGGGCTCAACCTGCATGGGCCTGAGGATATCTCCTTAAACTCTGTGCGATAGTAACAATATAATTCTAACTTTTATGTAATGAACTTTCACCTTTTTTAAGTCTTAAGAAAGAAACCATGTTGGATAGTCAGGTTAGATATTAAGGCTCAGATCTGATAAACAGAGAAACTGAGTCTCAGGAAGTGTAAGTTGCCTGAACAAAGTTCATAGCTGACCTGAACTCAAAATCTGACTCTCCCTACCCCTCAGCTAGTGTCAGCTCCTCCTTACCCTACCAATTGAATGACTTGTGCTCATCTGGACTAGTCCAGCCTACTTGACTGTCTTCTGACCTATTATTTAAGATGATGAAGAAGTAGAAAAATCTCTTTTTATTGAAGTATAGTTGATTTACAATGCTGTGTTAGTTTCTGCTGTAGAGCAAACTGATTCAGTTATACATATACATATATACATTCTTTTTCATCTTCTTTTCCATTATGGCTTATCACAGGCTATTGAATATAATTTCCTGTGCTGTACAGTAGGACCTTGTTGTTTATCTATCCTATATATAATAGTTTGTATCTGCTAATCCCAAACTCCCAGTGCAACCCTCCCCCACCCCCTCTACCTTGGCAGCCACAAGTCTGTTCCCTATGTCCGTGAGTCTGTTTCTGTTTCACAGATAAGTTCATTTGTGTCATATTTTAGATTCCACGTATAGGTGTTATCATATGGCATTTGTCCTTCTTTTTCTGAATTACTTCACTTAGTATGATAATCTCTAGGTCTAACCACGTACCTGCAAGTGGCATTATTACATTCTTTTCTATGGCTAAGTAATATTCCATTGTGTGTGTGTGTGTGTGTGTGTGTGTGTGTGTGTATACCACATGTTTATCCATTCATCTGTCAATGGACATTTAGGTTGTTTCCATGTCTTGGCTATTGTGAATAGTGCTGTTATGAACATCAGGGTTCATGCAATTTTTCCAATTATAGTTTTGTCCAAATATATGCCCAAGAGTGGGATTACCAGATCATTTAGTTTTTTGAGGAACCTCCATACTGTTCTCCATAATGGCTGCACCAGTTTACATTCCCACCAAAAGTGCAGGAGGGTTCTCTTTTCTCCACACCCTCTCCAGCATTTGAGAACTAAAAAAATCTTGAAAGGACCTACATGTTGGGGATGCAGTTTTATTAGTAAATACTGAGGCAATTTCTGTTTTTTGAGGTCACACCACTAGGTAAAACACTGCAAATCTGGTCCAGCTAAGCTGATGGCAAATCCACAATCATCCTGGTCCAATCTGCGTGGCTGCCCATGACAGAGCATCCACCAGGGGCCACAGCAAATGAGCCCCACGTGTGCTGAGAGGCTGCTCCTGACCTTGGCGGCTCTGGCAGAGGGCAGCCCCCTTCCTGTATGCCAGTGTGCCTTAGAAATGTTGTCATTATATATATATATGCGCAGGGAGAGGCAAGAAGAAATCTCAAGTTGCTGGCTAAGAGCCACCAATCTCTTCTGCAGGGAGAGAAAGTCGAGTGCCAAGATGGATGTGAACCAAATGTATTCCTCTTCTTGGTCACTGGGCAGGAGACTTTAAGAGGGAGAAAAGGAAAAAAGAGCATTACTTTTGGCCAAGTCCTCAAGGTGCTAACAAAATAGCGAAGGGGGTGTGGGTCCTGACTCCTTTAAACCTAAGATTTGACCTCAGATCATAGCAACTAGTTTTGTATTTTCAAAATACTCACTATTAGTGTTCCAGATGGGACTACTGCCATGTAAATGCTTGAAGATCACCCAAGAACTATAAATTATTGTGTTGAGTTGAATTCCGGCCCCCAAAGATATGTCTGCCCAGAACTGCAGAATTTGACCTTATTTTGAATAAGGGTCTTTGC
Source organism: Monodon monoceros (assembly GCF_005190385.1). Classification (NCBI taxonomy): domain Eukaryota; kingdom Metazoa; phylum Chordata; class Mammalia; order Artiodactyla; family Monodontidae; genus Monodon; species Monodon monoceros. The sequence continues at coordinate 1,718,898 of NW_021703778.1, forward strand.
AGATGTAATTAAGGTAAGGACCTGGAGATGAGATCATGCTGGATTAGGGTGAACTCCAAGTCTAATGACAGCTGTCCTTATAAAAGACAGAAAAGGAGCGGGCACAGAGACATAGAGAGAAAGGTCATGTGAAAACAGAGGCAGAGACCAGAGTTACAGCCTCAAGCCAAGGGGTCACCAAAGGCAGCCAGCAGCTATGAGAGACTAGAGAGGAACCTGGAATGGATTATCTCTCAGAAACTCCAGGGGAAACCAATCTTGCCAACATCTTGACTTTAGACTGTTTCCTCCCAGGACTGTGAAAGAATAAATTTCTGTTGTTTTCAGCTGCCAAGTTCATGGTCATTTGTTACAGCAGCTCCAGGAAACTAATACACTTACTTGCCTTCACAAGAAACCGTATATTGACTCACTTAGCACAGAGACTCAAAGCTGAGGCAAGGGACAAAATGTCACGATCTGTCCTTACAGATATAGAGAGTGAGACAAATAGATGTGATCTCTGTTGGGCTGGTAAGTCAGTGACGAGGGCAGGTCTCCCCATCCCACCCCAAAAGGTGGAATGCAGCCTCTTGTAGAGGGAGAGAACCTGAAAGCATTTAAGGCCATAGAGCTACTGTGGGAAAGACATAGTCAGCTACAAAATCCCAGTGAGCAAAATTTTCAAGGATCTACTCCTATTGTCTCCAAGCAGGTTTTAAGTCATCTGTGACTTGAGATGCCACCTCCCACACCCTGTATTCCCACACAGCCCAAGCTTTGACCCCTGATGCTAGCATAGGGGACCTTATTCCACTATGAGCTACAAAAGGCAGGAACTGAATCTCTTTCCCCGCCATATCCCTGGCACGTAGCGCAGGGTTTAAGGAATAATGGTTGAGTCAGTGAGTGAGGCCGCCCTGTCTAAACCTGGCATGCCAGGATGCAGCTGATCATGTTTGGAGAGCTTTCTCTGGACGGTCACCAGCTGAGTCACTGACTAGCCACATGGATGGCCCCCAAACCTGCACTTGACACATCAGGCCCACGTGGGCCAGGGTGGAGGGGGTGTGGTTACCCCAGCCTGCTACCCTGTAAGTCCACTCACGTCCACCCCAGGCCATGGGATGAGTGTGACATCATTGTGGGAAGAATACTGGATCCTTTCTCATTTTTTCACTAAGTGATTTTTGAGGTTAAGGGCTCTTTTGCTTACAGCTCTTTTCAAAAGGTTTATTTATTTATCTATTTTTGCAGCACAGTTCCAACTGACAGGACTGACCGACGCATTTCCATATTGGTGTTGTAAACCTCTGGTCTAGACAATGGCTTTGCTCTCAGCTTCTGAGATTGGGATGTCCAGCCATTTTAACAAAAGAATATCAGCTATCAGTTATAGAAAGCGTTGGACACTCCACTGCAGAGACTCTGGCCTCATTCATGGGTTCCTGGGGGCAGATTCCTGGGCAAAGGCCAGGAGAGGAAAATCCATCCGGCACAGCATATCCAGGTTAACGAAACCGACCCGGCTGTTCTACTGCAAAGGAAACAGGCAAAATCTCAGCCCACTCCGACGAATGCTTTGATTAAACCCGAGGGGTCTGCGGCCACGTGCAGGAGGAAGCTCCAGCCTTGGAGAGGACGGAGCTAAAACCTCTAGGACTTGGGTTTAGATTTTGCCCAGACAACTGGGACACCACCATCATTTCAACTGACAACTGATGTGGACCGGAAATCAGCTGTGTTCTGAGAGCAGGAAAAAGACAAATACCTGAGTCAGGCATTTAGATACATTGCAGAGGCCAAGCACAGCAGCAAGGATCTTCGTGAACATGACACTCGTGCCCAGTGACCTGGTCTAGAGAGCATTCGCAGCACTTGTGAACCTCAGCTGCCAAAGGCAGAGATGAATGACAGGGACCCTGGTACAGAGTAGCAATCGACACGTGCTATTGACTCCCTACTGCATGTGGAGAGTTTGAGACAGACCTAAGCCTTGGAAGTCTGGAATGACAGGTGTTATCCGGCCCAGGTTCCCTTTCACTGCAACCCTTTCCCTTCACCACCAACTACTGAAATCCTACCCATCCTTCAAGGTCAGGTCAAAGGCAGACTCCTTTGTGAAGCCTCTTTTGATTCCATCTCCAGCCCCATCTTCACAAATATGATCCTTTTGTCTCTTTGAGCCTCTCATAGCATTTAGTTTCTACCTCTACGATGACACAAATCACAGTCTGCTTTGGAGAAGTTATTTTCAAATGAGTCAGATTTCCAACAGGTTGTAAATTCCTTGAAAGCAGCATCGTGCTTACCCCTATAGCCCCTGCAATGCTCAGCCCGCGGTCCTGCACAGAGCAAGTATTTAAACTGCACTGGGATTAATAACTGAAGCTTGGGGATGATGAAGAAAAGGTTCAGGGCGATTCTTGCCCTCCTAGAGTGTTTTTAATAGAAGGATCTCTCTCTCTCTCTCTCTCTCTCTCTCTCTCTCTCACACACACACACACACACACACACACGTTCTCCCTAACTCCCCTAAAAAAAGAAAGCAGGAATTAAAAGAGGAGTTACAGCAACAGAGTATGGACACCAGAAGCACAACCATATCTGGACTTTCCAAAACTGAAATTTCAGTTTTACTGTTATTAGAATATTTTCTTTATATATACTGCAACTTAAAATTACAAAGTAATCATACCTTCTAAGAAGAAGTATGCTCACTGGACTGAGAGTACAGAGGCCTGTATTCTAGCCCTGGTTTTACCGCTAACTAGTCATGTGACTCTGGACAAGGTAAATTTTCTCGGGACCCAAATTTCTATAAAACTACTGAATTTGACTAACTCATCTCTATGGTTTTACAATTTTGTGCTTTCTTTTAATAAAAATATTTTATTTGTACCAAATCCTCTAAATTAAGATGACCCTCGGGTCCTTATGAGAAAATCAAAAAGCAAAGTCAGCTCTCTACTTAGGAAAAAAAAAGATTTTTTGAAATTTTCCTTTATTGTCCTCTGAGATTTTTAACATTAAAAAAATCCGGGGGGGGGGTGGGTTGTCAAATGGTCTTGTATGGAAGTATTTTCCTCCGTTGTTCTTACATTTGCACCCACCGCACCACTGCCATGCCACCATCAACACGGCAGCCCAAGGGCTGGGCTGTCCCAGGATCTCTTCAGTGGTTCCAGGGAGTTCTCTAGGTAAAGATCAGTCCTGCACCTGTCAGGCAATGTCGACAGTCTCCTCAAAAGTGACGTTTCCACTGTTGCTTAATGTTATTCTGCCTCTTTCCGTCTCTTGGTCGTTCCCTGAGGGTTTTGATCAGCAAGGCAGAAGCAGAAAGTGCCCCCTCAACCCGGGCCTGTCTGCGCTGAATGGTCAGTTTCACTGTCATCCTGAGACCTTTCCAATCACTGGTTGCCTTGGTGATGTCATCACCAACCTTACTTGGAGACTGGAAGCTCCTTGAAGGTAGGGACTGGGTTTGTTTTAGTCTCTAGAGCCTTAGAATGTAGCAGACTCTCAGCCAAGTCCCATGAACAAGTGAAAGGCTGAGTATAAAGCTAGCACTGGCATCTAGAAGCTGGCCTTCATGGATCTGCACTCTATGGATAAGAAAGCCACAGCACAGCAGAGTTTGTTACACATGCGGGTCTGGGGAGCCCTGGCTTTGCACCCCTGCTCTCAGACACCAAGGTCCAGACAGGACAGCACTCATTCTGGAAGCTGGTGGAGCTTATTCACATTGCATTGTCATTTATGCCTCTGTGGTTAATGCCTGACTCCCAGATAGTCTGTAAGCTTTTTGAGTGCAAGGACTTCAGTGGAATTCAACTGCTAGACTTGGAGCTGAGGGCATCTGGGTCCTTTGCCCTCAAGAGCTTCTGAGCTAGGAGGGGCTGGTGCAGACACTGTTGCTGTAATGCCGTCCCACTTCTACCCCTGTTGTAATACACAATACACGATGCAGGAGGACAGAGGAGAGAGCAACGAGCTCTAATGGAAGGAGAGGCTTCTCAGAGGGCACCATTTTTAATCTGTGGCTTTGAAGGATAAATGAAGAGTGGCAAAGAAGGGAGGCTGGCATGTGAGACTCCCAGGTAGAGGCTGCAGCTGGAAGGATGTGGAGGCTGGAAAGGGCCCATCCTTCTTGGACAGGTCACATGTTATCAGCAAAGAGGAGCTGAGTGAAGTTCGGGAGAGGAAGCAGTAAATTTATGTTAGAATCAGGTGGTGATGGACCAAACATCAATTTGTCAAAACAAGAAGCCATCTAGGTTTCCATATAGGAATGTGTTTTGGAAAAATTGCTTGAACAGCTTTGGAACCAGTTGGACATGACAAGTGAAGGAAAGGAGTCACATGTCATTAAGGTTCCTGATTGAACTAACAGGTGGATGGCGATGCAATTAATCAAGGTCCAGAAGAGGTTTGAGAATGGAAGGATGGGAAGGGTGATAAGGGTCGGTGTTAGACATATTAAATCATTTTTTCTTATAACCCAGTACAGAGACCAGTGTGTTGTGGGCATTCTGTGAATGTTGATGAAAATGATGGTATATACTAGAAGGTCAAGGCATTAAGGATCTTCATCATTAAACTTATGAGCACGGATAACAACTTACATCCGTACAGATGTTTATAAAGCATTCCATCCTCGGTAAACTCAGTGAGGTAGATATTACCCTGCTACAGATGAGCAAACCAAGACTTGGAAAGTTTGTAAGTATTATAAGTGGCTTGCCCCAAATCACACAAGTAGTAATTGTCAAGGCCAGGTTCTGGACCTGAGCTTGGGACTCCAGACACGGTCATTTCCCACAGTATCCTGCTGCCCACCACAGCAGAGGGGGGCTACAGGGGCAGGAGGCGGGTCTACAGGCTTCTCAATGTGCTGATAGAGCTGAGTGAGGGGAGGGCTCTTAGGGCTCACGTCGCTGACACACCTACACAGCTTTTCTTAAGGTTTATAGTGTCTAGGGTGGGAAAATGAGGACCAGCTGTGTTCCTTGCTGCTTCTCAACTCCGGAAGACTATATAAGGCATCACTGAGATCTTGGAAGAATATGAAGGATGATGAACTATTGGTCATCATCTCACAAAAGTGCTGGAGACCCTGGGATGAGGGTTAACCCTTAAAGTAAGGCGGCGTCATTCTTTGAGGAAACCCTAAGCATCTATATAAGAATTGGGGGAATAGGAAAGGGAAGGAAGACCGGATCTAACTTCTCTGTGGTCTTAGACTCTACACCCTGATAACAAAAGGTAGGAGAGGAAAGGGAAGGAGAGGAACAGAAGTGGTCCAGGTACAAGAGTTTTCCTTCACCAGCTGCCATTTCACCCACACGTGCCCCGAAGACAGGTCTTCTCCTCGAAGACCTACTGAGAACACAGGAAACTGGTGAGACCTTCTCCAGTGCCTCTTGACTCAGCTCATGCCATTTCCCAGAGACCTGGGGCTGCAAAGATTCTTGGCATCTCTCACGATACCAGCCCAGAATGCTCCTTGACTCTGAACATACAAGAATTGAAGCCTGATAAAGATTTGGGTGGTCGCCTCTCTCGTCCCTCTGTCTTCGGGCTAGAATTGCCCTGTCCTGAAGTATCTCAGCTTCTAATACCAACCGCAGATGTCACTAAACTTTCCCAAGTCTCCTTTCCAGCCAATCCGTACCCCAAATAATATTAAGAGCAAGCACGCAAGATAAATGGGGTAATGATTTTGTTACTATATTGATAGGGATGTTGTGACTGTGTAGTTGTTGAGTGCCTCAGGCCAAACTGTCATCTTTGTATTTCCAAGGCTTTAATTTTCCTCAATTCCATTCTCCTCTGTAATCTTTGGCCCATTCGCTGGGATTTTTTCTAGAGCCCGGGTAGAAAACGTCAAGGTGTAGTGCCAAGGCTAATTTATTTTTTTCTCTCCAAACGCTCCATTTCCCACTTAGCAAAAGCTGGCTCCGCGCTGACTTGCAGAAGTTGACGCCTCTGAGAAATCCGCCCTTAAGTGCAGAGTTAGCCAGGACACATTTTCCTGGGACGACGCCCCTTACCTGACAGAGCAGGGAGGGGGTCCTTCCTTCCCAGGCCCACATTTGCTTGTAAGGCCTGTCTGATCATTTACTTACAATTATGCTCAAACCTAACTTGAAAGAGGTGTGTTTTTTCATTCCCACTTCCTGTGGCCTGAAAAAAACCTGACAGTTCCTGACAGTTTGAATTTTATCTTTCCACTCTGGGAGCCAGCCGCACAGCAGAATTATATTCCTTAGTCAAACAAACGAACTACAGAGGGTCCATTATGTTGCCGCTTCAAAACAGGAAGCTGGGGCGAGTGATGGCAGAGGGCTGATTTTACATAATGAGGGATGCTTGGGGCAGCCATCGCCGGCCTGCCTGTTCCAGGCTGGAGTTTGGAAAGCAGGGCCCTTCGGGGCCTGCTCTTTCCCACCCTGGGGGCTTTGTTCAGCTTGGACAGACCCCCCACCCCGACCCCGGACCTGGATGTCCAAGTTCCTTTCCCTGGAGAAGCGCCGGCCCCCATGTCTGGCACAGGATCTACTTGTAGCTCTGAGAATTGACAGAACCATGGGGAAGTTTCCAAATACGCTCCCCACTTCTTCACTCTCCTCTGGGCCTCTAGGGTAAGTTTGTCTCCGGGCCCTGTGTAGGTGGGCCCAACCACAGAGGGAAGCCTCAGTGACCTCCGAAACCACCGAAGGAAGAAGGGAGCATCTAAAAGGTCCAGATGTGACCAATCAGGATGAGAAGAGGGAGAATGGTACACGCCATCTCCCTTCACCTCTGCGGTCACCCACCCTGGATGAGGCCAGTGCTTCCTTTTGTAACTATGGCTCCAACGACTACAAAGAACCTTCCAAAAGGCCACCGGGAGGTCTACATTTGAGAAACCCATCATTTCCCCATCGCAGAGAAGCGGCCAGAGCAACCTAACCTTGCCCTCACCTTGGGTAACTGGACTTGGCTTGCAGTGCTCTGAGCGAGTAAACTCCTGATAGGCCCCCAGAGAGCCCTGTGCTGCTCATTTGTGAAGTTTTAAAACAATCGCACGTCCTCTGCAAACGGCCTGCAGGGGCCACCCACACGGACATGAATCACTGGTCTGTGTATCACTTTCATCTTCCAACAATGCCACCCACAGGCTGTGGGACCCAGGGGCTTTCAAGGGAAGTTGCAGGCAGGGAAAGGAGCCCAATTTAGGTCCAAGTTCACCCGCTCGGAGGGTGTGTATCCTTCAGGCCATGGAGGGGTCAGATCAGACCTCCTTTAAAATCCTTCCTAGTGACCCCCCCGGGGTGAGTTAAACCAGCAGGAACTTGGTTTCCTTCTCTCCCAGACCAGATTTCCTAAGCAAACTCCGAGATCCCCGGAGAGCAAGAGATTTATGACCAAGGTCATAAATTTACACGTGAATTTTCCCATCAAAGGCTATTAAGAATACAACTTTATAATATGGCATGCGTGCACATTTTCATTTTTACTTTTAGAAGGGTCCACGTGCTCAAAATAGTTGGCATCTCTGGTCAAAAGTCATCATGAGAAAAATCCACAGTTCTCTTAAGTAACTGTTACAGCTGAACCAGGTCCTAACACCCCACGCAGTCCAGGGCGCCCAAGCCCTGTGCCCAAGCAGAAATGCATCACTTAACTGGTTAAAAAAAAAAAAATCTGGCAGGAGGATACCTTCAAGTTCCAGAAATGCAGACCTCAAGCTATGGGCACAACTGATTTATTGCATGTTCCTGCTCACCTGAAGAGTGTGAAAATAGGTTCATTTGATTATTGAGAGACTTGTATGCCCACCAAACAGAGGCCATTAATCACTGGGGGACAAGATTTGCTTTCAGTACTGGGAAATAAACTTTAATCTGTCAGGTACAAAAATGTTCCTGGGAATTAATAATGCAAGTAGCGTGGTGCTTCTGAGTGTGGCTATAAAAGACTGAAATGACCTCCTGTTGTGTGAAGCTGTGGATTAACTTCAACCTTCAGAAGATCCCAGGATCTGAGAGTCAGGGTTTGAACTCCTGAGAAAAAGAAATGCTAAACCCTAAACTACCACTGCGTGAGGAATTCTAGTGACCCCGCTGCACAGCAACCGTTCCCAGTGTGGGGAGAGCCTACTTGGGCAAAACAAAGTGCCTGGAAAGTTTAACACCACTGAGGCTAGTTTATGTGAAAACTACACGAATACTTTAAATGCTTAGCATCTGATCAAAAAGAGATTAGCTCTAAGCCTTGGGAAGGTAGTATAGGAGCCATTACACGTCGTAATCATTTTTGGAGAAAACAGATTCAGGCAAAATTCAACTGGGGTGAACATTTAATTAATTTGAGCCACGGGGTCCCCATTTGGGAACCCTGTCTGGCCTGTGGCCGGGCTGACTCGCACACCCTCTGACTCGGTGGTACCACCCGGTGCCAGCTCACATCCTAGAGGCAACAATGAGCAGAGCGCCACAGGTTGGGAATCTGGTGGCAAGAAGGACACAGCGGGTCACGGAGCTGAACGAGAGGGGTTCAACGGTGACCCATACGGATGTTACAGAAAATAGCCACACACCAAGGTGCCAGAGTTTTCACCCCAGGCCACTGTGGAGAGTCTCTGAAACTTAGAACTTTCCAAAACCAAATAAGGAAATGAATCTGAGAGGGTATCCCTCCAAGGCCTTTGGCCTCCCCAGGCCCACACGCCCACATTCCCAAAAGGCAGATGCCTTCGTCTTTGGTGGGATTTCCCAAAGCCTCCTGCCAGGAGGTGACACACTCGCCAAGATGGAGGTTCACGGTGGAAACCTGGGATTGACTTTGAACACTGCCGGTCTACACACGCTCCAGAAAGTGGCCCCCTGCAGCTTATCTCCTTTGTTCCTCTGACAGTCCAGGGAGGGAGGGATGCTCTGGGGCCTGCTTCCTTTACTGCAGAAGGAAGGGAGCACATCACTGCAGCCTGCTGGTAAATTGCATGCCTCCCCTTCCTAAGGGTGAAATCAAACAGAAAAAGTTGAAACCGAGGGATGTGGGAAGATGGGGAGTGAAACAAAGGAAAACCAACTTTGTTTGCAAAACAAAAGAAGATAAGGGAGGGGAATCCCTCCTCCGGATCTCCTGGTGAGGGGCTCTGTGGTAACCAACCGCATGGTGTTTACACTGCACAGGGCGAGGGTGGGGGCGGGGGGCAGAGGCCACATCCTCAGCATTTGGGGCTCCCCAGTGTCTTACTCATGCCTGGGACACAGTTGGAACGTGGCAAGTGCTCCTGAATAAACAGATACTAAAGGGAAGAAGTCAGAGTGGATTTAACTTAGAAGAGGGTTAAAAGAAAGATGTGCATCCCCCCCACACCCCCATAAGTCCACAGAAAGTGATTCGAATTAGGATAAATGTGAAGGCAGGATCTCTGGGGGAAAGGGCTGGCAGACAAAGGAGGTAGGATTCTAGATTGTTCCTGCAGACTCCTCAAGTATCTTTTCAAATACAAACTCCATCTTCACTTTGGAAGCGCAAAGAGGTAGAGCTTGGGATTATGTTTGCTGGCAGCCTCTTTCACCCAGTTGAAAGGGATTCAATAGAATAGTTGAGGCTGGTGTGCCAGGACTCCCCCTGAAATCTCTACTCTTGGGACTGGGAATACTGGCCAGGACAACTATCCCGAACAAATATACTGTGTATATATACTAAATACACACGCACACGCACACACACACACATATACACACACACACACATATATATCTGTTTGTGTGTATACATATATGTATTTTTAACTTCAAGATTGGGCCTGTGAAAAGGCATTTTGCTTTTCTTTTTTAAAAAAGAATTTTCCACAGGAAATTGAATTTCCAAGACGTGTTCTTTCTAAATGGGAAGCTGAACCATAAAACAAAAGATCTTCATTTTAATAATTAACTTTTGATCTAGTCACTAACATACTAAGGGGGTTTTTTTGTTCATTTTTGGGAGAAGAGCTCAAAATAAATATTTTTCCTGAGTTTTGGTCATCTTACAAGATCAGGTTTGGTTCTTCATTTAACACTGTTCTTCTTAGGTTGGGAATGCTATGATACAGACTTCTGGGAGATTTCTGAGAGAATGGTCGAGGTAAGCATTATGGACAGCCTAAAACTAAGGGAAAAAATATGCTATCCAACCTCTCCAAATGTCTTGCCTGTTCTCCTAGCATCCAACACCCCCTGGAGTATGAGATTACTGTGACAGTTAAAGGAGTTGACCACCTGGGTCCCATTTTCACAAAACGTTTGCTTACATTTATCATTTCTTTGTAGGCTTTTCTCAGCTGAGATAAGCTCTTTGGATTCTTTACTTACAGAAAAATGTCCATCATAGCTTCCGTATGCTTCTTTATTTCTTTGTTGCGTGGTTCTTCCTCACGGCAATGCTCTCCCTTATCCGCTCATTAGTCTAGCATGGGGCTCATTCATTCATTCCGTAACAGTCTTTATGGAATAGTGACAGAGTAATAGTGACACAAGCTCCCTGACCTCATGGAATTGCATTCAGTCAGCAACCAAGCAACAAACCAAAAACTAGTTACAAGGAAGCTTTTGGGGGTTTACTGCAAGATGAAGAGAAAGTAATTTAATTGACCCCAGGAAAACATATATCCCCTTAAGCACAAAGGGGATGAGGTGTAGGGAAAAGCAGGGCCCTGTTCAGGCTGGGAGTCCAGCGCCAGCGTGTGACTCCTTGAGAGACGAGGAAGGGGACGGGTCTCAGCAGTAGGTCGTCATTGTTCCTTTAGAGCGGCTCTGCGTTGAGGCGTCTTCCAGGGCCCTGCTCGCAGCCCCACTAAGTGACTTCTTTCCAGCCGGGGAGTTATTTATGTTTGAGCCATCTACTTAGGCCACACCAAGGCTGCCCTCACCACAGGAGGTTTCTAGATGGAAACTTGCCCAGAGAAGAGTGGAGAGTAAGCCCAGGCCTGCTCGGTCTGTACCTAGATGTCTTTACCAGCGGGCTTCTCGCCCTCCACCACCGGCCCCCGGCCACCCTGGTGGTTCTGCATGGCCTCCGGTAGAAGCTGACTTTCCTTTTCTGCCTTTTCAGGGCGTTTACAGGCTCCGCCCACAGCCAGTCAGAAGAGGGCGAGAGTCACTGCTTGCTGTAGGGTCTGCGGTATGATGAGGTCGACACCTCATTACCTCTGGTGGTGGCATCACCACCAGCCTGGCTCTCTTCCAGGTACAAATCCCACACCTGCAGACACGATGGCTACACACACTCCCCATGAGCAGTCCCTAAGGTCTGGGGCAGGAGAGCTGGGTGATTTTGATGAGGCGTAAATGCAGTGGCCACGTGTAAGAGCGCCGTGAGGGAAGTGTTGGTAACAAAGTCAAGTGCGCCCAGCTGCCCACCGCACCCCACACCCAGCTGCATCCACACTCAATCTGACCCCCTCCCCACCTGTTTAGCTGTTACACAGTAACCGTGGGCACTTAGTAGACCCCATGAAGGCCAAACATTGTTTCTTTGTTAAAAAGAAAAATACCCACATCTTGAAGGAGAAAATACCTGGAGCGTTTGCACCACGAGACAACAAACATTGCTCTAAAGAGACGGTAACTATGACCATGTGGTGTTGGCACCAGGGCAGACAAACTGACCAATTGCCAAATATGGAGTCCAGAGATATGCCGGTTCCTAATATGAAGACCTGATTTGTGACAAAGGGAATACACCATTTCATTGGAAAAATCTCCTCTTTTGAATAAATGGTGCTGGATCAATGAATATTCCTCTAGGAAAAATATGTATCTTGACATCATACTATACACAAAAAGTGAACTCCAGATGGATCATAGATTTAAAGTAAAATCATAAAAGAAAAAAATATAAGAAAATATTTTTATGACCTTGGAGTTGACAAAGACATCTTAAACAAGACATTAAAAATCACTACCCACAAAACGATAATGTGGCTACTTGGATTATATTAAAAATAAGAACTTCTGTCCATCCAAAAACACTATTAAGAGAATGAGGAAAGCAACCCAAAGATGGGAGAAGTTATTAACCACATATACATCTGACCAAAGACGCATATCCAAATATATGAAGCACTCCTACGAATCATTTTTTTTAAGTCAGCCCAATAGAAAAATGAACAAACACTTGAAAAGACACTTTATAAGTGAGATTATCCAAATGGCTTGTAAACCTATAAAAAATGCTCAACTTTATCAGTCATCAAAGAAATCCATATTGAAATCACAGTGACATACTACTACATACTACCCAAATGATTTAAATGTAAGTAAAAACTGCTAACTATTGGCAAGAATGTGGAGCAACTGGAATCTCCCTGCACGGCTGACGAGACTATTAGTTGGTACAAGCACTTAGGAAAATTGTCTGGCATCACTGACCAGAGCTAACACATGGTACCTTTGGATGGGTACTTCCCAGGTAGGACTATGTCCAGCAGAAATGTGTGCCCATGCTCACCCAAAGACAGGTACCCAAGGGGCTTGATCTACATCCTTGAATTCTAGGCAAGGATAGTTATTTTATTTCTTGATAGTTAAACACATTTACAAAGGCATCTTCAGTTTTAAAGGTGGAGACAATACATTTGAGGCTGAGACGGAGGTTGTCCGTCTGATGGTAGTTTGGATGGTGGGTCAGCCGATAAGTCGACTCCTCCCTCTCAGGAGGAATGGCTGGTTGGAGAAGGGGAAAAAAGGAAACTGCAAACTCTGACTCATTTGCTCGTGTGACCAAGGGGGCATTGAGGGATGAAAGCGACACACCTGAGCCAGACTTGGAAGCCCATTGCAAAATTGTCCCCAAAGCGTGGTCCAAGTAACTTAAACATTTTGTCATATCTGGAATCTCGGGTTTTCAGCACTATTCCGTTTCCAAGTATTATGGGTTGAAGTGTGTCCCCTTAAAATTCATGTGTTAAAGTCCTAGCCCCCATTACTTTAGAATGTGACCTTATTTGGAAGTAAGGTTCTTTCAGATATATTAGTTAAGATGAAGTCTCCTAATCCAATATGACTAGTGTCCTTATAAAACAGAAACATTTGAAGACACACGCACTTACACAGGTTAGAACACCACTGGAGGTGATGCTTCTACAAGCCAACGACCACCAAAGAGTGCCAGCAAACTACCAGGTGCTGGGAGTGAGGCCTGGGACAGGCTCTCCCTCACAGCTTCAGAAGGAAGCAACCCTCTGAGAGCTTGATCTCAGACCTCCATCCTCCAGAGCTGTGAGACAATAAGTGTCTGTTGTTGAAGTCTCCTGGCTGGTGGTTCTTTGTGATGGCAGCCCTAGCAAACGAATATACCAGGGGTTAAGATTTCAACAGTCCGATACAAATCACAGACTCCTCAGCCAGTGACCCACAAGAGCGTGTTAGCCGCAGTTATAATGATATCAAGGGCATGTGTATCTGAATATGGAAATTGCAGAAAGTGTTACTTTTGCCTTTGAAAACTAATCAAATATTTTGCCAGTTCCTTCCCCAAGAAGTCTTCAAAGTTAATGGGGCCTTGGAGATCACCTAAGGTCCAAACCCTCATTTTAAAGATGGTGTTGAGGACCAGAGCTGGGAAATGACCTGCCCAAGGTCAGCTGGCTTGCTGGGGATACACCTGAGGGTCCTGGCTTCCAACTCCCAAGTCTGAGATTTTTCCACTAGCTTGTACTTCGACCCTTGGAAAGTTTATGCAGACAAAGGAAATGTATGGTCCTCCTGTGAAATGCAGCTGTGAGCAAAGTGGCAGGAATCCCACCCGAGGCCCTGGCGAAACCATTACTTCACATTGTCAAGATTAAAAAACAAAAGTAGCAAAATGCTTCAATATTCCCAGTCCAAAGAAAAACAGATGAGGCCAAAATCAAATTATGTCCCTGAATCTTTGCTTAATCCTACAGGTTACTTGGCATTCCTATTTCCACATTTTTTGGAGATTCCACTACGGAACTAAACACATTGGGTACATTTAATTTCAGACTTGTAACAAATCCGATGTGCCAAACCACACAACTCCATCTCAAGCTAATTTTCCCCAGTGGGAGAAAATGTAACACGGCGGTAGCCAAAGCGTGTGCGTGAGTTGAAAACACCCACATTCCTAACCTAAGTCTTATACCCCTGTCATCTGTGTCTCTCCCGCCCTCTTCCCCACTCTCTCTGAATCCTTTCCAGCTCTTTGATTCTAGCAGAAAACGAAAGAAAAGAGACTTTCATACCAAAACCTAGATGATTGATCAATTGACCTTGAAACCAAATTCAGTTAATTCATGACTGTAAAGGTGTGAACTTGAATAGTACAGATAGCTGCTGGAAAAAAGCTTTTCATACTGAAGGGCAGAAGAGAAAGAATGAGAGAAAGGTTTACTCTTTCAGTCTATTCAACCTTGATATGACTCTTAGTCTAGAAAAAAATGCATCTTGGATAATAGATCCCAACTTTTTAGCACTCTGGTGGCAAATTCAAATGGCTCATTACTCATTATTTGGCAAACAAATAGTTAATATTAATCCTTCTAAAGACCAATGAGATTCTCAGGAAAATAAAAAAAAATACTGTCCTAATTACAAAGGGAGGGAAGGGCAGTTTGAAAAATCATAATAGATTGGAAAAGAACTGACAAGGTAGCATTTAAAAGCTGCTAATACATCCAATGTATACAGCATCTACCTAATATTTTCATGATTCATCATAACTTATAATCCAAAATGATTATTTGTCTCTGAGCCGGGAATCTTAGATAAAAGCTTATGGCGATATTTTATTAATAATTTTACACTTATTTTTCTGCCTGTTTTTTTCCTCTCCTCTGAAATGAAATGGTGGTAAATTGGCCTAAATTAACACATACTTGAAATATACCAGGTTAAACTTGTCTAACTGTCCAGGTCAATGCATCTAGCAAATACTTTTGTGGCACAGAGACCGGAATGAGGGAATGGAATCCCTAGGGACCTGCCTTCAGCCCTGGGTCACGGACCAAACCAGCACCTGCACTGGTGCTGAATGCAGAGCTCAGCTGGGGTAACAGATGCAAAATACATATTCATTCAACAAACAGTGATAGAGAGTCATTGTGTAAATATGAGAGTCCAATAGAAAATGTATTTGTAAATAAATTTTCAGGAAAGAAAGTTTCCCATGCCCATCAAACCTGGATGTTCAATACATTCAAGATGTTTGGAACTCCCACCTTTCAAAAAAGTTTTCCTTGGAAGAATAAAAGCAGAAGAGACGCCACCTACTGGCTGCAGTACGATAGTGCTTAAGACAATCCCAGAACTGTATCTGTGCAGCCCTTGGGGCACAGGACAGTTAAAGGGGATCCATTTCCAGATTCTCAATTTCCACAACGTATTCTTCCCTAAAACTGCCCAAGAGCACATCTGCATTTTCTGGTTCTCTTTTTCCATCTCCCCTTTCACAATCACTTTCTTTCATTTTACTAAGGTAACACTTGCTTTTTCCCATTTCACATCTTAGTAGCTGTGCATTGCCCTGAGGTGTAAAAATGTACACCAAACACAGGATCATTTAAAATATAGGGGTAAACAACATAAAAGGAATGTATAAATGCTTATAACTGAATCACTTTGCTGTACAGCAGAAATTAACACAACATTGTAAATCACTCTACTTCAATAAAAAAATTAAAATAAAACAAAATAAAATATTGGGGTAGGTGAGGCCTCTTGTTAAGACCCAAAATCCATTCCCTTCCTATCCATCGCATTAAGAGATGTGGTTCCAATACATTTTTACTTGTAAGTTTAATAATTATAAAAGTATGTAAGATATTTGTTAATTTCATAGACCATGCTAATAACAGCTGTATTGACAGCTATTGAAGAAAAGAAATAAAAGCATTTTTAAACTTTGATTTTATAATCTTATGTTTGCTTCAGAGAAGCAGGAGAGTTACCAGTATGAAATTTTCTAATAAAAGTATACTAACATGATATTTGGGAAAGAAAATGGGATAAAAATATGATTTCAAATGAAATTTCCAACTCTTGAAGAACTTATTCATGATTTTTAATGAACGCTAATAGGTATCAAATAACTAATATTCAGCTTCTACTAGATATGTTTAAAGAGAACTATAACAGGTTTATTTCTCAATGTCAATATTTGTACTAGACTAGAGATTTATAACTTTTATAATTATTTAAATTTATGATGAAAAATTTTAGGTGTCAACCTAAAATGGGCCAGCAGATATATAATTTTTCTAAATCATTTTAGGGAGAATTGAACAAAAAGCTAGAAGACTACTGTTCAAGACAGTTAGGGGATAGGGAAGAAGGAAAGAAGGAGAGAAAAGCAGATTACATCATATGTTGAGCTGAGTGGGTAACTTGAGGCCCAAAACAGTAACAGGACGTAAAAGGTTATAAGAGTGAGATGCTCTTAACATAAGAAACAGGAGTGAACAGGGCAGGTTGCTATGATTTGAAGCTGAGGAGAGAAGCCCATTGAATACGTGTAAACAGACAATAATGATTCAGGAGTAAGAGTCCACATGTAGCCGAGTTTCCTGAATTTGACGCATCCCCTTCCATTCAGGACAAAAGGCACATAGTGGTTTTAAAACCCCGTAGTAAAATCAGGCTTAGAAACAGCAAATGACTTGGTAATTCGTGCACATAAAAATGTATGCTAAGGTACTTTCCATTAGGGAAGCTAAAGCTTAACTCTAATATTTATAACCTTCCTCTTAAAAGCTAAAATGAAAACCTCAGGTTGGTGAGAGTATTCAGAGCCTAGACTGCAATGCTTCCAGTTAATTGCCCCTGTCTGGAAAAGAAAACACTGCTTTCACAATAGGCAGTTTTCACAAGTGTATTGAAAGCCACTGACCGGAAAAAAATAATGAGTACAACTTCATTTTCTTCTTCCCTACATTTGGGTTAGGAAGAAAGTAACTGATCTTCACTCTAAAATCCACTCAGCAGACAGATTCTCTTCAAAATGTAATTATAACCTTATGATATCACTGATATGTGGAACCTAAAATATGACACAAATGAACTTATCTACAAAACAGACTCAGATACAGAGAACAGACTTGTGGTCGCCCAGGGAGAGGGATGGTGGGGGAGGGATGGATTGGGAGTTTGGAGTTCACTGATGCAAACTATTATATATAGAATAGATAAACAACAAGGTCCTACTGTATAGCACAGGGAGCTATATTCAATATCTTGTAATAACCTATAATGGAAAAGAACCTGAAAACATATGTGTATATATATAACTCAATCACTTTGCTGCACAGCAGAAATTAGCACAACATTGTAAATCAACTATACTTCAATTTTAAATACCATATACTGGGCAGCTTCAACAGCTGACATTTGTTTCTCACAGGTCTGGGGGCCAGAAGTCCAAGATCAAAGTGCCAGGTGATGGGGTTCCTGGTGAGGACTGTCTTCCTGGCTTTCAGAGGGTCACCTCCTTGCTGGGTCCTCACACAGCAGGGAGAGAGCAACCTCATCCCCTTCCTCTTCCTATAAAGCCTTCTAATTACCTTCCAAAGGCTCTGTCTCCAAGTACAGTCACATCAGGGGTTAAGGTTTCCAACATATGAAGTTAGTGGCAGGAGGGGAACAATCCAGGTCATGGCAATACTCTTCTCTTTTCTAATACTTATGAGAAAAGCTATTTACTCTTGAAAACCCAGACCCCTTTTAAGCTCCTCTCCCTCTAAGTATTTCTGTCTTCCCCATTCAGACATGGCCTCTTGAAGATAATTACCCCAAAAAAGCAGCTCTTCACCTAGTTAGGCAAGTCAAATCTAAAACCATTTTTGTGTTTCCCCAGGTGCTCTTTCCAGTTAAAAGCTAAGCAGAGACGCATGTCCCCGAGAGGAACCTCAGGGAACCAGAGGTACATGGGCAGTTCAGGTATGTTGCCTGAACTGGAAGCTTGTGGAATCCTGCCACTGTCAGAAAGTGAGATGGATGGAAGAAAGTAAAATGATTCCATTTTAAAAATGTAAATTAATCAGAGTAGACAAATTTAAATTATGTATAAATATGGGGTCCCTGGAAATTACATTTCAAGGTCAGGGTCCGGGGATGACTAATGGGAAAAAATACAAAAGATGTATCGTAGAAGCCTTGATTACTAGGGGGTGAGGGGAAAGACCTTGAAAAATGCTAAGTTAGCCAGTATATGAATGGAAGCATTGATTTGGGAAGCACATGCTTTTTTAAAGTTTTCAGTCCGAAAGTTAAAATGTACACCCAAAGTTTTGTTTCACTGCATCACATGTTGACCAAATATCTCGGGGAGTCTCCTTCCTTTAAGATCTTTCACAATTGACCCTGTTATAAAGGCTGATTTCCACTAAAGATACTTTTTTTCTGGTTTTCCTTCCTTATAGAGTTTTTAAAAAGTAGACGTGCTGTCTGAAACTGCTTTGCTTGATATCTATAACATGAAAGCAAGTCTAAGAATGACAGAGGTTACTAGGGAAGTATCACCCAGCTTGTAGCTGTGTGCTCTCCGGAGGAGAGCAACCTGTCTGCACAAAACCCAAACCTTATGGTATAAATGGCCTGGCTGTCAAATCAGGGCCATCCGGTCATGTACCAAATAATTCAGCAGAAGGACTGGGTCCGTGGGCCACCCAAAACTAAGTGCAGTGGTTGAGACTGTGTGGGGATGTGGCCCTGTGGCCACATTCAACATAAATACTAAAAGTGGGTCACCATGGGCAGGGGTGAGAACAGCTCCATCTACTGAAAAGCACCTTCCCCCAGCCCATCACGACTGGGAATAATTTCTCTGGATTAAGGCAGTCTGTCTCCTGAAAGTTCTTAATAAAGGGAGAAGAAACTATGTGGGTAATGGATGCATTAAGCCATCATCACCCAATATCACCTTTATATAGGTCATTCATTCAGTAAATGGTATCTGAAAGTCTACTGTTGGGAAGGTCCCACGCTGGGCACTGACAGGATGGACTGGATGCGGACCAAACCTGTAAGGCTCTGTGATCATGGAACTTACATCGAAGTACCTTTGACCTTTGGAGCGTCTTCTCAATGTTGTTCGTTCTGACGGGGTTAACAGCTTGACTCTGGAGCCAGACCACCTGGTTGAATTTAGGCTCCATCACTACAAGCTGGTGTCCTTGGGAACGTGAAATCGGGCTGACAAGAGTTCTTCTTCTTGAAGTGGCTTCAGGGATTAAATGAGATGACACACAGGAAATACCACACAGCGCGTGTACCTAGCATGTGTCTGTGTTTGTTGTTATTAGCCCCGTTGGCATTACTAATTTTTACTGCTAGAATGTCTCTGACATAGTCTAGGAGACGCATACATTGCCTGCTCACGTTCTTTAACAGATGAGCTACAATAACAACGACTACGTAAAACAAATAGAACAAAGGTACCAATGGCGGCAGATGCGTGGTGAAGGCTAGTGTCGGACACAGCTGTAAATGCAGGCAAGTTCCTTAAACTTTCTAAGGTTTAGTTTGCTAGCCTGTAAAATGGAGACGATAGTAGCTACCTCGCTGTTGAGATTAAATGAGTCAGTTTATGAGAAATGTTTGGCAGGTGCTATGACAGTGCAAATCTTTAACTGCATTGTCATTTTTAATTAAAAGACGAGGGCACTGGCCAACCCAGGATATCCACTGGGTGGTGCTAGGAAACACTGCCTCACGGCGAGGAGGTCCTCTTCAGGGGCCTGGGTTGCAGACAGCATCAGGACGGGCAGTTCTGATAGACGCTCCAGGCCACGTTCCCTGAATCCCTTTGGAAGTGTCACCTGTGCTTGAGGTTCTCAAACATTTTTGCTCGACCCTGCCTTCTGAGTGGGACCCTCACTCGGCCGACAAACAATTACTGAGTGCCTCCTGCATGCTCAGTGCTGGTGATGCAAGATGAATGGGACACAGCCCCTGCCCTGACCATCAACTCCACCTTGAGCTCATTGATTTGAGGTTTCTACGGTGCTTCCAGGTGGAGTTGGATATTCAGACAGAAGCTCAGGAGTGACGTCCAGAGTGTAGATCATAACTGGGGAGACATCGCCCTGGGTGGTAGTTGATCACGAGCGGGGAGCGCATGGCCCAGGACGGGGCATCAAGTGAGAAGAGCTGTGAGTGGGGGACCGGGTGGGTGTCCAGCAAGAACAGAGGGTCTCAGAGTCAGAAGGATGGCCCAGGGGACCACGGTCAGAAGCCAGACAGGAGAGTGTCCAGAAGCCAGAAGCATGAACGGACAAAGCAAGAAAGTCACCAGGAAGACAGAAGGACGCCTCCTGGATTTGGAACAGGGCGAAGCCCCTGGCCAGCTGCCTGGGGACGGGACGGATGGGAGACGGTAAGTAGAGACAGGCATCCTCCAAAGGCGTGTGCGTGAGAAGAAGCAGAGAGAGGTGGAGGCCCTACCAGGGCCCTGAGGGTTACCTGTGGGAGGAGGGCTCGGGGTTTTCATTTTTGGGGGGGTTTTGTTTGTTTTCTTTTTTAAGTTGGAAGAAAGAGATCTGATGGTGTTTATGGGTGGAGGGAAGCAGCCGGTGGGGAAGGACAGGCTGACTGCAGCCCAGGTGGGGAAGGTGGGCCTGCCCGTCCCCTTCATCTCAGACAAGCCGGGTGCCCGGGAAGACCTCCTGCTGCCGCTCACCCTCACACTTCTCACCTATAAAGTACAATATACCGAGTAAAAGGGAGAGCTGTGTATAAGGCTTCTCCATGCCCCAGTTCCAGCCTTTTAGCCATCTGCACCGTAAAGGGAAGAACTGTACAGGTTAAGTGTGTTTAGGTAACTTTCTTTGAAATGGAAACCAACCTTACAATCTGACATCAGCAAATGAATGCGTTCGATAAAATGCAAAGCAGCCCGTTCAAAATCGTCGTTCGCTGGGGTGGCTGATTTGTAAGTGACATGCATCTCTCTCCTCCGCACTTGAATTAGGGGCCCCGTGGACTCACCCCTCAAGGCCCAGTCGAGGCTTCTCATGGAGACTGTTTACATTTCCATGTTTGAACACTGGGTGATGTGATCCTGGTACAGCCCTGTTGCAAACACAGGGTTAACACTTGGATTTATAAATCATTTATAATTCGACTTTCTGGCTAATCACAATAGAGAATTTGTATATATGCACGTGAGGATATTCAGGCACAGAGAATATTCAACAGTCTATATATACACCTCGCAAATTGCAGGAAACATATTCAGATTACTTCCATTAAGGCCCAGACCATGTTTAATAAATAGGCCCATTTTAATACGGAATGTTTTGACTAGTATCCTCACAAGATACTATAGCACTCCACAGAAAGCCACAATTGTCTTGTTCATGAATATCGTAAAACTCGTGGCCATGAAGCCCTTGGCAGGCGTGGTTTGGGACCCAGCCATGGAAGGGAAGTGGTAACTTCATTGCCTTGATGCACAGACATCCTGAACGTCTTTCTATGTGTTTCCAGGAGCCCGCATGCTCTGCATCTAGATTAGCTGATGGCAGGTCCCACGGCCACTCAATAGACAGCTTTGAACTGAGTGACACGAACAAGCAGAGGACAAACTCCATTACCTTCCGTGACCTAACAACTCGCCAGGGCGCTGGCCCTTCCTGACTCCTTCCAGACCTGACAATACACAGGGGTCAGCCCGCAACACAGAGCCCGGCCTCCAGACACAGGAGTCTCTCAAAAAGACACAATTCGGTGACCCTGTTTCTCCATCTCCAGGATGATTAACACGCGTGCGTTTGGGGACAACGTTAAAGTTTCTTGATTAGCCACGATAATGGCCGAGTTCAGAGGTCATTCAGGACCCCTGCTTTTCCCACCACAAGGCAGCCCCATGGAGAGGGGACACACAGGAAATCAAACTGGTCACTTTGTTTCCAGGATCGGTTCTCAGGTTGGGAGACTTGCTGGCAGGAGAGCAGGGTCGTTTGTCCAGGAGAAGACACTGCCGTGTGTCTGTGTCCTGCACCCCCCTGCTCCCCCGAGGGCCGCTGTCTGTCTGACACCAGCGTGCTGGCATTGATGTGCCCCTCACCTTCCATGTGTTCACACACTCCGTGGTTTTAATTAACTGGTTGCTGCTCCAAGAGCTGACATCAGATGCTCTTGCAATCTTCCCTGGTGAAGCAGGAGCTGCTGGGCAGAGGAGATAGGAAGTGGCTCCACCCCCAGCCCCTGCTGGGCCACAAACACCCCATAAAGCCTCGGCTATCACTTACTAGAGAGCGTCACTGGGGAGTCGCCCAGCTCAGTGGCCTCCAGCTGAGCCCAGGCTGCCCGGGGGAGGGGAGGGAGGGAGGGCCCGGGGGATGCACGTCAGCTCACACTGATCAGCCGTGAAACCCTGGCCCACGCTGTGCAGATAAGGCACAGCAAAGGGGAGCTGGTGACCATTTTATGAAAAAGGCGATTCCGACGAGGTTTCTCTTTAAATCGCTGGAATGAGTGTTGCAAAAGAGCTGGGGTGCAGAGAAGTCAAGTCGGGAGCTGAAACAAAATGACTTAATTGCTTTGCCACATACACGCATTTTTGAAAATGAGAGGTGCAATGGGAAAGACTGCATCACCGCGATGTTAAATCCTTGGTTACTGCAAGCAAACACAGCCGCAAGCCTGGACGGAAAGCCCGTCCAAGTTGAAATGGACGCGAGACTGGCTCTAGTACAAACGGGGAGAGGTATGGGCTTGTGGGCAGACAGCTTTTGCATTCCTCTGGCCTGATGTCATTTTCCAGAGACGCAGGGCTGGACACTCCGAGCCAGAGGGTGTGGATGCCGACCAGACCAGGCGTGTGGTTCTGTGTTTCAGCTGTCCTGGAGGTCTGTGACCTAGTGGCTCAGTCTCTGCTGTTTGTAGGTGAGCCGCATCTTCCCAATTAAATTAGCAAAGCATACATAGTCCTCTTCTGCCATGAGCTTTCACCTCGGACGTGTAAAATGCAGAGCTGAGAGGGGTTTGTGTGGCTGAGTGGACTTGGCCTCTCTGCTGAGCCAGGTCCCGCCTGCTCCCTCGTAGGTGCGGGAACTCAGGCAGGTCAGCTTCTGTGAATGTCCCGTTCATTACCCCTAAGATCGGGTGAGTAAGAACAATAATAATAACAGTACCCACTGTATTTGTTATCTACTGCTGCCCAACAGATGACCCAAAACTCAGCAGCTGAGAGCGACAGACGTGTACAATGTCACACACTTTCTGAGGGTCAGGCAGCGAGAGCAGCTCAGCGAGGATGCACAGGTTCGGGGCCTCCCACGGGGCAGGTGACGGCCGGAGCCCCGTCCTCTGGAGCCTCATCTGGGGCTGGGGGTCCACCTCCCTGCATGAGGCTCCCCACATGGCCGTGCGCCTGAGGCCTCATCTCCTCCCCTCGTGGGCCTCTCGGGGCCACTTGAGTGTCTTCACGATATGGCAGCTGGTGTCCGCCAGAGTCAGGGATCCAAGGGAGGTGAGGAGAAGCCACCGTGCCTCTGGCGTAGCCTCGGGAGTAGCCTGCCATCACTTCAGCTGCGCCCTGCTGGCCACACAGACCCACCCTGAGTGCGGCGATTACAAACGCACAAAGCCCGGGCGGCAGGGTCGTGGGGATGCCACGCCCGCTGAAGGGGGCCCTGGGGATGAGTGATGACCCTCAACTAACAGGAGAGAGAGGGAACTGATAAAGGAAAACATGTGTACAAAAAGGGGCAAGTAAGAGCAACTTTCACGCATTCTGCCCGTGTTCACAGAGCCTCCCATGTGCCAGACACTGCTCTGGCTACTTGGATTATA
This sequence comes from Monodon monoceros, assembly GCF_005190385.1. Taxonomy (NCBI): domain Eukaryota; kingdom Metazoa; phylum Chordata; class Mammalia; order Artiodactyla; family Monodontidae; genus Monodon; species Monodon monoceros. The sequence goes on from NW_021703778.1 coordinate 1,742,666, forward strand.
TTAATACACAAAGCCAAGATCACTGCACTCATGCAGCTGACATCCCAGGGAGGAACACGGGCCACTGAAACAGACATAATTAGTCAGTAGGTTGTACAGCCTGTTACAAGCAAGGAAGGGAGCACAGATGAAGTGGCATCAGGAGGGTAGGCGTGGGAGATGCAGATAGAAGTATGAAATATGGGGTCGGGGTCAGCCTCCCAGAGACGGGAGGTGGAGAAGGGGATGGGGGACGCGAGCCAAGCCAGTCCCCAGGCAGGGGCGGAGTCAGGTGCAGGCCCTAAGGCGAGAGCACACCTCACCTGCGGCTGGAAGACGCCACCATAGAGCTGAAAGTCAAAGAGAGAAAGCCCGGGGGAGGGACGAGATCACACGGGGCCTTGGTTTGGGTGGGGGCTTACACACCCCCCAATACAGGAAGTGAAACCGACCAAGCTGCGGGGATAGGAAACCCAGGCTGTGTCTGCGCCGAGGCCATGCTTCCCAAGGCTGCTCCCAACCAACGCCGGAGCAAAGCAGGGCTCTGATCACACACTTGTCTGGGAAATACGGACTCCTCTGCAGGGGATGCCAGAGGCGTGCCCAGCCGTCAGGAGCCCACGCTCGGCCTGGCACCTTCCACCCACCTTTCCTCCGTCTCTCTTCACCTGGGGGCTGACTCACCTTGCAGCCTGATGGCTCTCCCTGCATCGTGCTCTCTCCCGATTTTTCCTTATGGGCAGGTCCTCTAATAAAATCCTCCCTCATTTAATGCCACCTTGGTGCCTGCATCTCAGGGGACAGACTAACGCCCCAGGGGAAGAGATTGTCTTGCATCAGATGAAGAGGTGGCTGTTGCAGTGTCTGGAGCAGAGAGGGGACACAACCTGAGGCGTTTTTAAGGAATCATTCTGGCTACAGTTTGGAAACAAACCCTCGGGAGAAACAAGAGTGCAACAGGAGTCCAGGTGGAAACACTGCAGTGAGTCAGGCAGCGCTGAGGCTGGTGTGGGCCAGGGTGAAACAGGGAGGACTCTGGGGGGCCCGAGTACAAATCCTTTCCACACCGCCTCCGTTTCTTGTTTGTGAGAACTAGGCTTCATTCAGCCTCCTTGACCTTCCCTGAGCTCCAAAGTGCAGGTCCAAACAGCTGCTTCTCAGGGAAGGGAGGGGATGCAGGGACGAGGGAGGAGCGGTCAGGAAACCACAGTGCATCAAAAAGCCTACAAACAATAAATGCTGGAGAGGGTGTGGAGACAAGGGACCCTCCTACGCTGGGAATGTAAGTTGTTGCAACCACTATGGAGAATGGTATGGATGTTCCTTAAAAAACTAAAAATAGAGCTACCATATGATACAGCAATCCCACTCCTGGGCACATATCCGGACAAAACAATAATTCAAAAAGATACACACACCCCAATGTTCACAGCAGCACTCTTCACAACAGCCAGGACATGGAAACAAGCTAAATGTCCATCAGCAGATGAGTGGATAAAGATGTGGTACATATGTACAATGGCATACGACTCAGCCATAAAAAAGAATGAAATAATGCCATTTGCAGCAACATGGATGGACCTAGTGATTGTCATACTAAGTGAAGCAATTCAGAAAGAGAAAGACAAATGTTATATGATATCACTTACAGGTGGAAGCTAAAAAAAAAAAAAAAAGAACTCATTTATATAACAGAAATAGACCCACAGACATAGAAAACAAATGTATGGTTACCAAAGGGGAAGCAGGGGGAGGGATCAGTTAGGAGGATGGGATTGACACACTACTATATATAAAATAGATAACCAACACGGACCTACTGTATAGCACAGGGAACTATACTCAATATTTTGTAATAGGCTATAAGGGAAAAGAATCTGAAAAAGAACAAATACGAACCTTAAAAAGAAAACAGTGCAGCCCTGGGGCAGGGCCCTGGTTCCTCCTCATGGAATATACATAACAATATCTTCCGGTTCTCCTGCAGGAACAAAGGCCCCCATCCACGTGGAGGATGAGGACGGTGAATGCAGGCTGAGCGCAAGATTCCTGGAGCACCGCCCTGTTACCTCACCACCAGCCAATCAGGAGAAAGTCTGCACACAGTGGAAGATAACGAAGACTCTGACCCCCTCCCCAAATGACTCTCCCTTTAAAAACTTTCATGGTGGAGCAGAATCTTTGAAGTTGGTTTTTGGACATGAGTCCACCTTCTCCCCAGGTTGCTGGCCTCCTGAATAAAGCAGCCTTTCCATTCCAACTCACGTTCATCTCTGGAGAGCGGGAAGCAGCCAGACCTGCGTCTGGTAACGGGGCGGGCAGGCGGGAGGTGAGGGGCGGTCTGATTCGGAGCACAGTTTGAAGGCAGAGCCGATGCAGTTCCTGGTGCGTCAGAGGTGAGACGTGAGAAGAAAAGGAGTTAAGGATTTTTCGCCCAAGAATCTGGACCGATGGAGTGGCCAATGCCTGGGATGTGGGAAAGCTGTAGGTGCGGCAGGTTTGGGGGAAATTTGCACACATCAGGGCTGATGTGTCCTGGGCATTCACGTGAAGGTCTTGAGTAGGGACTTGGATATACACACTTACGTGCGGTTTGGGACAGAGGTGTGAGCTGGGCTAGTCATCTGGGAGCTACCACGTGGGTGCATGGAGGGGGACGGGGCCTTGAGGTCAAGCAACTTGAAGGCCGAGAACTGGCCGTTGGATTTAGCAACGTGGTCGTCAAAGGTCGTTAGTGAGTGTTAAGGAAAAAGATGGCCCCCGCCTTCCCTCTAAGAGGCCACCCCTCCCACCTGGGGGCGCTGCCCATCGTCCCCCGGACCCGGGCCCTGGACGGCTCCACACACCAGCCTTCCCAAGCAGCTCTGCGTGCCCTAAACTCCCTTTCAGGGACAGCCTTCCGGTTAGGCGAGCCGCTCCCTGCTGTGGTGGGGACCAAGTGCCCGCGGTGGCAGCTGCACTGCACACCTGAACAGGTGGCTTCCAGACATGGCGTTTCTCAGTCTAAGGAGATTGTTTGCGTGGATGGAACTTCACCTTGGAGAGCACGTCTGGACTCGTGGAAGTAGCACAGGGTGACACAGGCTGGACCGGCCGTGATGGGAGCAGCTGGCTCTTCCAGTTACCAGCTCTGCTGCTGCGCTATCACAGCTCACCTTTCCGGGTCTGGGCTGCTGGTTCTCTGAAATAAGGGCTTTGGGCTGACAGATGCTCACGTGTCCCGAAGCACCACACCGGGAGCATCTCAAAACATCATGGATTTCTGATAGATCTAATTTTATCATAAGAAATTGTTTAAAAATTCCAGCACAAAAGGAAAATTCGGCCTTCTCTCCATAGGCTTGTTTGACTGATTGGACTCTCTGTGTCTTATTCGACATGGGCTATGGGAGGGGGTAGGGAACAACTGTTGACCCCCATTTGTGGGCCTCCGGAGTCTCAATGTCGAGTCATGTGTTGCCTATTCAGTTAGAGATGGGCGGTATTTACAATGATTTAAGAAGAGTGCATGGGAGAAAACTGTAAGTTGAGAAAATTCTACTCATTAACTTATTTTTTTCCCTGGGACTTGGGGGAAAGATCAACCACCAATGATTACAATTCTGGAGCGACCTTGGCCGTAGGAAACTAGTTTTCTAGGCTAGAATCACCCCTAGACAATTGCTAAAGCCCCCCTCCAGCTGTATAAGTGTCTGAGATTCTGCAAAGGGACCCCTTTCTCCCCTTCAGCAGAGGGCTGCGGAGGCCGCCAGAGCTGAAGCTGCCTGTGACACTGCGTGCAGTGTGGGCCCCCGAGGCCAGGCTGCACCCCCAGCATCTGACTGGCTTCATTTTATTTTAGTTAATGAATTAAATAAGGTTCCGGGACAGGAGGCAGAGGGGACATCTAAAACTACCAGCTGTATCAAAGTGGGGAGCCAGAGGACAGCGTAGAAAGACCATTTAGACTTTCAGCCTCAGAATCAAAATATCTGTGAAGACACAGACACGTTTGAGCATCCCTTAGAAAGTAAAGCAGGTAAAGAAGAATCAATTAGTTCTTGCCGCACCCACCCCTTCCTTCTCTCCCACTTCTTTGCTTAGAGAGGTACCAGTGTAATTACCCACATTAGCCGCGAGATGGCAGTCAAGGAAAGGAAAGATAAAATTCTCTGCTGAAATAGGGAGACCAGCAGAAAGGGCTGGATTCAAGCTATAAAAGGAAATATGATTTTTAAAAATACAGCATCATAAGAGTAAATAGGTAAAATGTGAAAAAAAAAACCTAAGACAGACAATTCTTGCATATAATACATAACCAACCAATCCTTTAAGAGAAATCCCGTTAAAATTCTACCTGGAATTTTGAAACCATACCAAATCTATAGCTTACTTGGGATATGTTTTTGCTAGTTCACAGTTGCAAGGCCAGTATTTATGCTTCGTTTTATGCAACAAATGCTAATGTACTAGGTGACTTCTGAAGTCTCTAGGTTCCAAAATTCCCTGAATATGCTCCTGAAAAGTGGTGCAAATTCAGTTTTTGTAACCTGAATCGTATATGCTGATGGATTTCAACGCAGTGTTCATTTTCATTGTTCTGCTCTGCCTAGCAGTTCCTAACCCTTTGGAACTAGTATCTGAAATGAGTCAGTGATATTTCCTGGAGCCATTCATTCGTGGGAGAGCCTTGCGTGGGTGTCCCCTTCCAACCCCCCCACACCCCCCCCCCAGAGCTCCGGTTGCTCTGGGCATTGTTGTTGCCTTAAGGGTCCGGGACCTAACACAGAGCAGGGGTTCAGCAGTGGAGTGAGTGCAGTGGGGCCACCTGTGCGTCATGGGTCCTTAAATGAGCCTGCAGCTCTGCTGGGATGGGGGTGGGGCGCTGGACCCCCGAGGGCTTCTGCCCCAGCGCAGGCCTGTAGTCCAGTAACAGGTTGCTGGGACCACCTGGGTCCTCTTCCCCAGAGAGACCTGAGTGCAGAACAAGGCACTGAGGCCAGAAGCCTCTTGGAACCAACATCTCAAAGGAAGAAGCAGACCTCACGTGCAAGGTCAGCGAAACTTGAGGCCAGCCAGCTCTGCAAGAGCAGCGATGCAAGCTGGTAAAACCGGGGCCAAGGATCCAAATGACAAACTTCCAGTTTCATGGATGAATGGCCGCCTGGTATTTCGCTCACGTAAAACCTTATGAATATGCAGTTCAGAGAAAAAAGTGTGCTTGACGCTCCAAAGTGTTTAGTGTCGAAATTTCTTTTTCAAAACACTAAGGAACTTTCACAACAAGGGAGACTCATAGAGTCGGGACGGACCCCAAGAACTCACCTGGTCAGTTCCATACCTCCAGGTAGAGCAGGTCCTCCATCACACCAAACACAGAACACGAGCAAACCAAAAACCCTTTCCTTTTTGTTGAGTTTCCAGAGGAGACTGACCAGGTCCTCTGCCTCTTTCTCTTCACTGTTAGCACGTTTTTGTTCGTGTTCGGCTATGGATTAAGACAGACAACTCACATTCCGGCTCCTCCACTTACGGGCTGTGTGAGTTTAAGCAAGTTATCTGCCCTCTCTGAACTTCACTTTCCACACTTGTAAAATGACTATTAGAATACCCCCCAATTAGAGGTGTTTCAAGGCTTCAATTAAAAAACTAATGAATATATCCAAAAAGAAACAAACTCACAGATATAGAGAACAAACTAGTGGTTACCAGTAGGGAGAGGAGAGGAGGGATGGGTGAGATGGGGGAAGGGATTAAGAGTTACAAACTACTAGGTATAAAATAGATAAGCTACGAGGATCTATTGCACAGCACAGGACATATGGCCAATATTTTATAATAACTATAAAAGGAGTATAACCATTAAAAATATGAATCATTATATTGTACACCTGTGACTTATTTAATATTGTTTGTCACCTCTACCTCAATAAAAAAATATATGTCAACAACTGCACCTGTGGCTCAGCCTCTACAGCCGATCAATCTCTCCCCTACTCCCTGGGCTGGGATGGTGGGGTTGGCATAATGATGGGGGAAGTGTGATGGTCCGGGGTACCAGACCCTATTTTTCTCCCTTTAGTCCCGCAGCATGAAAATCATCTCATGACCCGTATGGCTGTCAAATAGCTGAGCATTCGCGGAGCTGACAAAGCCGGAATGATCCCAGCCCGGAACATAATTCCATTGCACACATAAATGGAGCATTTCCCACATGGTTCCAAAGACACTGAGTGTCCTGGTACTGCACACTTTGTTGTTGATCCAAGGAAGATGGTTTTGTGTGTTGTTTGTAACTTTACCGAGAGTTGTTGACAATTTTGTAAAATCACAACCACGTTAGGTCTAGACTAAAGTAGATGAGTCACCCACTCTGTGTAACTCTGTCCGTCCACACTTGAGTGGGTGAGCGCTTGGCGGTTAAGTGCAGAGGGACACTGAAATCACCCATCCGTTGTCTCATCTGTTACGTCGACTTAGAATGAGCTTTGTGTAAAGGAGGTTCTATTAGCCATTCATTTCAGCATAGAAAAAGGGGTTTTAAAAAATTCTTTATGATCAAACAAAGGCACTGGGTCTGATTTGCAGCTGTCACAGTTGGTGTCCACAGCCCCCAGCCCTCAGGGGTCTTCTGGGCCTCCCCCTCTGCATGTACTCCCAGGAGGGTGGACCCTTCTCGGGAAGGGTCCTAGAAGCTGCGGGGACCCCTCTCAATGCACCCTTGGCGTCAGGCCTCGTTCTTAGCAACAACCAGGTTTTCTTATTTTTTAATTGAAGTGTACTTTAGTTTCAGGTATACAACATAGAGATTTGATGTTTTTATAGATTATACACTTCAAATAAAGTTATAAAATATTGCCTATATTCCCTGTGCTGTACAATTACATCCTTGTAAGTTATTTATTTTATACCTAGTAATTTGTACCTCTTCATCCCCTTCCCCAACCTTGCCCCTCCCCCCCTCCTCTCCCCTCTGAAAACCACTAGTTTATTCTCTGTATCTGTGTGTCTGTTTCTGTTCGGTGGAATCTGAAAAATAAAACCAATGAACAAAAAGAACAAAGCAGCAGCCAGCTTTGAGTGAGGTCCCCAGGGGAGTCCCCTAGAGATCCCCACTCACCTGAGCTTACTTTCCCTCCAGCTCAGGCCCAAGGGAAGCTGGCCATCCCCTCACCCCGTCTCAGCTGAGAAAGACCCCTGGGGCAGCCAGGGCAGAGTCCCAGCCTTGGGGCAGGCCCAGCTGGGGGCTCACTTCCCCATTCACGTCCCCCCCAGAGCTGCCAGACTTGGCAGATCACTCGGCAATCTGGGGACATACTTACACCAAAATAACGATGTGTTGTTTCTCTGGAATTCAAATTTAACTAGAATCTGTGTCTGATCTGCCCCCACTCCCCACGCCTCCCCCCCAGGGTGATAGGTCAGAGGGGAGTCAGGGAGGCCGTGGAGAAAGAGGCCTGGTCAGAGAACCTGAGGAGGACAGGTCGCCTGGCTCAGACTGTGGCCGGGAGATGCCAGGGTTGCCTGCGGAGCCTGGTTGCAATTTTCGACCCCAGGACCAAGCGGGTCCTCAGTAAGCTTTCCCAAGCCCCCTCCCCTTGAGAGTTAGGACTGTTCTGTTTAGAGTCAGGAAAGCATAGATAGGCTTTTGTATACTGGCGTCTGCAAAATCTTGTTGTTCTAAAGTGAAAGAAGCAGAAGGAGACACACAGTCCTGTGACCCCGGGGAACCCGTCAGGCCTGGGGGCTCCCTGATAGGATGACCTGGTCCGTCACAGAATCAGAGCTAATACAGGAGCTTAGCGGTTACCTCTGGGACTAGCCCACTGGTCAGGGGAGCACACCGAGGCCAGAGAAGCCAAAGCGACTTGCCTCGGAGCCCAGAACATTGTTCTCTCCAGGCTGCTGGAGCAGAGGGAGTGGGAGAGCGGGGTCTAGACCAGAGTCACGGTGAGTGAGGTCATCGCCCCTAAATTTCCTGAGTGATTCGGGGTTTCCCTGGGAAGTTATGAGTTGACGCATCACGAAGAAAACTGTCTATTGGGCAATCATAAGTTACCTGCAAATCTTGATCTCTTGAAGGTGGAAGCTGTGGTTGTGGGACTAGATAAGAACCTTTATTTTTTTTAACATCTTTATTGGAGCATAATTGCTTTACAATGGTGTGTTGGTTTCTGCTTTATAACAAAGTGAATCAGTTATACATATACATATGTTCCCATATCTCCTCCCTCTTGCGTCTCCCTCCTTCCCACCCTCCCTATTCCACCCCTCTATGTGGTCCCAAAGCACCGAGCCGATCTCCCTGTGCTATAGGGCTGCAGATTTCCTCAGTACCAAGGGCTTCATGACCTAAGTTGTAAGGCTTGTGCAAGATGTTTACGACACGTGCGTGTACCCTCTTGTGAGACAACAGAATATGTGCATATTGGTCTCTGCTTCCTGTTCCCAGCACAGAGCTCCTGAAACCCTTGTAATTTCCTAGGTGGTAAGAATGCTAGGAGCGACTCTTCTTCTACTATTTGGTCTTTAACCCCAGTTCCTGACACAGGGCTCCTATGTCCCTTGGGATTTCCTTGGCGATAGCAGTATCTTTTGTTCTTTTTTTTTTTAATTGGAGTATAGTTGATTTACATTGCAGTGTTAGTTTCAGGTGTACAGCACAGTGTGTGTGTGTGTGTGTGTGTGTGTGTGTGTGTGTATGCATATCTATTCTTTTTCAGGTTCTTTTCCCTTCTAGGTTATTATAAAATGCCGAGTATAATTCCCTATGCTATGCAGTAGGTCTTTGTTGTTTATCTATTTTACATATAGGAGTGTGTATCTGTTAATCTCAAATTCCTAATTTATCCCTCCCTTCCCACATTTCCCCTTTGGTAACCATAATATTGTTTTCTATATCTGTGTCTGTTTCTGTTTAGTAAATAAGTTCATTTGTATCTTTTTATTAGATTCCACATATAAGTGGTGTCACATGGTATTTGTCTTCTCTTTCTGACTCACTTCACTTAGTACGATAATCTCTAAGTCCATCCGTGTTGCTGCAAATGGCATTATTTCATTCTTCTTCATGGCTGAGTACTATGCCATTGTATGTATGTACCACATCCTCTTTATCCATTCCTCTATCAATGGACATTTAGGTTGTTTCCGTGTCTCGGCTACTGTGAATAGTGCTGCTGTGAACACAGGGGTGCATGTATGTTTTTGAATTAGAGTTTCCTCCAGACATATGCCAAGAAGTGGGATTGCAGGATCATACAGTAACTCTATTTTCAGTTTTGTAAAAGTGTCTTTTGTCCTAATGAGGTGACTCTGGGTGTGCCCCTGGCTGGGTGCTTGTCACCAGCAAGACCACGCCAGGATTAGAAGCTTGGAATTTTCAGCCTCACCCCCGGCATTGTCCAGAGAGGGGAGAGGGGCTGGAAATGGGGCTAAGGATGGATCATGCCCACGTGAGGAAGCCTCCCTAAAATCCCAGGTTGGTGAGCATGCGGAGGTGCTGGGAGAAGAGCGCCCCAGGGGGAGCAGGGAGCTCTGCACGCCTCCCCACACACCGTGCCCTGGGCATCTCCTCCATCCTCACCCTCATCTGTGTCCTCTACTGTGTCTTTTACCATGAACTGGGAAACAGCAATTAGCTGGTTTCCTGAGCTCTCTGAGCCGCTCTGGAAAACCAGTCAAACCCAAGGAGGGGCCTCCGATCAGAAGTACACGTGACAACCTGGCCTGATTGGTGTCTGAACTGGGGTCCAGGGGGCCGTCTCGTAGGACTGAGCCCTTACCCTCTGGGTAGACAGTATATGAACTGAGTTAAACTGTAGGACACCCAGCTGGCATCTGCAAAATTGCTTGGTGTGAGACACGCGTGCGTGCACACCCACACATCTGGTGTCAGAAGTGAGTAGTGTGAGAGTGAAGGAGAGACACACACAGGAGAGAGAGGTTTTTTCCTACTCACCTCTGCTTTCAACAGTTAAGGTCCCCTCGACCTTGAACTAGGCCCTCGAGGGGCTGAGCCCTCTCCTGGGGGCTAACTCATGACACTGCATCTCCTAGGATCTGCGTGGGTCTGGCACTCTGAGCGGGGCAACCCTCTGTTGCAGGGCCGACCTGTGCACTGGCTTCTACCCATTCAATACCTGTAGCATCTCCCTGCCACGTTGTGACAGCCAAAAAAGTCCCTGGACGTTGCCGGGTGTCCCCTGAGAGCCAAACCGTCTCCCCGTCCCACCACGGAGGATCCCAGATCCACAGCCCTGGACCCAGCTCCTCTTGTATGCTGTACATCACGTGTTTGTAACTTGCTTATTTTATACCCAGGAGTTTGTACCCAGCTCCCCTCAGACACCGCTGACCGCTCCAGCCTCGTGTCCTGTGAATCACCACGTACACACACTCGGTTGAGTCCCACCAGCGAGGGTTGCAGTGATAACTCTTTAGCCAAAGCTCAAGCCCAGATACCCCTGTTGCCAGGAGAGACAAGATTGGCTCAGCTCCACACACACCCAGACCCATCCGCCCACATCACGGGGCCGTAAAATCCAGCGTGAGCTGCAGGGGCATTGGAAGAAGCCACCTCTGATCCCCTGTATGTTTTCCATTTCCTCGGACCCGGGTCACTGGGCTCCACCCCCAGCTGCCTCACTGCTCCCGGACCCTTCCTTTTGGTAACTCCCTGGATGGGCCTTCTACCATCTAGATCCTTGCCCCTGGCTTCCACGGCCCCTCTAACTCTACTAAGAGCCCCTGCTTCAGTCAGAGCTGGCCGTCACAGCCAGGAGGGCAGGGGTACGTTGGAATTTACTAGAGTTTCAAAAACTAGCAAGAGTACCCCGGTCAACCCAGAAGTTTCCATTTCTGGCGACCAGGTGAATAAATCCAGAAGAAGCTTCCAAGCTTTCCACCCAGCTTCAAAAGGGTCACCACAGCCAAGAGCAGAGGAAGAATGGAGGGGAAATGAAAGGAATTCTTGTTCTGTGTTGTGTTGCACAAAGACCCATTAGGGTGAGCAGTAATCCATGCTACAAGGTCATGGGAGCAGCACACTGGCCGGCGGACAGGGAAACTGAAAGAAAACTAAGCCAAGGTTTTGTGGAAAGTCCATTGGACAGAGCAGACCAAGTGGATGTGATGTGAACTGCCTCCCGGGCCCCGTTCCTTTTTTCGTGGGTGGGTGGGAAACCGCACACTTGAGGAATCGAGCTGTGTGCCTGCTGCAGAGGGGACAGCATCCCCTGAGACTTACAGGTGGAAGCAGGAGGCACAGCTGGGGGAAGGCAGTGGCCCCGGTGGGGAGAGTGGGACTTGACGAGAGACAGACGGAATCTCCACAACCTAAGAAACAATGAAGATGTTTTTGCAAAGCCGGTGTGCTTAATGGGTTGGGGAAACAAAGGGCCCTTCTGACTTGTACAAATTACATTTGGGTTGGGTAACCTGATGGTTAAAAGAGATATCAGCCTAGACAAACGGTGAGAAGGTTCCAAAAGTTAATCACTCACCAGGCTTCCTAAGGGCCAGATTGCCCGGCAAGAAAGTCCACCGTCTGGCCCCGAAGGCGTGATCTGTCATAAGGCTCCGGAAGAAGAGGGAGGATGATCTGATTTTACAGATACCTCCCTCCCTGTACATGTGAGGCCGGGGGAAGGGGCTTCCTGCCTCGGCGGCTACCACTGGCCTCCAGAAACGTAGTTGCGTCGTGGGTGAGGTATGCAATCTATCTTGGGCTGTTATAACAAAAGTACAGCAAACTGGTGGCTTACACAAGCATTTGTTTCTCCAGTCCTGGAGGCTGGGAAGTCCAAGGTCGAGGCGGCAGCAGATTGAGGGTCTGGTGAGAGCCAACTTCCTGGTTCCTAGAGAGCATTTTCCGCTGTGTCCTCACATGGTAGAGGCGGGAGGGGCTCACTGGGGTCTCTTTTCTAAGAGCACTAATCCCATTCACACACGCCTTTATGAACAAGATTGTATCTGGTTTTACAGGAACTTATTTCAAGAAAACAAAATGCCCAGCACCTTGTACAGACCCAAACCACGTTCGCTCTCCTGTTACCCCTGCAGTTCTAGATTAGTAGGTTGGTCTGTTGGAGCAGGGTTTCTCAAGCTATAACACATCCAGGAACCCCTGGGATGACGTGAAAACAAGGATTCTGCTTCAGCAGGTCTGGGCAGGGCCTGAGATTCTGCATTTCTACCAAGTTTCCAGATGGTGCCAGGGCTGCTGGCCCGTGCCACACACTTGGACTAACAGGGAGTCGGGCTGGCCCTGCATAATTGATGGGACTATAGGCCCTGCTCGGTTGCTGTCATCGTGACCTGCCGTCTCAGTACTGTTATCCTGCTTTGAGGGCGTCCTGCAAACACAGCTTAATGGGCCAGTGTGTAAGAAATTGCCCATAGAGTCCTATCCAGTAAGTCTATATTTCTGGACCTAAGTATGACTTTGCCCAAACTCCCAAGAAAAGAATAGGTTCAGACCCAGCTGAGTGAAACCACTTTGTTCACTAAGATGCCCTACATCCTGATGACGGGACCCATCAGGAAAACACAGGATCATACAGACTTGACTCCCCCATGATTCTTCCCAGACCCTTTCTTTGGCCTCTGTGACCCGAATCCTCAGAGGAGAAAAACTCTCCCACCCCGCCACCCACAGTTGCCAGGATTTAGAAATCCTTAAGGAGCCTGAAACTGAGGATTGGTTTTTGTTCTTGTTTTCTACTTCTTTTGGAGTTTAAAAAGTTAAAACAATTCTAAGCTCACATGCCAGACAAAACGGATCATTATAGTAAAACTAGAAGGGCAGACTTCTTGTGCCAGAAAGTAAGGAAAACTCAAAGAATGGTGGGGATATGTCAAAAGGACACAGGCGCTAGCTTGGGGTTCCCTGTAACAGCCTCATTTCCTGGTTTCTGTGTTTGATGCTTTGACATCTGGGGCCTTGCTGACTCTGGAGGGACTGCCCCTCCGGAGTCAGCTAATTCCTAGAGACTGTCAGTGACTACTCCAGAGCCTGCTTTTCATATGCAAACCAACCATTTTGGGGCCCATATCCCAACCACATCCTCTATTGGGCTCTCAGACTCAGGGTGCTGTTCCCTGGCCTTAATCAACCAAGGCCAGGTTCCAGAGAAGGAGGGACGACCCCGGGGCCCCAGGGCTGCTGAAATGATCAAACCAGCTGATCCTAAACCTGCCCACACCGCCCACCCATTCCTTCCTGTGGAAATGATAATAAAGCCTCCCTCATTCTCCCCTCACTTCCTATGCCTTGTGACTAACCCTGGTGCTTCCCCTGGTGAGCATATCCTCCTATTTCTAGGGATCAGCAAGAATAACAAGTGTCTCATTTCATGACAGGCACGGCCATATCTGCACGTCCTACCATACTTGATTAAAATAATCCTGGGCACCCTTAAAGCCCTACCCCTAGTCAAAGTGGAGACAACTGACCATCAAAGTAAGTAATGATAATAATGGATTATACCCTGCTGCATAGAATAAGAATCCATGAGCTCTTATTGATAATAATTAATTAATAAACAAACAAAATAAATGGGGGAAAGAGAAAGCCCTTTCTTAGAGAGTCAACCAATGAATGTAAAAGGAATGAGGAAATCAGAATCCATTAACAATAAATGTTAAAATGAGTGGTTAAGGTTTGATAGGAAAAGGAGATTTATATAGACTCAAAGTATCTCCCCACAAATTACTTTTTAATTAGAAAGGAAAAATTAGTAACTTTATGGAAGAGAAACCTGGTAGCTACCACCTTTACTGAAGAGGGAGATGGTTCAGCGTGGTGGACAGGGATAAAGCAAGCAAGAGGCCACGTGAAGCTTGGAAAAATCTCTAAGGTCTGCATCAGGAAGGACTTTTAACTAAATCTTGGAGAATATCAGAAAATCAAATTAAACACAGGCTCTTTTCCCCAGGCACTCCAGCTGGTTGAACATCCCCCAACTCAAGCAAGTTGAAACAGGGTGGTGTGAACTAAAGCTACCTGGCATTTGGGTAATTCTGTTATTTCCAAAGTACTTTTCCAAATAGTATCTCACATGGTGCTGTTTTTCACAGCAGTTCTGTGATGCAAGGTATTGTGATCTCCTAATTTCACATATGAGCAAATTAAACCCAGAGATTAATGACCTGCCTAAGGTCACACAACAGAGCCATGACCTGACCCCAGGGTCCTGCCGACACTGCCCCAAGGTCCCTCCCACACTGCACTGTCACCCGTATTCACTAGCACCACCTGTGTCCCTTGAAAAATGCCAGGCGACCTCCACATTACAAAGGAAAATGTTCTAGAGGGGCAAGAAAAACACCCTCACACTTCACGGAAGACACCTCCACCACCGCGGCACCTGTGTTTTTCTCTGGGGATCACAGTGACTTATGATATTAAATCTTTCAGAGGTCCATTTTTAGAAACATTACTAAATTCCAGCGCTAGTTGCATGAACTTGTCTGCAAGGTCTTATCATGTCCACATCTTACGTTAAAAGAAGGAAGTTTCAGAGCCTACCAGAAAATTGTATTTCCACATCTGTGAGGGAGACGGTGTGAGGAAGGAAAGGCTGGAAAGTAGGATTGTGTTAAACACGTGCAGCACCTGTGAGGAGAAAGGCCAGCTCACGTGGCCAGAGTGGACCACGGGCACAGACCTGGCCAATTTCCCAGAAAGTTAATTGGACAATCAAATAATTACATTTGCTGGTCTGAAGCTGTTTCCCCGATGGTAAAACATTCCATTGTGGTGCTGTGATTTCTCATAGCCATTTTTCGGGTGGAGCAAATGATTTACTCCATTGGTATCTTTATAAAACTATTACCTCTGCAAAACACCGTCCTTCAGTTCCTCATACAGGTAAGGATGAGGCAGTCGAGTGCTTTTGTGCATGGCCTCTGGTCACACAAACTGCATTCAATTCTTGGCTCAATACTTACTTCTGGAGACAGCTTGAACAGTCTATTTAATCTCTCAAAGACTTAGTTAACTCATCTGTGAAATGGGAATATTAACACTACCTGCCTCACAGGGTTGTGAGGACTAAGTGAGTTATTAAGAGTAAAACACAGTTCCTTGCAAATAGTGAGCAGGGAATAAACGCCGCCCATGGCGATGCTGCTGATAATAATTTGCTTTGCATAACACAGGGGATGGTACCAATTTACCATCAGTAGAGCATGTGCTCCAAGCCGTGTTTCTAGCTGTGGCAGGAGCGATGGTGACTCCTCGTGACTTATTCCCATCTTCCTTACCAAGTAACTACCCTTGTGCATGTCTACAAGAGAATGAACGGCAGGGGTTAAAGGAAGTCAAAGTGACCCAACACAAAACAGCACACCATCATGCAAATGGCCATCTGTTCCTTTTAACTGACTCATATTTCGATCACCTTACAAAGCAACGTCACCATGGTAGACTGGATAAGCTATCATGGGATGAAGATGAGCTGTGGGTAATAAGTACATGTATGCATCAGCTTCGGGCTTTACACACTCCATTAAAGGCCAATTTGGCAATAAAAATATTGAACCATACAAAAGATTCATTCCTTTTAACCCATACCCATAAATTTAGTCTAAAGAAATAATTACAAAGAAAATAGTTGAATGTGCAAAATTATTTCCAGTATGAGTATTTATAATCATGAGGAACTTGTAAACAACATATAAATCTAACCGGATGAGAAGATTAAGGAAATTATAGGGTATTATTTGGTGAAATTGTGTGCAACCATTAAAATGATAAATGTGAAGACTGCATATGGAATTGTCAGGATACAAGACCAGTATACAAAAATCAAATGTATTTCTATACACTTGCAATGAACAATCCAAAAATGAAATTTAAAAAATGGCTCCAGGGCTTCCCTGGTGGCGCAGTGGTTGAGAGCCCGCCTGCCGATGCAGGGGACACGGGTTCGTGCCCTGGCCCGGGAGGATCCCACATGCCGCGGAGCGGCTGGGCCCCTGAGCCATGGCCGCTGAGCCTGCGCGTCCGGAGCCTGTGCTCCACAATGGGAGAGGCCACAACGGTGAGAGGCCCGCGTACCGCAAAAAAAAAAAAAAGTCTGTTTCATTTAGCTCAGTAAACAACTGGCATAGAGGTGTGGAATTTGGGGGAGGGGAGATATTTAAACAATTACAATGAGGAAACAACCCAAGATAAATGAAAGTACCCTCCAAGAATTTCTTGCAGGTAATTTCAATATATACTTAACCAGGCATCATAATCCATGTTTACGCGTTATTGCCGACTTTTCTGACTTAAGTAGGATAAAAAGGGGAGAGAGCCTTTTCATTTGGTCTTTTGACAGGTCATTCAGGGCTAGACTGACAGAGACTTCTCTCTCCCTAGCAAAGCGGGGCAGTCCTGGGCCAGGACGCTTGGTACCGAGAGGCTGCTGCATCAGGGAAACAGCACAGCGGGCTCTGGCTGAGTGAGCACACCGCCACCTCCTGGCAGGAAGGGGAAATGCAGATATTCCGGCCCTGACCTCATCACGGTGGGGATGCTGCTCCGGGATGGGATGCGGGCCTGGGGGTCCCGCCCGTCTCCGACCGACACAGACAGCAGACAACCCAGAGCCCTGGGTACGCAGCTCTGCGGGGAGTCACCCTGAGTGCACCCTGAGGCATGTGTGTATTCTTTTCCAAATTTTCTCCCATTTAGGTTGTTATATATTATTGAGCTGAGTTCCCTGTTCTATACAGTAGGTCCTAGCTGGCTATCCATTTTAAATATAGCTGTGTGTACATGTCAATCCCAAACTCCCAATCTATCCCTTCCCCTTGCACTTCCCCCCTGGTAACCATGAGTACGTTCTCTAAGTCTGTGAGTCTGTTTCTGTTTTGTAAGTAAGTAAAGGGATCTGAATTTTTGTAAATAAGCAAAGGGAGCTGATTTTTTTTCTCCAAAGAAGACAAGGACCGGGGACTTACATCAGGCCCGCTGGCCCTCATGGTCTAGAGGTTAGGATACAGCACCCTCACTGCCACAGCCTGAGTTCGATTCCTGGGCAGGGAACTGAGATCCTGCTTCAAGCCCCTGCACCCCGAGGTCCCTGCCCCCCCCCATCAAAACTAGCTTGCAAACTAGTGCAGCTGGAGGGCTCTGAATGGAGGTTTCCAGATTCCCTGTCAATCTGTAGATTTGAATCTCAAAGGTGGGCTTCACGTGCCTTCCCTGGAAGGAGAGCACCCCCTGCCAGAGAACGTGATGGGGAAAGGTTTGTAGAAGAAAGATGTCATTTTAAAGAAGACCAGGATTTACTGAGCGTGGACAGTGTGCTTTTATCTCACTTAACCCACTTATCTCAGAAACGTCGTGATGGTATGAACTCAGACCCCTTTTTACGGATGAAGAAGATGAAGCTTGGAGAGGCCAGCGACCTGCCTGGACCACTCAGCTTGTCAGAACCTCAGCAGGGTGCTGGTGACATTGCATCTCTTGATTTGTATGGTTATTAAATAGAATTTTTAATTGGTGGAAATTTACAAGCTGTACAATTATGATTTATGCACTCTATACCTATACATTATGTTCTTATTTGAAGAAAAACTTTTTAAAATTGGCCATTAGTTAATAACTGTTCAAGCTGGATAATGCATACAAGGCAGTTTACTACACAATTATCTCTATATTTGCTCGTCCTGGATTTTCTATAACGAGCTAAAAATTTTATACTACAGAGTCCAAAAATGAAGTTTGATTCAAATTTTATCTGGAAAAACCAAACTAACAAGGGAAAAAACAAGTTTATCTGACACTTAACACGACGTAGGTTAAAACTGTATCCATTAAAGAAGATGTGGCACATATATACAATGGAATATTACTCAGCCATAAAAAGAAACGAAATTGAGTTATTTGTAGTGAGGTGGATGGACCTAGAGTCTGTCATACAGAGTGAAGTAAGTCAGAAAGAGAAAAACAAATACCGTATGCTAACACATATATATGGAATCTAAGGGGAAAAGAATGGTCATGAAGAACCTAGGGGCAAGACGGGAATAAAGACACAGACTTACTAGAGAATGGACTTGAGGATGTGGGGAGGGGGAAGGGTAAGCTGGGACAAAGTGAGAGAGTGGCATGGACATATATACACTACCAAACATAAAATAGATAGCTAGTGGGAAGCAGCCGCATAGCACAGGGAGATCAGCTCGGTGCTTTGTGACCACCTAGAGGGGTGGGATAGGGAGGGTGGGAGGGAGGGAGATGCAAGAGGGAAGAGATATGGGAACATATGTATATGTATAACTGATTCACTTTGTTATAAAGCAGAAACTAACACACCATTGTAAAGCAATTATACTCCAATAAAGATGTTAAAAAAAAAAAAAAACTGTATCCATGCACCAATTCTCAGAATGAACAAAGGGAATGCTCAGTAGATCTATGATGGGCTTTGCCGCACTGTTGAGTTTCACAATGAATCCATAAAGCCCGAAATCCAAAATCCAAAATTGCTTTTGCCCAATTCAAGTGCTTCATCCCTTTTCGCAGGGACCTCCCCTAACCCTTTGGTAGTAAGATCACACTCTGGAACGACATCTGAGGTCATCCTTGCTGAGCTTCTCTCTATCGCTGGCCGCTCTAATTTGGCCAGGTCCTCATTTGTCAGTGACTTTACAGATGTTTTGAGCAGTTCTCTCAATATCACTTTCAACACTCTCATGAAATCCCAACTGTTTTGCAAGATCTGAAATCCACTTTGCAGTAATGTGCATTCTGTTGGAGCTATGCTCTCCAGAAGCTGACCACAGCAGACAACGTGGAGAGAGTGACCAAGAAAACAATGGGTGGAGACCAGTTCTGCTTCTTCATTTTAGATAGAGAGAAAAATCCTACTTAAAACATAATACAAAATATAATCTTGCAGTAAAAAAATGGGGAGAGATTATTTAGCATTGACTGACTTTATGTGTGGCCAGAGCATTAGGGAATGTTGTCACACTAGTTAGCCTGGACTTCTTCCAGCAAAGTGGTAGCTGGTGCCACATGACCCAGCAAACCCGCTCCTGGGCACATATCCAGACAAAACTCTAATTCAAAAAGATCCATGCGGGCTTCCCTGGTGGCGCAGTGGTTGAGAGTCCGCCTGCCGAGGCAGGGGACACGGGTTCGTGCCCCGGTCCGGGAAGATCCCACATGCCGCGGAGCGGCTGGGCCCGTGAGCCATGGCCGCTGAGCCTGCGCGTCCGGAGCCTGTGCTCCGCAACGGGAGAGGCCACAACAGTGAGAGGCCCGCGAACCGCAAAAAAAAAAATAATAATAATAAAAGATACATGCACCCCTATGGTCACAGAAGCACTATTCACAATAGCCAAGACATGGAAACAACCTTAGTGTCCATCAACAGATGAACAGAGAAAGATGTGATATATAGATAGATATAGATATGATATATACACACAATGGAATACTACTCAGCCATAAAAAAGAATGAAATAATGTCATTTGCAGCAACATGGATGGACCTAGAGATTATCATACCAAGTAAAGTAAGCCAGACAAAGACAAATACATATGATATCACTTATATGTGGAACCTGAAATATGACACAAAAGAACTTCTCTATGAAATAGACTCACAGACATAGAGAACAGACTTGTGGTTGCCAAGGGGGAGGGATGGATTGGGAGTGTGGGATTAGCAGATGCAAACTCATATATAGGATGGATAAACAACAAGGTCCTACTGTAGAGCACAGGGAACTATAGTCAATATCCTGTAATAAACCACAATGGAAAAGAAAAAAACTGGCAACTGGGGGGACTCCGATAATCAATACCCAGGTAGCAAGGACCCTATGTGTAAAGGAAAAGAATCTACTCCCTCAAAAGCATTAGCGACTGGTGAAGAATTTCTTGACATTTTTTGGAAGAATCCCAGAAGATGCAGGCTGCATCGTGTATCTCACATTAAACCAGAGGTCCTTCCCAGACCGTGCAGCTTCAAGAGTTTTTCTTATCTCCCCATCCCTCCTGCCATGGCCACCTCTCTTGATCCCATTTTCCTTCTCCTAGTTTGGCATTTTGCTCCTTCCCAAAACAGACCTCAAAATCCTTTCATTTCTCTTACATAGAAAGATTCAGCTTGACCCCCAACTCCGATCCTGGAACTGCAGACCCCATTCATTACAGCTTGAAGCACGAAATGATTCCCAAGCCCCCAGCACCTCTCTGTTTAGGAGGCCCCAGCAGACTGGATTTTTTTTTTTTTTTTTTTGAGCTTATCGTTTGTGGCCTCCACCAATCAAACCATCAGCATGTTCCTTTCAGACAGGGACCATGCTCTCCCCACAACAAACTGGTGAATGCTTTTCCCTTCACCCTGGATGTAAGGAAAGAAAACTGAAAAACTGCTTTAACGTGGATTATCTCAGAGTGGAGAAATTGTGAGAGATGTGTGTTTTCCTCTTTTTGCTTATCTGTATCGTCTGAATGTTCTATAATAGGAACATCTATTTTAAAATCTTACCTCTTTCAAAAGATTGCATTGAGCATGAAGTTAACATAGGTAATAATGTCAATGAAACCAACTTTTTACCTAAAAATTATATTTTAAAGAGAAAGGTGTATATTTTTTTTCCTTTATCTCAAAGTGAAGAAGCATAAAAGCTTTTCTATTCGTTGTGTTTTTTCCTATCTGTCAACCACTTGTATGCTCCATTGTTTGCTTTTTCTCACATCATTTTCGGGAAAATGTTATTTAACAAGGATTCTGGTAAATGTAGCAGAAATGGCCAAGGAGCAGTTTGTAATCAGCACATTGCTAGTATAATCAAGAGGGCTTTAACCATTCAGGAAGGAACTTCCTGCCCTTTGTTTAATTAAAACAGCTTCTCTTGAAGATTAAAAAAAAAAGAAAGAAAAGAAAGGAAAACCTCTTTCCTGACTAGTATTTACACGAAGAACTGCCTGCATTAAAAAATCCACAGCCCATTAAGTGACATCATTAAGCCAACTACTTATTCCATCGTGTCAATGACCACGGTCACATGGAAGCAGGAGAAATATCTTCACCTCTCGAGTAGGGAGAGCAGCCAGTCCGATCACGAAGTGAGGCTTAGTCTCCGCACGCAGTGATAACAGCTTCTGGGAAATTTCCTCTGGACTGTGTATCTATCGAAATCAACAAGTTTGCGATTGATGGTGTCACATTTCTGACCAAGGCTTGATTCTCTTCCTCATACTCCAGCCAAAATCCTCCCCTGGTGCAATGAATTAAGAAGGCAAGGAAGGCAAGTTCCAGTTGGATGAACTTGACCCGTCATGTGTCCAGCAAACTGAGCCAATGACTAATGGCTCTGCCATATTAGCGCTGAGAGCGTTCTGCAGAGGCTGAAAAGGTCCCTTCCACTGCTGGTGTGTCTCCTCCTGTATCCCCACGTCAGGGCTCTCACACCTCACCAAACGAGACCCCCAGAAGTCACCCTGACTCTTTCTCCCTTACTTCACACAGCCAATCAAATTTAAGTTCTGCCAGCTCAGCTTTCTAAACATTTCTTCATTTATCTCTTCTTTTCATTCCTGCCCCTTCGATACTGCAGCTCTTTTCAGTTTTTACTTATACAATTCATTCTTTGCAGCTAATTAAGCTGAAGAAGCCTGGGAATAAAGTTTGAAACAAAGGTTAATGAAGTCTTGGCCTCGTAACAGCCACAAAGCTGGCACCATCTTACTTCAGGTCTTCATTCTATATCCAGTATGCAAGGATAACAGGCTCCGATGGTCTCACCCTTTCAAACCCACCATCACGCCTTCGGCGTTACTCCCTTACTGGAAATCCTCCACGGCTCACTCTGCTTTACAAGATGAAGTCTACTTCTCAACCTGGTTCTCTACAGCCTCTGACCACTGGACAGGCTCTGTCCACCCGCCTTCTCATCCTGCCCTGCCTCACGTTACATGCTTCCCTCACGTCTCATACACATCTCACGACTAACCCCTACTTGTAACTTACAGCCTAATCCAGTATCTCCTTCTTCAGACCTTTCCTTATTCACAGCTACCCCCAAACACACACACAGATCTCTGACTCCTGGAATGCCCTGTGCGTGTCTATTATGACACTTAGCACGTTGAAGTAATATTATTTTTCTATCACTCTGCTTTCTCTCTTGAAGGCAGAGTTTTGTATTCATCTTTATATCTCCATGCCCCAGCCGAGTATTCAGAAAACTCAGTGAATATTTAGTGACTGAATGCACGAATGTCAGAGAAGAAGCCACAATGATGTTAAAGTTTTGGCTGAAAGATAAGACTTTTCAGATAGAAAAGATGAATCTTTAATGAGAGATGCATTCTAATGGTGAAATTTAAAGAATCGTTGATGAGCAAGTGTTTTATAGCTAACAACTTTCCCTATCATGTGATTCTGAATTTTTTTTTTTCGTATTGCCAATTCCTGTCATACAGAAGACAGGGTTCTACACAGAGATTTATGTAAATAATATTGATAATTTCAGGTAATTGTAATATAAAGATTACATATTTAATTTGGGAGAGAAGGTCAAGGAAAACATTAAGAAATATAAAGAAGGTTCTTCTTTCTTAATTAAGGGCTATCTTTAAGAAATTGAAAAGAGGAAGTAATGAAGCTACATGTGAAAGAAGCATGAGCGTCCACAAAAGCAAAGGAAATTTCAACATTCTGGTGTTACCCCAAGTAGAGAGAGGAATGAGCGCAGAGTTAAAATATCTAACAACTAGACTATTCTTACAAGAGAAACTAGAAAGAAGAGAAGGGAAAAAATAGAAGCACAAGAAATATCAGAAACAAAACGGGAGTGACTAAAGGAAATTATTTTCTTTCTGTTTTATAGAAAAATAAATCCATATGTTCAAACAGAATAGTAGCAGCTGCTCTGTTGCATCTCTGAGAGTTCTGAGTGAATGGGGGTAGGGGTGGTGATTCTATGGCTTATTTCTTCTGTACTGGCATCAACTGGGATCTTCTCGACAGTGAGATATCCCATTCATTGTATCAGTTATCTATTGCTGTGTAACAAAATACCCAGAACTTAGTGGGTTATTGTTCATGATTCTCTGGTTGGCAACTTGGGCTGGGCTCAGCTGGGCAGGTCTTCTGCTGGTCTTACCTGGGGTCACTCATGAGGTTCCCAATCATCTGATGGATTGCTTGGGATGATTCCTGTAAGATGGCTTCACATGTCTGTCTGCCCTTCTCCATATGTTCTGTATCATTCTTAAGGAGACCAGCCCAGACTTCTTTACCTAGAGGTCTCAGGGAGCAAGCGTGACCGAGCTCCAATACGCAAGTGCATTTTGAGCCAACTTGTGTCGCGTGTGCTAATGTCCCTTGAGCCCAAGTAAGTCATATGGCCATGCCTCTGTTTCAGGGGAGGAGCTAACGTACCCTATCTCTTGATAGATAGCCACATTGCATATTGCACAGGGCATACACAGAGGAAGAGGAGGAATTTGTGATTGTTAAACAACCCTCTTCAAATACCTTCTAACTTATTTCTGAGGATCCTGCAGACTCTCAAGATGCCAGTGGAATTCATACCTGGCACTTCCAAAAGTTCAGTCTAGTGGAGGCTGCTGAAGGAATTCTTAACGAGCAAAGATCTCAGAGACCAGGGTGTTGTCCATGGATTGGAAGGTGTGTCCCACTCATTCCACACACGCACTCAGCATGTCACTCTGTGTTTAAAAATCATCCTGTTGGGCTTCCCTGGTGACGCAGTGGTTGAGAGTCCGCCTGCCGAGGCAGGGGACGCGGGTTCGTGCCCTGGTCCGCGAAGATCCCACGTGCCGCGGAGCGGCTGGGCCCGTGAGCCATGGCCGCTGAGCCTGCGCGTCCGGAGCCTGTGCTCCGCAACGGGAGAGGCCACGGCAGTGAGAGGCCCGCGTACCGCAAAAACAAACAAACAAACAAAAAAAAAAGTCATCCTGTTCCTGCAGCAATAAACCCAAACTCCTTGGTGTGGCATTCAAAGCCCTTCACTATTTTTCCCTCCCTGCCTGCGGTTTATTGCTTACTGTAAGCTGGCTTATTTGTATTTAGTAAGTACACAGTAAGCTAGTGTATTTGATACATAATGTCAAAGACAACAGAAGCTATTTCTTGCTCACTTATAAATATCAGGGGCAAAATACTGGCGGGGCAGCCCTCTCACAAAATTGTTATGGTCGCCAGGGTGATAGTCTCTGCCGTCGTCAAGCATGGCTTCCATAACCACGTGGGCGGTGTCCCCATCTGGAAGGGGACTAGAGCAGAGCAGAGCAGAGCCTACAGAGGAGGCTGAAGCCCAAACTCCGGGCTTGGAGTCGTGCACATCACTTCTGCTCAGCCCTATTAGACCTCGGTCACGTGGCTACCAAAATTCATCCTTGGTGCTCCCGTTGCAAATCACCCATTGCTTCCCCACAGCTTGGTGTCAAACGCTCTCCTCTCTTTTCTCCAACTGACAGGCTCCTATTTATTATTAAGATCTAGCTCTATTTTGTCACTTCCCCTGTGAAGCCATCCCCACCTGCAGAAAGGTACTCAGGCTTTGTACTTCTTCCCACTAGAGCACCAACAGTACTGATTAACCAGACTTGTTATTCAAAGTGCTGAATAGCTAGGCTTTGCTAGACTTCAGGGTCTCCTGGGTGGGAAGATGCAGTATTCACACTGGCATAGGGGTGCACAAGTCACTGTGTAGATACAGCACAGCGCAGAAGTGTTGAGTGAATGGAGGCATGGAGGGAGGCAGCTTCTGACTCAGGCCAATCATAAAAGCCACCTCCTGCAACATTCCCACCTAGAGGCATTCCAGAATATTCCATCACACTATGGGGTGACCAGAGAAGGGCCGCAACTACTGTTTCTGAGCATCATGGCCAAAAGGGTATGTAGCCCACCCTTTTTCTTCATGTTCTTTTATATTTGGGAGACCCTACGGCTCTTGCATAAAAGAGATGCTCTGTGATAGCCAAACCATAGCTCAGCAGTGAGCCTGAGGCCAGAGGACCACTCCACCTGTGCTTGTTCCCCCATCAAAAAGCAGCAAAGATGTGTGCCCTCACTGGCAATGAAACACAAATTAAAATATAGACACTTTTCTTCCCTACCATCTTAGGGAGTATTTTAAAAAATTTTTAATTTGCTGGAAAGGGTGATACTTCTTTCCTATCATCCTAACAAAGCTTTCAACACATTTTAATGCTTAACGCTCACCAAGATGTGTTGAGACAGGCGCTGTCGTCGTCTTCAGATGGAGTAGAAGCTGAGTAATGTACCTGGAAAACAAATTGGCAGAACATAGCAAAAAACATTACAATGTTCCTATCTTCTGCTCCAAGCTTCTAAGTCTAGAAATATATACTCAATAAACAAGGAAAGACATCAGCAAAACTTGAACACACACATGTTCATTATAACATTCTTTACTATGCAACAAAAAGGTACAACTTAAATGCATAGTTTTAAAACGCATAAGCTTTAAAAAATTAAAAATACACAGAAATTATAAATAACATGAGTCCAGACTGATATAAACAATTGATTGAATACATATATAATTGGGAGAGAAGAGGCAAATCTCCCATGGAGAAGAACTCCAAGTGATTTATGTAGCTACTCCATTTTCAAGAGGGTGAAGCATAACTGCCCGCTCCTGAAGTGTGAGCTGTGCCAGTGGCTGCCTTCCAAAGATGACAACGTGGTAAGGGAGGGGTAACTTTACAGGGGAGACGCTGACAAACACGACTTCAGGTGCTTCACTTTGGCCAGGTGACCAAAGTGAGCACAATAGCGATCATTATGTTGACAGTGTGTGCCCTTGACATGATAGAATGAGGATGGTGCTTTACTGATGTGGTCTTCCTCCGAAACCCACGACCCCAGTCTAGCCATGAGAAAAACTATCAGACAAATCCCAACAGAGGGATGTTCTGTAAGATTCGTGGCCAGTACTCCTCAAAACTGTCAAGATTGTCAAAAGCAAAGAACGTCTGAGACTGTCATAGCCAAGGGAAGCCTAAGGAAACATGACAAATAAATGTAATGTAACTGTAATGTATCAACATATACACACTATATAAAAAATATATATACATAATGTTTAACCGAATCACTTTGCTGTACACCTGAAACTAACACAATGTTGTAAATCAACTATACTTCAATTTTTAAAAAAATAATAAATAAATGTAATGTGGTATCTTGAAACAGAAAAGGGACAGCAGGTAAAAACTAACAAAATCTGATAAAGTACAGACTTTAGTTAATAAGAATGTGTCAGTATTGGTTCATTAATTGTAACAACTGTACCAGCCTAATGTAAGATGTTCAAAATAGGGAAAATTAGGTGCAGGGTATATGGGAACTTTACGTACTATCTTCCCAATTTTTCTATAAACCTAAGACTGTTCTAAGAAATAAAGTCTATCTTTTAAAATGTATTTAAAATACACAGGATGGAATATAATTAATATGCAGTGTAATAGGTGGGCTACAAATCAAGGTCGCACCTCTTTCAAGATTCAAATGCCGTGGCTCCTAGTGTCCATTGGGTAGCCGTGAAATTACCGTTTCCTCCCTTATTTTCCCTTCGTTAGAAACAAAACCTGGGGAAATCACAGATGGCCATGGTGGCTGAGTGGTCCTGCTGCAGCCACAAGGCATCACTGCTGGCAGGGGCCGGTCCCAGAGCCCAGCTCCATCCTGACCATTGGCAGAAACACAGCATTGTCCCAGGCACCACCACTAGCAGCCCAGTGGTCCCTGGATACTGCCGATTTCTGTGCCGTTGCTCAAATTTCAGGGAAAAGGGGGGTGTGCTCAGGCCAAATAACGCTGACAATAAGGGTAATGACGAGAGTGAACATTTACTGAGCGCCAGGCACTGTCTTAAGCCCTTGGCATGTAATAATTCATTTAATCCTAACAGCCATCCTAAGGAAAGTCCTATTTTATTGCAAGCCCATGGTGACATTGACAGTTTCTTAAAAATTAAATATATACTTATATGATTTGGTCCAGCAATCCCACTCCTAGTTACTTACCCAAAAGAAATGAAAACATTTATACCAAAACCTGTACGTGAACGCCTATAACAACATTAGTCATAGTGCAGAGAGACCGGAAACAACCCAGGTGCCCTTCAACGGGAGAACGAACAGACAAAGAGAAGGACCTCCATACAGTGGGGTACGTACCACTCAGCAATGTAAAGAAATCGACTACTGATCCACACAACACGATTTCACTTACTGCACGCCCGTGACGTGGTTTGACATGTCGCTCTGTCCTCTGAGTTTCCCATGAACATGCTCTTAGATTTATTGTTGAGATTTTGAGGAGATTCAAGTTCACTTAGGTGACGAAACTACTTCATAAGTTCTTCCACCAGAAGGCAGTCTGGCAGACTCTCTTGTGGCGTGACCCGCTATGGGTGACCAGTGCCTGGGTACATTAGTTCACTAAGGATTTGCAAAATGATGATATTCTAATTCTGATATCACTTTTGGAATATTTCTACAAAGAGAAAATTCCCCTCATCAGCTATTTGATTAACCAGAGGTACAAGACAGATGGTTAATTCTTTCCCTGTGAGTTAGTCCCTAACCTCCTCCAATGGTAAGGAATGAAGGGTTTTTTTAATTATCACTATGGACTCATAATTTTTTTTTTTTTTCGCGCAGGCTCAGCGGCCATGGCTCACGGGCCCAGCCGCTCCGCGGCACGTGGGATCTTCCCGGACCGGGGCACCTGCATCGGCAGGCGGACTCTCAACCACTGCACCACCAGGGAAGCCCTGGACTCATAAATTTGAATATACTTATTCTTATAGATGTTCAAATGGTCTGGTATTTGGCTAGAAGGAACCTTTTCAAGTTTTCTCCTGGGTCTTTTGGACATGACCTTAGTGTTTACTTTTTTCAATTGAGAAGTAATCAACATGTAACATTATATTAGTTTCAGGTGTACAAACATCATGATTCGATACTTGTAAATATTGTGAAATGGTCACCACAATAAGTCCAGTCTTGGTAGTTTTGATAAATTCCTTCCTTTGGTTAAGACAAGATGTCCCCAGCTCATCCTGTGGAGTTCCTATCCCAGAACTGGGTTCAGTCATTTCTGCAAAGAGCTCTTATTCCTTTTAGTGGGAAACTAGTCAGAGACCACAATCTGGGTGCTAAAAGTCAAGTTTAATTTCTTAATATGCCACAGGTTTCAAAACCTTGACGTGGTCTGGGCCCCCTGGTGCATTTAAATGACCCTACACCCACCGCTACACACACACACACACACACACACACACACACACACACACACACACATAAAGCGAGTTCCTGGTCCCTTTCAAAGGATCAAGTGCATCTGCCTGTCTGTCTCAGAGGTCTGACCACAGTCAGTCTACTGCTCCTCTACAGCCACAGGTCTGGATAGAAGAATATTCCAGGTGGGTGGGCTCACTTCCAAAAGCAGGAAGAGGCAGTTAGGATTCTTTTCCACAGAAGGAATAGAGAGGAGATTGGTGAGTTTTCCAAACATCCACGCTGGTAAAAGCAGGCTTGCTCCAGCCCACACATCATTAACTTCTGGTAAATTAAATTCTCTAGACCAGGAGCTGGGACACCCTGCTTCCTGCCTATGCAGAGCTGGCAACAAACTCAGAGAAGAGCACAGGCTCGTGAAGCTTTGTAAAACCCCTGAAAAGGGGCTTGAGGATGTAACGTATTTTCCCAAAGAGTCCGCGAAATGCCCCTAACGTAGACAGAAAATGCAATTCCCAGCTGCAACTGCAAAGAGTTTCCTTCTGAGTTCCAGCTGGAAGAGTGAAAGGGCAGTGGCAGCCCTAGTGAACCTCCTGGGATTTTCTGATGCTGAAGAAGACGTTGTGCCTGAAACTGTCCGTGCGTCTCTCTCTCTCTCTTTAGTCTGAAATTTCAAAATGCTCAGGAGAACTTAAAATGGGAAGTTCCCGTAGCTCTTTGGGTCAGAAATGGGAATGCGCTGGGGGTGAGTAACAACTCTCAACCTTCTGATCTCTGGGACGTGAGAGTCAGGGGATTGTGAAAAGACAGCAACAGGGAAAGTATCAGCATTCTGACCACAGTGTGGGACAAAGGCCATGGTTGGACCCAAGGCCCCACTAAGTGAGCACTGATGTTAGCTTAGGGGGCAGTGACTCACCAGCTTGTGACGAGCACAGGCGATTCTCAAGCCAACACGGTTCTCTTTTACTCATCAGGCTGAACTTTGAAATCTGTCCAAGGTGACACTGAAGTGGTGGAGAAACACGGCACTGCAGAGAGTTGAGGAAGCGTTGCTTTCTGTCCCGGGCTGTTTGCTCAGTTGGCAACAGGTACCTTCAGTGACTGACACTCTGTGTGGTTAAGTAACAAGCAAACAAGAACATTTCAGTGGCTGTGGCGAAACACAAGGATGAACTAACCCCGCAAACACACAGAAAGGTGGGAAAGGAAAAGAAAAGCATATCCGGTTGTGGTTTGGGCCTGAACGGGTTCTGTGACGTCCAGAACTGGATCCTCTTTGCAGCCAAAGAAAATGAGCGGCAGGGCAGGGTTTGGAGCATTCACTCAAGGGACAGCTGAAAGCTGTGGCAGTGTTTAATCTGAAGAGATGGCTTAGGTGGGAGTTTAGACTTATTCAAACATTTGAAGAGCAGGGACCCACGTGAAATGCAGAAGGGAAGTTGTAGCTTCCTGAATTTTGTAACCATTAGAACTCTCAGAAATGGAAGTGGCTGTCTGGAGGATAAAGCATTTCTGTTGGGGAGTGTGTTTTAGCAGAAGCTGGACAAACATTGTGATGACTGTAAATTCAACCACAACTGAAGTCAGAATTGGGAATCCTGCCTGTGCTTCCTGGATGCCAGGCATCAGACTACGGCCTTTTAGTATATAAATCCTCACAGCCTGGGTTTCACTATTACTCCATGTTACCGAAGAAGAAACTGAGGGTCAGAGAGGCTACGTAATCTGCCTAAAGTTGCCCAAACGTTATGTGCCTGTATTCAAACATCATATACTCTCCATCATGCTAAATGAGGCATCAATCTCTAAGCCCTTAAGGAAGAATGGGTATTATTTTAAAATGTTATAAAAATTCTACATTGCTAGAGCCATGAATGAAATTCTCTCAAGTATAAACACTAATGATTCCCCAAGCATCTGATGGCATGCCGACGGACCTCTCTGCTGAAAATCCATTGGTTTCAAGGTTTTAACAAAAGGAAATACATCAAGGGCACCTTTCAGAAACTTCTATTAGGAAACCCAGAAGTTAAACTTGTATTATTCATACCATAAAATCAATGCAACATGATTTCCTAAACTAGTGATCTGTATGTTTTTGATGTTGCTACACTTGTTTTATTTTGTAACCATGCTATATCTACATCGTTCATTCTCAAAATATGGTCTAGCGACCCTTGGGTATCCTCGAGATCCCTTTAGAGAGTCCTCAAGGTCAAAGCTATTTTCACACAAATACAAGTATATTGTTTGCCTTTTTCACCCCATTATCTCATTCCTATCTCTTGGCGATTTTGTTTCCAGAGGTTACACAACTTATGACTGCACACAGATTGAATGAAGAAGCAGGTACAAGAATCCAAAAGTGTTCTAATTAAAGCGATTTTCAAAATCATAAGGCCGCTTTTTGCAGAAATTTTTTTGGTTTTTGGAAAATAGTTATTTTCACAAAAAGATATTTATGCCAACATGTAATTGTTTCATTACTATTATTCTAAGTAAATTAATAAATAGATACGTTTAAATGTCTCAGGTTTGGCTTGTAGTACCATGAATATCAATGGATGCAACCACCGCGAACAAGAGCTCTCGGGTCCTCAATACATTTTTAAGAGCATAAAATACATGACATGTGTTTTTTGCACAGGCTCCGGAGGCGCAGGCTCAGCGGCCACGGCTCACGGGCCCAGCCGCTCCGCGGCACGTGGGATCTTCCCGGACCGGGGCACGAACCCGCGTCCCCTGCATCGGCAGGCGGACTCTCAACCGCTGCGCCACCAGGGAAGCTCTGACATGTGTTTAAGAAGTAAATATCAGTTTAATGAATGACAATTTGCCTTACTTTGATCTGAACTTCACATACCACAATGATGTGTACCTGTCCTCTACTTCAAACTGTTGATACCCACCCTGTGGTCATCCCCCAATGGTGTCCAGGACTCTGAAGTCTCCCATCCTCCCAGAGAGGGTTCAGCCAAGGCACCCAACAGACTGGCAGCCCAAAGAACAGACCTGACCTAGTAACTGCACTTGGAATCTCCAGTTTCACAGATGACACTAACTTTTGAAGGTTTATTACTTGAGCATTTATCTCCCTTATCTCATCGTACCTCTCCACAACTCGGACTTTTTGGCCATCAGAAGAATATGTCATTTTAACCACCAAGTTGCTGAATCACTGATATTTCTTGCTGTCCTATCTACCGTGGTCCAAAACTATGAAGGGTCTGAGATTTTGCCCTCTTTGCAAGCTAACAGTTTAGCCTGACACACTTTCAAGGATACTGACAGAAGACAGGCGACTCCCGGGTCAGGAACAAAGGACTTTATTACTCATGGGAATGGAGTAGTCAGAGTGCCATTTGGGCCCCTCCTCTCAGCCCTCGTTCCTACGGGGCGATGGAAAGAGGCCCAGCTGTTGCCTGCAGGCACCTGAGTTGAGTTACAGAAGAGGAATGCTGAGCTTGGGGAACCCAAACCTTTCATAATGGGCAGTAAACCTCCCTGCCCTTTGCCCCAGAAGAAGACATTATCTTATTATGTCGGAGAGTAAATAAACCTGTCCTTTGCTCCAGGGGACACCACTCAATCTTCAGCTCCTTGTACTATGTAAACGTCCCTGAATAGACAGCACCAGGCAAAAGCAGTTAGTGCCTCTGCAGGCAAGCTAGAGAGAAACACAGAGACCCTGGAGAACTGTCTCCAAACAGCCACTGCTTCCATTTATACACAGTATCTAATCCTTGATCCAAATGTGCATTATTTTCTTTTTTTTGATGCTTGATAGTTGAGAGAATATTTAGCATTAAATCCTGGCCAACTTTTTTCCAATCTTTTGAACAGGCCATAAGTCCTTCCCCTCCATCTATTTAAGTATGATCATCCTTTGGAAGAGTTTCCTGAGATTTTTCCCCTTCCACCGAATCCAAGGTAGATGTTTGGACACTCTCTCTATGCCTACAATAAAACTCAGAAACAAATTCATGCAGACATCAAAGTAAGAAGGGGTAGAGGTGAGGGTGGGGAATTGTAAAGTAAATACCAAAAGAAAATCTCGTTCTAGAGGGTTTTGGAAGCTATGGATAAAACGCTTTGTCAGAATGTACAAGCTCTTACTTTCGCATAAAGGAACTTTTTCCTAAACCAACAAAATAGGATGTTCAACCAAAATTCACTTTTTTAAATCTACTTAAATTTCTGAAACCACATCCAAGAAACTATCAACAACAATTTCTTCTAGAAAGAACAAGTCTGGTCAGAAGAGGAAGGAGAGCCTCACTTCATTTCATTCTATAGTTTAACTTTTATGATGCAGATAATTTAACATTTTTATATAGCGTTTGCTGTATTGCCCCCTTTGTGTAGGCACCTGGCCAAAGATTCCTCAAACTAAAGCTGTCCTTTGTCTGCACCTTGAGCCAGCAACCTGCTCTGCATTATCTACCGTGACCCACAGCAGTCGACATCAAGAATATCTAATGTGAAAAACCCTTAACACAACCAATCCACTGGAGCAAGCCTGCCACTCAAAGTAGGTGAGAAATTTTTCAAACCAGTTTGTCCTGGGTACTCTTCTCAAACAGTCTTGAAAATGCTGACAGACCTCACCAATACCAGGGGTATGAAAGTTAAAAATACTGGACAAAAGTCTTTGTAGTCAGGACAGATGTATCAACACTGTGAATTTCAAATGACCTTTTAGAGAGAATTCTGATAGTCCTTGAAGGTTAAAGGAGAAATTTCCCACCAAAGTCTGGGCTTGTCCGTCACTGTCATCTCCTATAAATTGGTAGCACACCATAGCGGAAAAAACCTGAGACTGGGGAGTCAGTAACATTTGGGTTTACAACCAAAATTCGTCATTAACCAGCTGTGTGGCCTTGGGCAGGTGACTTAACCTCTCTGAGTTTCAGTTACTCATCTGAAAAATGGGGATGAGGACACCTAGCTCCATTTGATGGCTGTAAGTAAGTAGAGAGCGTTCAGCAAGATGTCACTGTGTTGACGCAGGTGGGAATCACAACTTGTTGTCCCCAGTGCGTCACGCTGAGTCGCCAGCTCATGATGACAGTCTGTGCCCCAAATCAGAGCGGGATGCACACAGCACGGGCCCTGGAGAAACGCCGCCCATGCTCAAAGCCTGACTCCACCGTCTCTAGTTGGGGACCCCGGGTACATTCAGAACTGCTCCCTGCTTTAGTTCCC
This sequence comes from Monodon monoceros, assembly GCF_005190385.1. Classification (NCBI taxonomy): domain Eukaryota; kingdom Metazoa; phylum Chordata; class Mammalia; order Artiodactyla; family Monodontidae; genus Monodon; species Monodon monoceros. The sequence continues at coordinate 1,776,093 of NW_021703778.1, forward strand.
TGCCGGCAAGTGAGCAGAAAACCGGCCTCCCGGAGGGAGATGGGAGCTGTCTGCCAGTTAGCACTAAATAATTGCTCAGATAACACTGGTAACTTGTATTATTGGAAGGGCAAGTCTGGGAGTTGAGCAGAATCATGCCCCAGACCTGAAATGTGAAGCCGGGCAGGAAATGCAGATGTCCATCTAGACACAGAGGGTCTCAAGAGTACAGGCACTTAGAGGAATTCTCTGAGAAGAGACCTCTGCCAGCACGGAGCGGCCGAACTCCAAAGTCTCCCGTGTCTTTCGTGTGCGGGAAAGTAAACTGGTTGTCCTTCCAGCAGCCTTTTCGGAGCCCTGTCTCTGGCCCCCACTTTATAGAGCAGGCACTGCTCCGTCGAAGTTGTTAGACGCTTTTCAAACTACAGCCGTAGAAGGGCTTGGTGATGGGCGGAAGCCCTTTGGGAGACACTAAATGTAAATAGAATCTTCCACGCTAATTATACAGTAGACCTTTGCCTTTCCCGAGGCCCACAGACCCGGAGACTGATGACAACAGAAACAGCTCTTGAGTAGACGACGTGCTTTTCAAGCATCACATTTCTTCCAGGGTCGTGTTTCCTTTGCAGATCTTCAATCTGCTCGCTAACTGTAATTTAAATTTTAAGAAACATTTATCACATTGGATGTGGCCATTTTTGTCAAGGAAACACACCTTTTCAACTCATAGGCCCACTGAATGCACGGTGGGCCTGTAGCCAGGCTGCCTGGGTTGATACCAGCTGTACTTACGGGTGGAGGGACAGCGGGCTTGTGAGCCAGTGTCTTTCTGCCTCGTGGGCTGCGTCCCAACATAAAATAACAGCCCCTCCTTCCTAGGCATGTCTTGAGGCTCAGAGCACATAGATCTGTGGTCAGAGACCCCCCCGCCCCATTACCCTCCCGTTTAAAACCCGCACCTCAGTGAAAGCTTTCTTTGCTTGCCATGTGACGTGCATCTTCATGGTTACTCCCAACCAACGGTAAGACAAAGATAATGTAAATCTGCACAACTCATCATAGAACTAAGACCACTTGTTGGAATATCTGGTATGTTCCAGGTGCTCACATTATTATTTCTAATCTCTACAGCCCGGCTCGAAGATTATTATTATCTTCATTGCATAGAAAAGGCAATTGAGGTGCAGAAAGATGAATCACCTGCCAAAGGTCGGCCAGCCAGGAACAGTGGACGCAGGGCTGCCCCACTCTGAGCCCCATCCCCCGCGGTCAGGCCCCGTGGTCTTTCCCTAAACCTGCAGGGAACATGTGCTTCGGGGCAGACCCCAGCAGGCACCTGTGCCACGAAGATGCCCTGACACACAGAGGCCTGGGTCCGGAGGAGGCTTGTCTCTTAAAGCACCATTTACTTTTCCTTCTTCACAATTCACCAGTGATGCAGAGGGCAGAGATTCTCATCCTCTGGACCCATAGGATTTGTTACCTCAGTAGCTGGTGTCATGCGTAATATGTCACACCTGTCAGGGTGAATTCCACAAGGTCACACCATTCGGGATGAGGGGTAGACTTCCTGGGGGAAAGGGACAATTCCATAGGCCAAGGGTCAGCAAGAGAAGAAGAAGGCCTGAGATTTGGCTTCGAGAAATAGGTACTAACAAATAGAACAAACGTAAGCAGATTTCATAGAGAACGGAAAAGTCAAAGGTTTCGGTGGGTCAGATTGCCAGGAGCTTATTAAAAATACAAAGGATTAAATTCAGGGCACCTCTACATCAGCCCTATTCTGTACGTGCTCCAAATCAGTGATTTTTACCAATGGGACCAAGAATAAAGAATTCCCTCTACGTGGAACCCTAAGTCTCTCCTCGCCCCCTGCTGAGGAGACGGACCTCTGCTCACCCATCTGAGTTCTCACCTTCCCGTGAGAAGACCATTCTCGGTGCCAAAGGAAATCTATTTTATTGTTACTTTCTCCTGGTCTCACTTTCCTGGGATTAACCATTATGCATTTGCTATTTCCTCACATCCCTGTGCAAGGCCATGCTTTTCTATTCAGTGCAACTTCACTTTTTCCAATGTCCATCACAATCTACTACATTATTTCACCACCCACTTTTTTAAAAAAAATACGCGTTTATTGGCGAAAAGCAAGGATTATTCTATCTCAATCACCGTCACACACCTAGAGCTGGTGGAGTGGTATGCGTGTGTTGGATAAATGAACGAAAAATCAAATGAGTCAAAACCACACGGGGTCCTCTTAAACGTTAACAGCCAAGGAGAAGGCAAATTTCAACACCGTGTGGAGCAGACTCGGGCCTTGGGGGTTAATTCTTTTTCTCCATTTGTTGCACTAAAATAGAAGGAATAAAGGCGGATTTGGGTTTCCCACTCTCCCATGTTTTTTCACTCACCGCTTCCCAAAGAGAGTTTTTGGTGGAGAATTAGGATATTCAGGGTCAATAATCACAGTGTAACCCATCTCAGAACAGAAGTAGATCAATTGATGTCTACACCCTGGGGGGCACCATACGAAACACAAAGCAAACGACGGCTTCAAGTAAAGCTATCATAGGTACCGCCTGCTGGGTTGGTTAAGATTGTTGTCGGGCCATAAGCAGCAGTGTGCACATGACCTTCCCAGGGGCTCCTGGGTCTGTGCTGTGCTTCAGCCCAGGCTCTGCATGGCTTTGGCTGCAGAGGGCTGCGTCAGCACTGGAGAGAGACCTGGGAAGGGCGACAGTGAGCCTGAATTTTGAAAACTCATCACTAGATGGCATCACTGATTTGTCAAGTCACACAAGGAACTGGTTTTTCTGTGTTCTTAACTAATTAATGAGATGCCCTGGGATTTTTCGGTGCAGTATTTTCCTTAGTGGTTGGTAACTTGTTGTGACCATTTCTTTGAGTGTAATTTTATAATCAGCAACATGAAATCCTGAAGCAGATGCATGAGAGTCCTGTGAGAGTCCTGGGTGCCACATGTGATCTCCACGTGTGAGCTGGCCAAGAAACGGCTCTCTGTGAACCATGGTTCTCAAATTTCTACACAGTCCACTTTCATGGGCAGACGTCAAAGAAAAAAGATGGAGATCAGAAGGGTGTACGCAAACCAAAGAGTACACAAAATTCAATTCAGAATAATACCGTACACGGTTCAGAATTTGCGACATTGCCAGTGTCATTTGTGCCATATCGTGACAACAGGGAAACGTCAAGTTTCAGTTGGGTCACAATAGGGTGTGTGAGATATTGTTTCTGTCGTGATTTCTCCTCCTGCCGACGGACCTTTCCTGGATGGAGAATTTCAAGTGCATGAAGACAAGTCCTGAGTCTCTAGTGGCCCATCAGACTTGGTCTCTCTAATTTACTTTGGGTGCTAAGAATGGTACTCTTCAAACAAACATCCAGCCAAAACTATCTACTACTCTTCAAGTCTCGTGCATGAGCCTGAACAACTCCCAAGCTAAAAACAATCATTGCTAGCATTTACTGAGCACCTACTGCATGCCTGGTCATGTGTCGAGCCCTCCACCGGCATGTCTCATCCTACAAGAGGCCTTTGAAGGAGGTACTGTTAAGATCACACTCATTGCATGGCAAAAGGAGAGGCTTCTTTAGGTCGTGTTCCTAGTAGCAGTAGATCAGGGTTCAAATCCAGACCTAATTAACCACTACATTATTCCAGCCCCCCAAGACCAGTGAACTGCCAAGAAAAAAACTTTTTAAACTCTTCACGGAATTTTCCTGTAACTCAACAGGGGCTCGTGGGCAACGCTGATCTTGGAGATTTTCTGCAGTCCGCCTCCTATGTGGCCTCCAACGGGCCCAATCATGTGGCTCCTTTATACAAGACTGCTATGGCACTTTGGATAAGCTGTTTCCATAGGGTCGGAATGTGGAATATTTACCACTGGGTATGAAGCCTTTTACACATGTGGATCACGTTAAGCCAACATGATATCTTGGATGTAAGAAACTGGGCTTAAGTAATGAAGTGTCTTACGTCTATATATTTTCTATTTTCTATATATTTATATTATTTAGATATATAATATGTTACATACTTATATGTATAACATACAGCACTTTTTCAAAATACGTTATCTTCTCCCTGGGTTCTCAGAACAGAGCTGTGAGCTAGAAGAGAGGCACTATTATCCCTTTATCATATGCAAGTTAATAGCTCTGTGCAGGGCCAGCCTTGCTGATGGGCAACCGATGTAGTCACACAGGGCTCCACACTCTGAGGTCTCAGAAATTGAGGATTAATTAATTACCCGTTAAAATTCTTTCCAGTTTGGTCTTTGAATTTGTGTTTTGTCAGGGAAGTCCGATAGGAGGATGGGACACGTCGGGGGGTTAGCGTCACCTGCAGTCCCACGCCTGCTGCCTCCTGGCCTCCAACTTTTTGGCCATATGCTCCCGGCTGCCACCGCCCGTCCCACCCGCCGAGGCCTGGACACAGGCCTGGAAAGGGCCAGGCTGGGATGCACGCACCAGGCACCCTGTCGCACGGCGGGGCCCTGGGGGTCTGTGAGTGTCTGTACTCACCCTCGAGCTGTCCCTGTGCTTAAGGGGGTGAGATCCTAAACAGAAAATACAAACCACGACGGCAGGTGGGCCGAGACGCGGCAGGGAAGATTTTTTCCCCACTTTTAGAACAAGTCCACAGTTTCATACCGCACCGGACCTTGCAAATTATGCACCTAGCCCTGGTTCTGTGAGTCGCTCAAGGTTCCAAAATCAGTGCAGACCCATGAGGGGCTCCTACCATGCTTTCCACCGAGTCAGACTGGCAAGGAGCCCGTGTCTTACGAAAGAGTTCGGTAAGTTTCTGCAAGCAGCAGTCTCCCTTGGGGGTGTTTAAAAACCAGATTCCGAGAATAAAAATGCATTTGTGGGGCTTCCCTGGTGGCGCAGTGGTTAAGAACCCGCCTGCCAATGCAGGGGACACGGGTTCGAGCCCTGGTCCGGGAAGATCTCACATGCCACGGAGCAACTAAGCCCGTGCACCACAACTACTGAGCCTGCACTCTAGAGCCCGCGAGCCACAACTACCGAGCCCATGTGCCACAACTGCTGAAGCCTGCGCGCCTAGAGCCCGTGCTCCACAACAAGAGAAGCCACCGCAGTGAGAAGCCCGCGCACCACAATGAAGAGTAGCCACCGCTCGCTGCAACTAGAGAAAGCCCGCGTGCAGCAACAAAGACCCAACGCAGCCAAAAATAAATAAATAAATTTAAAAACTTTTTAAAAATGCATTTGTGCACACCTAGGAAGGATGTTCTGCAGGGCAGGGATCTTTGTCTATTTCGATCCATATCCCAAATGCCCACATCAGGACCCGGCATGTAGTTGGTGCTCAAAAAAATATTTGTTGAATAAATGAATGAGTGACTGTTCAGAAACCCTTCTCTAGAGAGGTGTTATCCGGAAGGCAGGGCCTGTGTCTTGTTTCCTCTTCCCCTCTGAGCAAAGGACAAGGCCGAGCTCTGTAAGGGAGCCAAGTTCATTCTGGCTCATGGATCAGTAGTTACCTGGTGGAACGGGCAAAAGTCAACAGGCCATTGTTTCATCCAGGGAAGTCTTTACGTGTTTCTGCCCCCGTGACAGCCACCAGGGCCCCCAAATAATGCCATGAGCATTGCTCTAATGTCCACTGATGAATGACCCGAATGACCACAAAGTACATATGTGGCCAGGGTGAACCCTCCCCAGGAAGGAACGTGAAGGTCTGGGTCTTTCCTCAGCCTCTGTCTGGCCAAGTTCCATTTGCCTTGGGTGTGGGACTCGGGGGCCAGGCACACCCAGCCGCACGAGGCCTCAGAGAAGAGCATCTCGGGCAGGGAGGCAGGCAGTTGCCGTGGTGAGCCGTGGTACTTCCAGCCTGCACATCTCACAGATTCACAGAATGTGGATGCGGCTCTCATAAAGGGCTGACCACAGAGCCTCAGAGGCCTGTGTCCTCTGCCCGGGTTACCTGAAACGCCGTGCCCAGGAGTCCGTGATGCACAGAGAGTTTCAGTAAGAATGCCTGGTGGGCAAGCTCCCCGTCCAGGTCCTTATTAAGTATATTATTTCTACTGGAGCATATTCAGTTACATAGAACTGTCAGACTAAAGCCTTAACTATGTAGCACCCAACTCCATGAAGTGTATTTCTCCATGACTGGGGGAACGACGTTGCTTACTCTAGGAAAGAGATGTTAAGCAGCCATGTTAATGTCTTTAAAAACTTATTTTTTTATTTTTAAAATACTTTTATTGTAGTATAGTTGATTTACAATGTTTAAAACCTTAACTGTTTTTAAAATGAGAAAATTGCCAATCACCTATTCTCCATATTCACAGAGGGCAAAACAGAAGGAAATAGATTAGCAGTTTTGAACGGAGGTTTTGAGTAGATGGATTGGAGGCTTTTTAATGTAAAGATGACTAATATACAAAACAGCTCCCAAGAACATGTATAACACCTCCCTCACCAGAGAGATAAGACAAGGTACTTGTATATTCATTCAACAAGCATTATGATAAGCCCCAAACAAGTACATAACACTAAGCTAGGTGCTAGGACAGACATAAAAGAAATGCAGAACAGGGGCTAATGGGAGAGATGGAATTCACACATGACACAGCAATCTCACATACATTCAACATACATGTAAGTGCCTTCCAGGCGAAAGAAATAGATTCGAGTTTGGAGAGCAGGTTATAAAACTGAATCAGAGTTCTGCTTTTAGGAAGAAGGTGGACCAGAAATCCTGAAACCCTTCTGCTACAAAATCTGAAAATGTTAGATAAAATTCAATATTTTAAGTGAATGGATGAGCTTGCAAGAAACTGAGGAAGCTCTCATAAGAATGAAGCAGAAGCACAAGTTCAGGGAGACAAGCCAACATTGACTTTGTGGCTGATCCAGAGACGTTTATCACCCACGGTCATTTAGCCTCTGTTTAGCCTCGCTTAGGGACAGAGGAGACAAGACTTCTGCACCATTTGAAAGGGAGTCAAGTCAATGAACACCCCCTATAACCTAAAGACACACACACACGCACACGCACACGCACATTGCCCAGACCCAGGAAAAGACTAGGTCCCCAGGAAAGGGTGAAGTAAGAAGAAAAAAACTCTACCTCCTGGGAGCATAGAACAAAGGATAGGTCTATTTCTGCTTTGGCTCTGGGAAAAGGTTTTTAAATCCTCCTTGAGTATTCCTAGCCACTGACCAGCCTTCATGTCAGCCTGGAAAGCCACGAGTGGAGACTTTTGATTTAAAGTGGACATGATTGACAATGTCTTCACTGCCAGGAAGAAGCAAATGCAAATCCCTCCTGAAAATAAGTATACTCGAACCAACGAGGCCTTAAATAATTCCCATAGTAAAATGACAAATAGCAAGGGCTCACATTAAAAAATTATAAACGCACATGGAAGCAAGACACCATAAGCAAGAATGAGCAAAAAGAAGAAACAACAGGGAGCTCTCCAAAAGGACTTTGGCATTGCAGTGAACAAAAAATATAATTACTATAAGCAAAATTTGAAGAGTGAATACCATATTAGACACAATCGAAGAGAAAATTGGAACCTGGAAGATAGTTCTAATATACATACCCTAGAGGGACAGAAAATGAGAAGAAGAAAACATTAAAGAAAGGCATAGTGACATAGAGTGAGAGGGACCAACATACATTCAATCAGGGTTTAAAAGCAAATATAACAGAAGTAGGGATGAGGCACTATTGGAAAAGGTAAGTCTGAGAATTTCCAGAATTGATGTGTATTCAATAAGTCCAACAAATCCCAGAGTAACCTTTAAATGCATGCCTTTTGAAACCTTATAGTAAACTTCAACATTACAAAAACTAAAAGATCTTTTAAGAAGTGAGAGAGAAAAGACAGATTATCTGCTGAGGAATGAAAATAAAATGAATAGCTATTTCTCAACAGCAAAAGTGGAAGTTAGAAAACCGTATTAATAACAATATAAATACTACAAGAAAATGAATATCAACCTAGAATCGCCTGAAAGAAACTATCTTTTAAGAAAAAGAGAAAAATGGGGACATTTTCAAAAAAGAAAAAAAAAAAGTGAGAATGTTTAACGTAACAGATCCTCAAAAAGAAATTCTTAAAAAACAGGCTTTAAGAAAAAGGATATGATGACAGAGAGAAGGCCTGAGATACAAGAAAGTTCAGTGAGTAGACAAAGGGTAGGGAAAGCGTGTGGGAAATCTAAACTATAGACTATACGAACCGCTATACTGTTTTAACATGTGAAGTTCAAAGTGATTGGACAGCATTAGTACGGGAACTGGGAGTAAAGAGACTGGTGTTAAAGCATCAGGATTCTTTGATTTGGGAAGAAAAGAAAATTATTACTTAACTTTGGGTTTTGTAAACTATTCACGTTAAATCATCAAGGGCAACCAATGAAAGAACCAATAACTTATCAATGGAGGGGGAAAAAATGAATGACAAACATGCCCTACTTCACATGGTTGAGACTCAGAAACACAATTTTATGCCAAACCAAGTTCACACAGTAGAAGTTGATTTATATAAAGTTAAAAAAATTAGCAAAACTAAGCAATATCCTTGTTTAGGGATTCATAAAACGTTGGTAAAATTATTTTTGAAGAAGGCAAAGAAGTGATCAGGATCATAATTAGCTCTGGGAAAGGAATGTAGGAAAGGTATTTGCTAAAATGCTTATTTCTTAACTTGGGGTAATGCATATATGCTCTTCTGTTAGTTTTGATGTTAAGTGTGAGTGTTATTATTATTTGAAACGCACATAGGCATTATAGGTATTGTTCTAAACTCTGAAGTGGGTTTACACTTAAATTAGCTTGCGATTGCTGAGAAACACACCAAAACTCAGTGGTTTTAAACAAGAATCATTTATAACCGCCATGCATCTGCAGATTCTCTGGGGCTCAGCTAATCTAGGCTGGCTTGACAAGGGACAAAGAAATGGGCTCTGTTGCTTGGAGGAACTATAAAGTCAGATGGCAGAAGTTATGAATAAAGAGAGAAGTGAAAACTTGAGGTCAGTGATATATCATATCACAGCTCTGAGGGGATTCGTTCAATAAACCAACACATTTTTTCCCCTTTTTATTGTGGTAAAATACACATAACCTAAAAAGTACCATCTTAACCATTTTTAAGTGTACAGTCTTGTTATTAAGTATATTTACATTATTGTGCAACCATCTCCAGGACCCCTTTCATCTTGAAAACCGGAACTCTTTACCCATTAGGCAGTAATTCTTCATTCTTTCATTCCTCCAGCCCCAGGAGACCACCATCCTACTTTCTGTTTTTATGAATTTTATGATTCCATAAGTGGAATCACATGGCATTTTTCTTTTTGTGACTGGCTCATTTCACTTAGCCTAGTGTCCTCAAGGTTCATCCATGTTGCAGCATGTATCAGAATTTCATTCCTCTTTAAGGTGGAATAATATTCCGTTGTGTGTATGTGCCACATTTTTTTCAGCCATTCACGTGTTGATGGACACTTGGGTTGCTTCCACCATTTGGCTATTGCGAATAATGCTACTACGTACAGGGACGTACAAATATCTCTTCAAGTTCCTGCTTGCAATTCTTTTGAGTATATACCCAGAAGTGGAATTGCTGGATCAGACAGTAATTCTATTTTTAATTTTAAAGGAACCACTATTCCGTTTTTCATTGCGGCTGCACCATTTTACATTCATTCCAACAGTGCACAAGTGTTCCAGTTTTTCTGCATCCTCACCAACACTTGTTATTTCCTGGGTGTTTTTTTTTTTAATAGATATATACATTAGCCATCCTAATGAGTTTGAGGTGGTCTCTCATTGAGGTTTGAATTTGCATTCAAGCAATGATGAGTGATCCTGAGCGTCTTTTCATGAGCTTGTTTAGCCATTTGTGTACCTTCTTTGGAGAAATGTCTCCAAGTCCTTTGCTCATTTTTTAACCAGGTTGTTTGTTTTGCTGTTGCTGAGTTGTAGGAGTTCTTTATATAATCTGGACATTAATCTCTTATCATATAAATTATTTACATATATTATCTCCTATTCTGTCATTTATGTTTTCACTGCATTGATTGTGTCCTTTGATGCACAGAAGTTTTTAACTGTGTTACAGTTAATTTATTCTTTTTCCTTTGCTGCCTGTGCTTTTGGTGTCATATCAAAGAAATTATTGCCAAATCCAATGCCATGAAGATTTTTCACTATGTTTTCTTCTAAGAATTTTATAGTTTTAGCTCTTACATTTAGGTATTTAATTTTTGTATATGGTATAAGGTAAAGGTCTAATTTCATTCTTTGCATGTAGATACCCAGTTTTCCCAACATTTGTCCTTTCCCCATTGAACGGTTCTTGGCATCTTTGTCAACAATAATTTGACCATATATATAAGGGTTTATTTCTGGGCTCTCTATTCCATTCCATTGGTCTATAGGTCTGTCTGTAAGCCAGTATCACAGGTTTGATTACTGTAGCTTTGTAGTAAGATTTGAAATCAGGAAGTGTGAGGCCCCCAAGTTTAATCTTCTTTTTAAGATTGCTTTGGCTATTTGGGAATTGGACAAACTCTATTGAGATTTCATATAAACTTTAGGATAGATTTTTCTATTTCTGCACACATGTCATTGGAGCTTTGATAGGGATTGCAGTGAATATGTAGGTCAATTTGGGTACTATTGACATCGTAACAATCTTAAATCTTCTGATTCATGAATATGGATTGTCTTTCCATTTACTGTTATATTTAATTTCTTTCAACAATGTTTTGTAGTTTTCAGTATACAAGTATTTTCCTCCTTAGTTAAGAATATTCCTAAGTATTTTATTGTTTTCTTTTCAGTTTGTTTATTGTTAGTTGATAGATTAACTTCCTTTTTTTAGGCATAATGCCTTAAACACACGCCTAAGTAGGTCATTCATTCAATTATATCTTGAGTACAAAAAAGTTAATGTTGAAAGTAGATATATTGTATAGTCATAGAACCCTTAAAGAAAACTAACCAATAATTGGGTATATTCCCACAAAGAGAATTCAGGCCCCAAAGTTTTACAGGCAAGTTTCACCAATTATTCGAGGATTCAAAAATTTGAATATACTAATTCCTTAAGAGAATATATAAAGTCAGGAAAATTTCCCAACAAATCCAATGAGATTAATATGACCTCCTCACCATCAAATCATACAAGGAGTTTGAGAAAGAAAATATTAATCTTGAACACAGATGCAAAAATCTTATACCAGATACGTGCAAAATGCATCCAAGAACACATTTAAAAACCAGATCATCACTGAATTCATTCCAGGAATGCAGCCAGATGGCTTAATTTAGAAACAGTCCCACATTTTATCACTAAGTACATTAAAGGAGAAAACTATGTGTATCTTATAAAAAGGATTTGATCTTAGTAAAAACATTTGATAAAAATTCACCAACAATTCATTAAAAAAAAAAAACAAAACCTCAGCAAACTTGTCAGGATCCAAGCACACTCAAATGGGGTAATTTGAAAGAGTTTAATGATTTACATACAGCAAAGGCATAATGAAGGGAAACCAGTTGAGCTAGTACATGCCTTAGGTCAAGTTCCCTTAAAAGCAAGACCTGAAACAGAATTCAGATGCATGGATTGTATCGAGAGTGTTTTCGGGAAAAAAGGAAGTGAGGGAGGCAGGATATGGCAGGAAAAGAAACTAGCAAGAACGTGATCTACCTGGAGTCTAGCTTTGGTCGGATCCCAGAGGAATTTCTGGAGCTTCAACTGCACCAGAGTTGGTCTTACCTTTAGGCAGCCTAGGGAGTCAGCCTTAATACCACTGGGTATGTTCATTCCCATCATATATCCGGGAATCCAGGCAATCGCCATTGGGTGAGTCTGTGCACTTAGTGGATCCACTAAGAGACGGACCTGGGCTAAGACTCCATTTACCACCTGATTTCCAAGTGCCTCTACTCGGGATGGCAGTATCAGCTCAACCTGCCCTGTATCCAATAGTCCTCAAAAGGTGTGGCGGTACCACTTTCTTCAGTATTTTGTACCCAAGTAAATTTTGGGGGGAAGGACCAGGAAAATCACTACTTTATGCAATTTCCATGATGCTTCAGGGTCCTTTATGGCCTCTCCTTCAGTTGATAAGTTTTAGGTCTAAAAGCTACTTAGAAAAAAAACAAAAGGGCCCTAACTTTCCACTGTGGTGACTGACCTCAGCCTTCTGCTCACCTATTTTTGAGGGCCTTTGATTCTATATATTGACTAATACCCTTGAAGTCTGTCCATCTCTCTTGTCTGAGGCCCAACACATTCTAGTAACCGTCGCTATGGACCTCTATGGATAAGAACTATTCAAACTCTGCAGCCCTTTCTGGTCATTACACGCACCTGGCTTCTGAGGGTTAAATGCTAGGGATCCCAATTCTGGAACGATATCTCTCCCCTTCAGCCCAGGCGTACAGAAGACCACCTCCACTAAGCTTGCCAGCAAAGTCGGTGCTCCCCTAGCCAGCACATCCCTCATTATCTTAGTAAACAGGTGTCCTGCAGGGGCTCCCAAGAAGCAACATCAGCTGGTGGTTTCCCCATCTTACATAGCAAATCACTGCAGCAGGCCCACCTCTCAGGGCCTTTGACCCCTCCCCACACGGTTGCCATGGCAGCAGCCACTCTGCTTCCCCATCACTCTTTCTGAGCAAAGCCAGGCAGCCAGGTCCTCACTCTTGGGCCCTTGCCAAGGTGGTCCCTCCTACTTAATAGGAGTCTCTCCATATTGACAAACACTCCCTTATCCAGACACACACGGATCCACCTTGATTCTGAACCCTCAAAAGCCACTCCCAGATACAGACTTCCTGCTCCTGCCAGGGCTGAGTAGCCAGGGCCTGCAGTGATTTGAGGGTACATACTTCTCTGGCCTTAGCACACGCCAGGCTGGGATTTAACCTCGAATGGGTCTGGTGGTCTGGAAGGGAGGGAAGGGTAGATGCTGAGGAGGACAAGCATTATCCCGACCAGCCTCTGCCTCATTTAAGGCTTCCGCATGGTCCTCGGGAGGAGGGGGGTCGCTATTCTTTAGAAAGAGGAAAGAGCCCTTTTCTTTATGAGGGGGAGTGGGCCACTTCCCGGCTGCAGACGGTTTAGGGGAATTTGTGTCTTGGTGGTTTATAAATACCAATAACCAGATTGCCCCATGCAAAGCTTTAAGGTTCTACTTCTTTCCTACCAGACCCCTGACTTTGACAGGAGGCTTATCAGGGCTGAGAATGTGACCTTCCGTAAAGCTCTGCTACTCAACCAATTGGTTCCTGAGCTCAGAACTCAGCTTTGTATACCCTCTAACTTTAGGAGAAATTAAGATTTGTTTAATGCTGCCAAGGAAACCCTGCTTCCACACTTTGCTTTGAACTGATGACTGATAGCCCCGAGCCTGACATTTTCTTCCTTCAAAGCATCAATTCAAGCCCCCTATTCCACAGTTCTTTGATGACTAAGGTATACCTTTCAAACAGATGAGATACTGTATAAGCCAATGCATCTATTTCCACCTATATTCCAGCCCAGTGTAAGAGAGGTAAAAATCTGTGCAGTTGCATTGGTGCTGCACACCAGGGACTAGCAATACTGCAGCTTCCTCCAAGGACACTGCAAATAAATGTGGAAGAAATAGACCATTCGTTAAAAGGGGCTATTCATTCAAAGGGGTAGTTATGCATTACAGCTAAAAAAGGAGAAAATGGATTCCTACATTATATCATACACAAAGTGAATTACAGGTAGATTAGAAACTAAATGTCAGAGGCAAAACAATGAGCTTTGAAAAAATAGTCTTACAACCCCAAAGTAGGAAAGGATTTTTAGACTAGATACACATACACACGCATGCAACTGAAGCCCAGAGAATCTCTTGCACATGAGCACCCAGGGACAGGAAAAGAATGTTCCTGGTAGCGTTTTTGAAAAAGCAAAAAGGCCAGAAACAACCCAGTTGTTTCTTGATGGGAGAATTAAATCATGGTATTTTCTTATAATGGAACACTGTACATCACCAGATTCATAATGAAAATGAATGAGCTACAGCCACAGACATCAGTATGAATGAAGCCTCGAAACTTTAAAAGCAGGTTGCTGCAGAACACAGACAGTCCGACCTTGTTTCCAGGTAGCTCTGGTGGAGGGAAGGATGTGGGATCAGAGCAGTCTGCAGGATGGTTAATAATCTCAGCCTCATTAAGAACAAGTGTATTTGATTCTTCTCTACATATGTAAGAGTTCACCATCTTTTAATTAAAAAAATGAAACTTATGTGACAGGATCCTTTGCCTCAAGCTGTTCGAAATCTAGGGAGGGAAGTGAGACATATAAGAAAAGAAAACTCTGAGACAAAATGTTTAAGAAAACTGCACGAGGGAAGAATGAATAGAACTAATATCATAACTGGGAAGATCAGGAAAGGCTGGTGACGTTCAGGATGAGCCTTGAGAAGATTTTTAAGGACTTGAGAGAAAGGGAGGAAAGTTATCATCCAGGGTGAGTGCAGATTTGGAGAACTGCAGAGGATCCTGGGAAAATGAGGGCAATACTACATGACCTGATCCCCTAGGAATTCCTACCACCCCATTTCTTTAGAACAACCTCCACCATATCCAGGGTCTACCCATTTTCTCCAGTGAAATAGAAAGAGCACGGCTTTGGAGCGTAAAGAAAGGTTTAACTGTAGCCCCGCCATGCACCATCTCTATGATCTGGGACGGACTCTCCTCCTTCTGTGGAAAATGGAGATGCCACAGTTGTCCCACAGTTATTTCAAGGTATGAAAAATGTGGGCAACTATGGAGAATAGCATGGAGGTTCCTTAAAAACTAAAAACAGAGCTACCATATGATCCAGCAATCCCACTCCCGGGCATATACCCTGAGAAAACCACAATTCGAAAAGATACCTGAACCCCAGTGCTCACCTCCACACTATTCACAACAGCCAGGACATGGGAGCAACCTAAGCGTCCATCGACACATGAATGGATAAGGAAGATGCGGTACATATATACAATGGAATATGACTCAGCCATAAACAAAAATGAAAGAATGCCATTTGCAGCAACGTGGATGGACCTAGAGATTATCATACTAAGTGAAGTAAGTCAGAGAAAGACAAATACCATATGATAGCACTTATATGTGGAATCTAAAATATGACATAAATGAATCTATATACAAAACAGAAATAGACTCAGACATAGAAAACAAACTTATGGTTACCAAAGGGGAAATGGGGGGGTGGAGGGAGAGATAAAATAGGAGGCTGGGAATATCATATACCCACTACTATATATAAAATAGATAAACAAACAAGGACCTACTGTGTAGCACAGGGGACTCTACTCAATTTTATGTAATAACCTATATGGGAAAAGAATCTGAAAAAGAATATATATATATATACACACACACACACAGATATATACGTATAAATGAATCGCTGTGCTGTACACCTGAAACTTATAGGATATTATAAATCAACTATATTTCAATAAAAAATTTTTTTAAATGTGGGTAAATGTTGGCTCTCCTTTTCTCAGGACACAGTTGTGTCAATGGCTTGATTTTTATCTTTGGCTTGACTTGTATCTTTAAGTTCTACGTAGAGCAAGTATTGCTTCCTTGGGCCCAGAGAGAGGTGGCCTCAAAGCCAGCTTAGCCACGACCCGGAAGGCTTGAGGGAAGCGGTTTGTCCCTGCAACTCCTGCCCTGAGGCTCAGTTTCCAGGCTTGAAAAACAGAAGACTGAGTCGAGGGTAGGAAAAGAGTCCATCTCACTTGCCCCCCAGGGCAGCAGCTGAGTGGGGCGCACTGAGTGAGGAAGACTTCTGACTTTGCTTTTGGCCTCAGTGGAAGAGGAGGTCCTGACCTGTTCATGTCTGATCACTGGGCCAAGATCAAGGGCAGTGGTCTGTCCTGTTCTATGGTCTCGTGAAGTCAGAGGCCAAGTGCCATAGCTGGTCCACTGTCCAGACACTCTAAACAGCCAAGGTTATGATGAGCTCCCTGTTCACCAGGCGTTTCTTTCCTCTAAGTAAACAAGTCAGTTTATGCTTTAGGCAGATTTTAACTCTAAAATGAATGTCACCAAAGCGCTTAGTGTACTTTTAGGAAATGTCCCCTTTTAAGTTCCTAGCTAGAGTGACATCAGACAGAAGCTTCCAGATGGAGAGCAAGCTTCTCTGGAGGAAAGTTATGACCTTTCAAGAGGGGTGTTAAATAGCCTCTCCTCATTTCAGCCAGGCCTGTGTGTTCCCACCTTGATAATCCATGCCCATAACAGTCAGATGTGAACCTTTGATTTGGTGTATGAGTCACCACAGGCCAGCATGGGACAGGGGAATACCCCGTCCACCTGACAAAACGTCACTACGGCCCGGGGGGTGGGGTGAGTCAGGCAACAGCTACTCTCGAGAATCTCTGGCTTGATATTTCCCCCACTTGGCTCAAGTACTTGAGGGGCTTTCTCCTTGTTTACAAAAGAAAAAGCAAAAAAAAAAAAAAAAAAGCGCCAACACACCAAATGGGATTTCAGAAGCTGGTTTCCAAACTGTTACATCCTGAATCCTTTGAAGGACTCTTTTGCTTGTCTGTTTTCACTTTTTGTCATGAGATATTTCAAAATTATTTAGGACAAACCGCAAGGTACTGACCACTCAGCTTCAGCAGCTGTGAATTCAAAGACCGTCTAGTTTCATCTCTACCCTCCCCACTTCCCCCGCCCCATCCCCTGGGTTATTCTGAAGTAAATCCCATATATCATATCATATTGCCAGTAAATTCAATGGGGTTTTTTAACTTTTGTTTCAGAAATTAAACAAGCTATGGCCAAGCAAGTGGGCTCTGTCAGCAGTAAGAACCCACGTGTTACTACTCCCCCCTTACGGACGGTAACTTGTCCTAGGTCACGGTGGTGGTAAGTGACAGAGCCGGGGACAAACACGGGCGGTCCAGCTCAGCCAGAAGATAAACGATTGGAACTTGGAGCCCTTGTTAAACTGCAAGTGACTCTCTAATAAGAAATACTGAATGTGCAAGCTGGCTGCGGGCTTGCATAATAGGCTCAATCAGTATTTTTTCAAGCACCTGCTATGTTCAGAATAAGCACTTCTCCATAAGCAGAGTTTTGCAATGTGCAAAGCCCTTTGAACTTCCTGATAGCCCTCTAAGAGTTATTACTGTGCATGCTTTAGGAAGGAATAAACTAAAGTTCTGAACAGCCAACCAAATCTCCCCGACATTGGCTGGTAAGAGGCCAATTCCCTTCCAATGGGCAGGCTAGGTGCTGCCATCAGCAAATGTGCCCGGAGAAGCAGAAAGCCTGCAGAAATGTAAGCTGTGTGTCTCCCTCTCTACCAAAAAAGCAAGCAAGCAAGCAAAGAGTGAGCAGTTTTTCCTGAAGGAGAGTGAGCAGAGTGTCAACTCCTGAACCCACTACAAGTTACCTAGGATAACTAAAGGGCTGCATGACTCGCGGATGACTGCACCCGCGATCCATGCCGTCGTAATAAACTTCAGTCTGAAAAGACGACATGTGCCCTGGAGAAAATGAGAGCTCTGATTCGAAATTCTAAATTACTAGAAGCCTCTGTCTCAAGCTCAGCTACCCTCCCCAGACCCTCTCCACCCTCGGGCTGCTTGGCCCACACTAACCCCTGCAAGGAAAGGGTGTGTTTGGATTCAGACACAAAGTAAAGGCACACAGAGAAAGTCCATCAGAGGAGTGGCCTTAAGAGGGAAAAAAAAATTGCAATAGATAAAGGAATCTCAAGAAGCCACAGGAAAAAAAATACGAGCACTGAAGTTACATTTCCTGTAGTTTCAGGGAAAACATTCACTGTCATCGTTCTGTGAAGCATGTCCACAGTCCTGCTTGCGCACAGGGCAGCGAGGCTGGGGTGCTTCCTGCCATCTTCACTCCTTCTGGGAAGTCTTACAAAACCACCCAGCTGCGTCTTTTTTTTTTTTTAGTTGAAGTCGAGTTGGTTTACAATGTTGTGTTAATTTCTGCTGTACAGCAAAGTGACTCAGCTACACACACACACACACACACACACACACACACACACACACACACACATATTCCTTTTCATCCTCTTTTCCATGATGGTTTATCACAGGGTATTGAATACAGTTCCCTGTGCTGTACAGTAGGACCTTGCTGTCCATCCATCCTATGTATAATCGTTTGTATCTATTAACCCCAAACTCCCAGTCCACCCCTCCCGAGTCTTATATCTTGAAACCTCTCAACCAAAATATTTGTCACCCATTTAATAAAGCGCTCCTTCTACATACTGAAAAACAAGGCATGCATTTATTTCAGTGTACCAAAAGGAAAAAATGTTTACATGACTTGCTAATTGACATGCTTGCATTACCTTTGCATGAGGTACTTAAAATCTACCTCTAAACAATCAAAGAATTATGACATGCACATTTTAAATCAATTCAGGGTTTAGTCTGTTCTAGTGAATGATTTCTTATATGATAGATTTAACCAAAAAGTCCTTTAAGAAGCCAGTGTTATTTTTTAACACAAGAGCTAAATATTCAGTCAGATTTCTGAGTATCTTTGTCAAATCATGATTTTTAATTTTTTTTTTTGACTTGGCTTTTTCCCAGATACAATAGAAGCCAAAAAAAATCTGCTTATGTGGAGATACTTTTTAAGCTACAGTAAAATTACCAATTCCTAGGAGGCAGATACCAATTCCAAGTAAAATTAACAATTCCAAGGAGTCAGTTTCTCCTTTGGGAAGGGGCTAGCGTGTGTATCTTCTCTTCCTCGGGCCCAGGAGGAGATGATGGCGGGGAGGGGGAATCAAAGCAGCAAGGCATTATGGGAAAGTCTTTAAATGATAATGAACCTTGTGTTTGGGTGGCACCACCTTGTGTGCATCATTGATCCTAGCTTCCAGTCCTCAGAGGGTCATCCCCTGCTGATTTCCTTCAAATGGAATGTCAAAGCCATCCCAACTTCACCCCCTCACCCTCAAAAAACTAACAACCTAGATTCAGTTTTGTGGTTCTTGTTGTTCTAAGGAATCTAACCAGACACTTTTTTTCTCGCATGAGCTTTGTAAACACTCACTTACTGCTGTCCTCTGGTTCTCCTGAGCTGTGAAACCAGCTGGGGACCTCTTGTCTGAAAGAGTTCTTAAGGGCCAATAGGCAGTTAATGTGGATTCGGAGCTTAGATTCTATCCTGAAGTTTAGACGATGCTGACCACGAATTTATTTTTAAAATACACTCTTCAGGAACAGCTTTTGTTTGTTTTGAAGAGCAGAGCTCTGATGACTAAACTAAAACATTTATTCCAGATGTACCTCTGCTCCGAAGGAACCAGAATCAATTTTCCAACCACATCTCCTTAAACTCCCCAGCAAGGAAATGAAGGAGTGAGCTGGTGATGGTACACCCTCTGGGATACTGATAACTAACTGTGAGCGAGGTCGGACCATGGCCCCAGCATTTTATGTGTATTGCCTCATTGAACCCTCATAACTCTTTGAGGCAGCAAAATTATAATCCTCATTTTACAGATAAATAAAACCAACCCACGGAGAGTTTAAACAACTGCCTAAGTCATAGAGTGAGTCACGAGTGGTCCAGCCAGGACTCAAACCTGGGCTGTCCATCCCAGGGTCCACATCGTTACCTGCTCCTCCCTGACAGCCAGCATTATCTACACAAGGGCTACGGTGAGTACTTGACATGCATTATCGCACAGAAACCCCTCAGCAGCCCTATGAATTAGCACCATAATTATCCCCATTTTCCATATGAAATTCTGAGGACCCCAGCTTGCTCAGAGAGCTAAGTCAACTTTTGAAGCCACGTCTATTCCTACAAAACCCAGCTCTTAACCAATGCACCCATCACAGCCCACTGGGCTTGGAGAACTTTGTGCATTCAGGCAACCTAACACCAGGCACATAGATTGTTCCAGTGATATTTGTTCTCCATTTAAAAACTGAAACAAGAACAGATAGCATATGAGGAAGCACAGGAATATGGAAGTTTTACTCTTCAAAGTTTTACTTTTCGAAAGTAAAAGTTTCATTACTTTTCTGTAATTAAGGATTACAGACTGAAGATTAAGTTGCTCCGAATAATTACTTGCTGAATCATCTGTGTGTTCATCAAAGCTTAGCATAAAGAGTAACCCTTTAGTGGCAGAATGTAGATAATGAATACTGCATGCTCTACATACTGTCGTTCAGTGGTCCTCAACATTAAACCAAAAGCTTCCTTTACTACTGAAAAATGAAACTAATAGACAATAACACCTACACACATATCCAAAAAACTTTTTAATGCATAAGGATTTGTTTCGGATTTAAGAGAAATTACAAATAAAGTTTTTTTAATCATTCATCATGCTCGTACAGCTGACTTCCAGTTAAAGATGGTGGGCTGAGCACATGCCTTAGTCTCCACACTCTCCTAAATCACCACTAATATAACAGCAAAGGATTTTCTAAGGGCATAAAGACCAGAAAAAAATGGGGAGGGGGGAATTGGGAAGCAGACACGTAGGTGGTAATTGACTTAGCAGAGCAAAGAAATTGAACACTAACCCAGTATTGGGAAAAGTCGAGAAAGTATCTTACATAAACTACAGACCTCCAAAGGTTGAAGAAGTGACATCATCGGATACTTCTGAAGAACTGAAAACTGGAGACTTGGTTAAAAGTCTGTTTAAGGGCTTCCCTGATGGCGCAGTGGCTGAGAGTCCACCTGCCGATGCAGGGGACACTGGTTCGTGCCCCGGTCCGGGAAGATCCCACATGCCGCGGAGTGGCTGGGCCCGTGAGCCATGGCCACTGAGCCTGCGTGTCCGGAGCCCGTGCTCCGCAACGGGAGAGGCCACAACAGTGAGAGGTCCGCGTACCGCAAAAACAAAAAAGTCTGTTTAAGTAGCAGTCAGACCCCCGTATCCACTCCTTTACTCCTAAGACTTCCCTCCCTGCCCTAGTGCGAGACTGGAGGGTTATTCTCTGGAAAGAGGAAAACAGAAGGCTTCTGGACTGAGGGAAGCCAAATGTAATCACCAAGGGTGATGCTTAGATTCCAAGAAAAGAAGGATTAATTGAAGACATACTGAACGTTGAGACTCCAACCATCTTCAATGCTTCGTTCCCAGAAGGCTGATAGCCAGGCTTGTCACCTGAAACAAAAAATAATGCACAATCTAAAAGTTGAGAATTATGTTTTATTCAGTGGACACACTGAGGACTTCAGCCTCTCAGATAGCTCTGAGGCACTGTTCCGAAGAGCTCAGGGAGGAGCCAGGATGTATAGGAGTTTTTGCAACAATGACCAGGTGGTCAGAACATCAAAAGATTACTGTTTGTTAATTAAAGAAAACCAGACATCTCAAGTTAATTAATTTAGCACTCGTGTATTTATGGGAAGGTGCTGGAGTCTGGGCTCATTGAAATCATCTTTGATATGCCCCTTAACTATCTAGGGCTAGTACCCTGTTTCTGTCCATCCTGAATGCCCTCGGGGTGCACAGTTAGGGGCAGCTGTAGTGGCTGATATGACAGGTGACATTCTTGTCCACAGGCTTATACCATCCCAACAGGAGACCAGAAAATTCAAAATCTACTCCAAGCCTGCGCGTCCGGAGCCTGTGCTCCGCAATGGGAGAGGCCACAACAGTGAGAGGCCCGCGTACCGCAAAAAAAAAAAAAAAAAAAAAAAAAAAAATCTACTCCAAAAGGAAAGACGTAAAGATACAAATATTGAGTTTTTTCCAATGAAAGAGCACTTCCAGATCATGCTATAGTGTATCCCACAGTTAAAAAACATGCCTGTATGTCCAGCACAGCCAATCAGCTTTGAGCATCCAACTGTTAGACACAAGTGAACAGCCAAGGATCAGCAGACATTAGAAAAGCCTTTTAATAGGAAAAACAGAGGTCAAAGCAAACGAAGCAAGAATAAAAATGTAAAGAAAAAAAAAAAGAAACATTTGTTAAAAACCTATCAATTTCCTCAGAACAAAATAAAATAGTCTATGCATAAAATAGGAACAATGTTTTAAAAGAAGTTTTCCTGAGAAAAAACATTGTGCTTTAAAATTAAAATATAATAGGAGAAAAAAATTCTGGAAGGTTTTGAAGTTAAATTGAGAAAATGTCCCAGAAATTAAAAAGAAAATAGGAGGAAAAACAATCTCAAGAAATTTATAGGAGCTAATTAAGAGTCCAGAGAAAGCTACCTGAGAAAATAAAAGAGAGCATAACATTAGAGGAATTATGCATATAAATTTCCCCAAGTCTGAACCTGAGTTTCCAAATTAAGAGTCCCAGGATGCTAGAATAATGTGCCGAGACACATTACCGCAAAGTTGCAGAACACTGGAGTTAAGTGTCAAGAATCTGAATGACTTTAAAGTTGTCAAGAGCAATACTGGAAGGTAGGAGAAAACAGAACAAAATTTTGAAGGGAAATTATTTCTTATCTAGACACCTATACTCAGCTAACTATCAATTAAGCATGAGACTCATTGGGGAAGAAGAAATTTCCTCTGTCTTTCTAGGTTCTTCTGTCTGGTCTAAGAATTAAATTGACATGAAACAGATCAACAGGAGAAGATCAAACAAAAGTTTAATAAAAAGTCTACATGAGAGAGACCCAGAGAAACTGAGTAACTCACCAAAATGGCTGAAGCCCACACCTCAAGTACCATCTTCAACTGAAGACCAAAGAGGATGCTGCGCTAGTGGTTTGGGACTTCAAAGGGGAGGGGACAGTTGACATGAGGATGGAAAAGCAAACGTTGGTAAACAAATGTTTGCTGGGCCACGTGGAGACAATGGGACACAGAGTGGACTCTGGTCTCCAGGCCCGGCTGGGGTTTCGCCACTACACCTGGCACATAATCTTTGCAGATGTCTCTGGTAGTAACTCTATTCTGGAAACAGGACTTTCATTTAAATTCTTCAGGCAGCTAAGGAGCAAGGTGAAAGTTACTTTCTGAGTCTTTTTGGCCTTGATTGTTTTCAGCTCAAAATAATCTGCCTTTCAAGGAGACATTTAAAAAATATATATATTTATTTATTTGGCCGTGCCGGGTCTTAGTTGCGGCATGCGGGATCTTTTAGTTGTGGCATGCAAACTCTTAGTCGTGGCATGCATGTGGGATCTAGTTCTCTGATCAGGGATGGAACCCGGGCCCCCTGCATTGGGAGTGTGGAGTCTTAAACGCTGGACCACCAGGGAAGTCCCCAAAGAGACATTCTGGGGTGGCAAATCTTGCTCCCCTACAGAGTAGAATAAAGACATTTTCAGAGGTGCAAGTTCTCAAAAACTGTCTCCCATGCACTCTTTCTCAAGAAGCTACAGAGAAATACTGAGATGAAGAAGTAAACAGGTAAGAAAGAGGATGGAAACCATGTGGTGGTGAACGTTCTCAAGACCTCCAGCCTTATTTGGTGGCTCTAGGGACCAGAAGACCAGGAGATCCACCGACCTGTGAAGACGTGGGTGAGCCCCTCAGCCCTTCCTTCAGGAGAGAACCTGCTGGAAGGGAAGCAGCCAGTGACAGCCTCCAGCTGCCGTGCTGGGTTTACTCTTAGCAGGCTGCTCCCAGACAACGCCTGAGCTCGGCGGTGTTAGGGAACCGTTGGCTGAAACCGCCCGCCTTGGCCAGGTGTGACAATATGAGCTGTCTCACAGGAGGAGCTCCCAGTAAGGACCACAGTGCTGCTGCTGAAAACTAACTGGGAGAATCGGGGGGGGGGGGGGAAAGGAGGGAGGAGACCCCAGCCCATCATATATCCTGCCAACCTCCCAGAATCCGTCTTGGCTGAGAGATGCACGCTTCACCAGGAAGGATCCCGAGTCACCAAGTGTGGACCAAGCAAGAAGACTGGCTAGAGACAACCCGGAAACTACCCCCATTACCATTAAACCCGAGACTGTGAACCGCACGGCAGAGCCATTCCCCTGGGTTCCCTCACCCTGCTGCTCTCCGCCCGGGCGCCCCTTCCCAATAAATCTTTTACTTTGTCAGCACGTGTGTCTCCTTGGACGATTCATTCCTCAGTGTTAGACAGGAGCCCACTCGCAGTCCCTGGAAGGGGTCCCCCTTCCTGCAACAGCAGGGGCCCTAGAGCCAGCCACTTCTCCCCGACCTGGCAGCCCTCTAAGGGGACTCGAGCTGCCATGCTGAGATTTCCTCAGAGCCACACTGCAGTCTGAGGCTCTTCCTACCCCACCTTCCTTCCTTCCCCTCTCCCTCCCCAGGTGCCAGGCCGGCATTCTGCTCTGAAGGCTCTCCTTACCTCTTCCAGCTCGGCCCTTCATCTTTCCCCAGGTGTTTTTCCCAGTGAACTGCTTGCCCTTTAAATACGATCTTGGTGCCTGTTTCCTGGAGGACCCAAACTGGCACAAATCCAAAACAAATTAGGTTAGAAGATTCCTGGAAAATATTCTTCAAGAAGACAAAATATTAGAACACCCAATATGTTTGACTTTATTGAACGATATTAACACAAGTGGAAGAGAGTTGAGATGAGTAGTGATAAATACGTAGACAATTATCTCCCTGCCTGTCCCCAGTAAAGGCAATGGTTAACTCCAGTGGGGAAAAGCCTAGTTTACCATGTCAACTGAAAAATTAACAACCTAGAAGTTGAGAATTATGTTTTATTCTGCGGACATACTGAGGGCTTAAGCCTGGGAGGCAGCCTCTGGGGACCATCGTGAAGAAGTGAGGGAAGAGTCAGGATATAAAGGGGGTTCTGCAGCAAAGATCAGGTAGTCAGAACATCAAAAGATGACAGTTAATTAAAGAAAACCAGACACCTCAAGTTAATGCATTTAGTGCTTTTCTGTGTATGGGAAGATGCAAGAGTCTGGCCTCATTGCATTCATTCCTTTGATGTGGACCTTAGCTATCTGGGGCCAGTATCCTGCCTTTCTCCATCCTGAGACTCTTCCAGGTGCACAGTCGGGGCAGCTACAGTGGCTGCTGGCTTGCTGCCTGCAACATCTTTTATTACTGATATGGCGGGCGACATTTTTCATCCATGGCTACATGACTCAGCTCTAAAAAGCATAATAATAATAGAAACACCACACTGTGTAACCTAACTGAAATTATGACGTATGTTGGAAGAATAGGGAATCAGAAAGTGTCGGAGGATGTCATAGAAGCTGGTGCGGAAGGAGAATTAAATCGTCAACTTTTATATGGAGAAATCAATAGATAACACCTAAACAGGAAAATCAAGTAGTAAGTATTTTATTGAGTGATGAGGTGTGTTACCAAAAGAGTCAATTAAAACTTTTGAAAGTATTAGATGCCCTTTTAGGGAGCAGAAAATGGAGGGGGTAGTTCGGCCAACTGGGATTTGGGGGTTAAAAACCATAAAGAACAATCTAACTCTTAAACCATGCGCAACTATAACTTTTGTTTCAAAATACATTGCCAGGGACTTCCCTGGTGGTCCAGTGGTTAAGACTCTGTGCTCCCAATGCAGGCGGCCCGGGTCCCAACCCTGGTTGGGCAACTAAATCCTGCATGCATGCCGCAACTAAGATGCGGGGAAGCCAAATAAATAAATAAATATTTTAAAAATAAAAATATATTGCTGAACAAAAGAATACAATAGGAGGAACCCAAGTATGAAGAAACAGGAAGGACCCAAGGAGACCTTGGAGGAGAGAGAAGAGTTAGGTGGGTGCGAGTTGAGGGCAGAGCGTGCGAGCTGGACCGAGCATGGCGGGCATGTCTGACCCCGGGCTGTGCAAGGTGAGCACGGCTGGAGCCCGGCGATCAGTAAGGACAAGGACGCAGATGCGCCAGGACAGTCAAGTGGGGACACGGACGACCTTGTGAGCCACATTATCTCGGGGCTTCATCTTAGGAGTCATGGGAAGACTGAATCGTTCTCTGTGCAAGGATGTCTCAGACTAACGTTTACTATTCATGTCTAGGATGCTGAGAACTTTTGAGGGGTGGGGCTGGGAGCCGGAGGGGGAGAAAGAGGGGTGTCCCGGACGCTGGCCGGCATCCTGAGGTCCTGAAGGATGGCTGTGCATCTTGATAAAGCACATACCTCAGTGCAGGGTGGAAACAAAAGACGTGAATGTGTTCTGTTTTAGCAACCATAGTTGACGTTGTCTGAAAGTCCTCTGGGTCAAGACGTCAAGGAAGCAATTAGATTCATAGGTTTAACGGAAAGATCAGGTCTAGACATGCAAATTTGAATCATTAACACATAGACATCGGTAATTGAAACCCCTGGGAACAGGTGGTTTGGGAAGAGAGCTTGGAGCAGACAGACCTTGGGCAGAACCCCAAGGAAGCCCACAGCTTAAGGGTTGAGTACTGAGCAGCAAAGGAAATAGAGAGGGAACAGCCAGAGAGGAGGAACCACCGAGAAATGACACATGTCAGTGGTTAAGATTAAGTCATTTGAGAGTTTGCATCAATCTGTTCAAATGAATGACGAAAAGCCAAAGAAATCACTCAAGCTAGTGGTCTAGAGGAGTGTGTGTGTGTGTGTGTGTGTGTCTACACTCTCACGCTGAAAATCCGCTTTGACACATAATTCAGATATCCAAATGGAGTTCTCTCAGGATCACTTGAGTTTGGCTACATAGAGAGAGGAGCCTCAAGGGTAGGCAATCATCAAACAAAAATGGCCACAGGGGCTGCAGGCTGACAGAAAAGAGGGCACCGAGTCCCCAGCAAGTATGTGCCAAAGAGGCGTGACGCTGCTCACAAAGGCTGAGGCACAAGGAGACAACGGCTCAAAGGATACAGAAAAGTCAGAGAGGAAGAAAACAAATGCTATTGTGACAAACTGGAAGTTAGCTAAACTTTCAGGAGTTTTCAGACCTGTCTTAATAGGTGAAAAACGGTTGTAACCAACGAACGGGTTTATAAGAAACCATTTGGTGCATAAACACTAGATTGAGAGATTTCTTTGGCTTTTCGTCATTCATTTGGGCAGATTGATGCAAACTCTCAAACGGCTACACCTTAGCCACTGACATGTGTCATTTCTGGATGGCTCCTCCTCTCAGTGGGTTGCCTGGGGCAGGTATTGTCAGAACCTCCGGCTTGGCCAGGCCTGCTTATCACACCCTGTGACTGAGGTCTTTCCAAGTGCTGAAACCACTTCCTAAGTACGAGAAATGAGATGTTTTTCTACTCAGGTAAAGTGCAAAATATAAACACAAGCCCTCTTGAAAGGGTAACTGACTAAAATTATGTAAAACTGGAACATCTACTTTAAAAGCCTGAAAATAATGCCCCCTTTGTTGAAATGATCTTATCAATTGCTTCTTTTCCTCTATACACTGTCTCAATAAAGCAACATCAAAAAGCCCGATAAGGGGCTTCCCTCGTGGCGCAGTGGTTGAGAGTCCGCCTCCCGATGCAGGGGACACGGGTTCGTGCCCTGGTCCGGGAAGATCCCACATGCCGCGGAGCAGCTGGGCCCGTGAGCCATGGCCTCTGAGCCTGCGCGTCCGGAGCCTGTGCTCTGCAACGGGAGAGACTACAACAGTGAGAGGCCCGCGTACCGCAAAAAAAAAAAAAAAAACGTTAGGGAGGGGTTATCATTTTTTACTCTAGCAAAAAATAAATAAATGAAGTTCCTGGTCTTTGGAAGGTCCTCTGGGTATTTTCTGCATATATTCTGAATATTGTCTGCTTGCTGTGAATGTTATATAAATAGTAAATGCCTCAGGAGAACAGATAACGCTAATAAATACTAACTCGTAGCAGTCAAAATAGGGCATCAGAAAAATCACAGGACAGTGGTTTTGACCACGTAGGCCGTCGTTGGTATTTTCACCACTGCAATAAAAGGAAATGCTTACTTCTTTCATTTTTCCTGTCCTGAAACAAAGCTTGTTAAACCATACCTTTGAAAAAATACCTTAAAAGAATATATATTTTTCTCTTTTCATCTATTTCTTTTTTAAAATTTTATTGAAGTATAGTTGATTTAAAATATTATATTAGTTTCAGGTGTATAACAAAGTGATTCAATATTTTCATAGATTATACTCCATTTAAAGTTATTATAAAATATTGGCTCTATTCCCTGGGCTCTACAACATAACCTTGTAGCTTATTTACTTTATACCTAGCTGTTTGTACCTCTTAAGTCTATTTCTTTACTTCTTTATTTGCAACGATACATTTTGGTTGCTCGAAAATTTAGGCTTAGGGGATGGGTGAATCACACCCTAAGTTCAGCACCCCAGGAAAATGAGTGTATCTTGGTCAGAGTTATTGCTGGCAAACAATAAACATTGACTTGAGCAAATGTATGCAAAAAAAGCAATTTACTGGAAACATACTGAATGGCTCATCAGAAAACAGGTAGCAGCCAAAGGTGGTCGGGCATCTGAGCACATCACAGAGTCATGCTAGTTAGAACGCTGCCACTGGCCTTTGCTACTGTCCACCTTCGGCTGGTTGTTTTTCTGCAACTCAACCCCATTCTGCCACCGTGAGGAATCTCTACCTGCCTGAGCCTCTCCTTCACCCCATCAAGATTCAAAGCTTTAGTTGAGAAGCAACGATTGGCCCTGCCCTGCGAATGAGCTCATACTCTGTATCCCAGGGAGAGCAGGGACAGAATACTTTTCCCACTTTGGGTTCTGTAGAGGAAAACAGGACCCTGGCCCCATCAAGATTCCCACAATTAGGCATTCCTCAACACCAGAAAGGGAGTTCCAATCCTGGGCAACCAAAAAATGACACACGACGACAATAAGAGCTTTCAAACTTTTTTGACTGTGACTGTAAGAAATGCATTTTACAGCACACATAAGACCCACCTCCTACTGTCCCATGAGTGGTGCACAAAAATCCACATAGACGATAATACAAATGACATTCATAGAGTGTGCAGTGCACAACCTGCACATCTGTACCTAGCAGCCCTGTGGGCAAAGCCATTCCATTCTGTTTACTTGGATTCAATTTCTTACAAATGTTCATTGCAAACCACTAAATTAACTACATACCCCATGCTCTGGACTGAATTGGGTCTCCCCCACCAAAATTCAGGTGTTGAAGCCCAAACCCCCAATGTGAGTGTATTTAGAGATAGGGGGTTTAGGACAGAATTAAGGCTACATGAGGTCATAAGGGTGGGCCCTAATCCAATAGGACTGGTGTCCTTATAAGAAGAGGAAGAACTCTCCCCATCACTTCTCCCAGGTGCGCACACACCCGGGAAAAGCCATGTGATCACACAGTTAGGAGGTAAGAAGGCAGCCGTCTGCAAGCCAGGGAGGGAGCTCTCACCAGAGCCCAACGGTGCTGGCACCCTCATCTCAGACCTCCAGCCTCCAGAACCTGTGAGAAATAAATCTCTGCTGTTTGACGTACCCAGTATATGGTATTTTGTTATGACCGCCCTAGCAGACTAAGAGGTCTCGAAACCACAATCTGAAAAACACTAAAGTACACTCTGCCTAGGGGAAGGAGCTAGAAATATGTGGGTCCCTTTAGAACTCCATTTCTAGCTTCAGGAACTCCCTGATAGTTCCAGGCTGCAGCTGTTCCGGGGAAAGCCTACCTGTTCTGAACTTCCACCTCCCATTTCCCTCCCTCGGGCTTTGTTCTCCATGTGTTTCTCCTTTGACCATTTCACTAACTCCACGTGGGGAAATTGAAGAGGCCATCTTCCTTCCTCCCTCCCTCCCTCCTTTCCTTCCTTTCTCCCTTCCTTCCTTTGCCCCCTTTTCCTTCTTTACTTCCTTAAGTAAACAGATTTTTTACGATCTCAACACTTCCTTAGGCTGCAGTATCTGTTGAAAGCATTTTCACCAACTCAAAGTGGATCTCAAGTATCCAAGGATCAACATGGAATGTTTGGCTTTGAAAGCTTTGTTAAGCCTTATTCTCCTCTCATTACGAGCAAAATGATAGTTTTTACAAATAAAAAAATAGAAAGGCCAGTTGTTCTGAAGACAAGTCTAGCCCCACCCAATATATAAAACCTAATCTAACGGGGGTCTAGATTAGGACACGACCAAGAATGGTCTCTATCAAAGAGAGTAAATTAAGGAAAATGATCTTGAAAATTGTGTTGTCTCCTCTGTACCCTGTTCCTGCCTGTCTTGTTTCATCTCCTCTGAGCACCTCATCGCCTCAGACTCAGGATAAGAATGTGTTTTTATTTACAGCTTCCTTTTAGTCTTGACTTCTACACCTTAAAATGTTAAAAGGGTAGAGAATTATCTTACATTGACTTTCCTACATTCCTGTTACTTTGTATGTATTATCCCATCTTATGCTCATACCCATGGGGTAAAAACTCTGAACCCCACTTTCCAGGTGAGGACTTGTTCAGTCAGACAGTTTAAGTTCACAATGTAGTAAGTTTTGTCCAATTCTAAAGTTTGGAATTCTTTATTCTGTACAACATTGTCTTCCATTTTATTCAAATCCAAGCAGAGTACTATCTTTCCAGAATTTTGTATTTGGACATTGGAGTGTCCTAGACAATGGGGCAATGTGGCAGCTGCTTTTTGAGCCCCTGTGGTCCAAGTTCCCACGGTGGGCACTGCACACAAGTCCCCTGGATGGTAGGGCTTGTCCCCTGAGAATGTATAGTCTCTGCCCAAATGGGCTGCCATTGAAGCACTCTGCTGAATTCTGAAGATAAATCCACCAGGCTGAAATCTTCATAGTTTCCCTAATTACTATTACATTAAACTTCTTATATCTCGCTTTCAAAAATATCTGTAATTTGAATCCATCCAGCCTCAGCCTTCCATTCTAAACTGTGATATAACAGGCTTTTCTTCAGTGTCTTGTGAACCATGTTGTTCTAGAAACAGGACAGGGCCAGCTGTCAGAGATACCTGGGGTCTTCTGGATTTGACTCCTGGCAACTCTGGGGTTTTTGGACCATCATCTTACCTTCTGGGAAGATCATCTCTACAGCTCTAAATTAGCAGAATCCTGCTAAATCTTCCCTAAGACCTCTTTCTGCTATGATCCCTTCACCTTATAGCATATTCTCAATTCATTGTTCAGGGATTGGTGGCCATAAAATTTAAAAAAATACATAAGATGGTGCTAAACTCTTCTATTTAGGTCTAAACAGCTATTTGTCCTAAGTAACCAATTCTACAGGCAGCAGTTTAGAATTAAAGCTGTTTTTTAGATGAGGATGACTCATTTCTCCAAGACTTAGGCGTTAGTACTGTAGTGTTTCTAGATTGGCAGAGAAGGCAAGGGAGGGCATGAGAAGGAAGTGGTGAGGGCAAGGTGCCCAGAGTCCCTCAAAGAGGTAAACAGTGGTCAGTGCCAGGTGGGGGAAATTTCTCTCTCTGGCCCTGCAAATAAGAGTTGCACGCTAGAGTGATTCCCCGACACTTCTTCTGGAAGTACCCTGGGAGGCCCTCTGCTGGGACCCAGTTGTGGTCTTGACTGACCAGGTGGTTTGTTGCATCACATTGTAGCCAGGAAGAGTCTCTCTCTCTCTCTCTCTCTCTCTCTCTCTCTCTCTCTCTCTCTCTTTCCTCTCTTCCTCTCCTTTTGAAATGGAATTTCAGCTTTACAAGCAGGAAAACTTTGAACAAAGTTTGGTACAAATCCTGAACATCAAATTGCAAGGTGAAGCCACAAGTGCTGGTGTAGAAGCTGCAGGAAGTCACCCAGGAGATCTAGCTAAGATCATTCATGAAGGTACCTACACTCAACAGATTTCCAATGTAGATGAAAGAGCCTCCTATTGGAAGAAGATGTCATCTAGGGTTTTCATAGCTAGAGAGGAGAAGTCAATGCCTGGCTTCAAAGCTTCAAAGCACAGGCTGTCTCTCTCAGGGCCTAAGGCAGCTGGTGACTTGAAGTTGAAGCCAATGCTCATCTACCATCTGAAAATCCCAGGGCCCTTAAGAACTCTATGCTAAATCTATCTACTCTGCCTGTGCTCTGTAAATGGAACAGCAAAGCCTGGATGACAGCCCATCAGTTTATAACATGGCTTACTGAATATGTTCAGCCCACTGCTGAGACCTACTGCTAAGAAAAAAAGATTCCTTTCAAAATATTACAGCTCACTGACAAGGCATCTGGTCACCCAAGAACTCTGATGGAGATGGACAATAAGATTAAAGTTCTTTTCCTGCCTGCTAACACAACATCCATTCTGCAGCCCATGGATCAAGGCTCACTTCAACTTCCTGTTCTTTTTGGAGAAATACATTTCATAAGGCTATAGTTGCCACAGTGAGTCTTCTGACTGATCTAGGTAAAGTGAATTGAAAACCCTCTGGAAAGGATTCACCATTGTAGATGCCATTAAGAACATTCATGATTCACGGTAAGAGGTCAAAATATCAACATTCACAGGAGTTTGGAAGAAGCTGATTCCAACCCTCACGGATGACTTTGAGGGGTTCAAGACTTCGGTGGAGGAAGGAACTGCAGACGTGGTGGAAACAGCAAGAGAACTAGAAGTGGAGCTGAAGATGTGACTGAATTACTGCAATCTCATGATAAAACCTGAATGGATGAGGAACTGCTTCTCATGGATAAGCAAAGAAGGTGGTTTCTTGAGAGGGAATCTACTCCTGGTGAAGACTGTTTGAAATGAAAACAAAGGGTTTAGAGTATTCAATAGACTTAGTTGATAAAGCAGCAGGGTTTGAGAGCATTGACCCCAAAGTTGAAAGATGTTGTACTGTGGGTAAAGTGCTATCAACCAGCATTGTGTGCGAAAGAAATCACTTGTGAAAGAAAGAGCCAACCAATGCGGCAAACTTCACTGTTGTCTTATTTTAAGAAATTGCCATGGCCAGCCCAGCTGTCAGCTAGCGGTCGAAATCAGCAGCCGTCAACATCCAGGCCTTCCACCAGCAGAAAGATTAGGACTCACTGAACGCTCAGATGATGGTTAGCATTTCTTAGCAATAAAGTATTTGTTCAATTAAGGTATGTAAATTCATTTTTTAGATATATTGCACACTTAATGTACTACAGTAGAGTGTAAACATAACTTTTCTATGTATTGGGAGACCAAAAATTCAGTGTGACTCTCTTTATTGCAATATTCACTTTATTGAGGTAGTCTAGAACCAACCCTGAGATATCTCTGAGGTTCGTCTGTAATGAGGTTTCTTAAGACGTGAGAGGAAGAGCAGGCTTAGACAAAAAGAAGAAAAGTCTCCATTTGACCCACCCTTGGCTCCCATGCGGGGCTCCCAGGTGCAGGTAACTAGGACTCAGATAAACAGGCTGGAGATACCTGTTTGGGGGTCTCCAGGAGGAGAAGACCAAAGGCTCTCGTCCCTGGAGCCAGCAGCCCTGTGGGATCTGGCCCCAGCTACCCCAGCTCCTCCCGGCCACTGTCCTGCTCTGCCTCACACCACCATGTGGATCTGGACACGGCTGCTGCCATTTTTTTAAACGTGCCAAGCTCTTTGCACTTGAGGACCTGGTGTGGGAAGTGTGTAGAGAAACCATAAGGTGTAGGGCAGGGGGCATGCTGTTACCACCCCAGGGCCCAAGGGACATGGACAGAGTGATCACCGGAGCTGGAGAGAGAGCAAACATCACCTGGCAGCACCTGGGATCTTGGCTTGAGGGAGGGAACCAAGGAACTAAGTGCCTGACCTCATGTTTTGCCCTCACCTCCTATGGGTTCCCTTTGCCCAAACTAGACACCAGGAAGGAGAGTGGCAAGGGAGCCGGAGTCTGTTCATGTGGTCCATACAGGTCAGCCTCTTGGTACAGAGAAGGTGGAAAAAAGGTGGAGAGCGGATCTGGAATGGCAAATGGAAGACACACTACACAAGGACCCTAGGACCCAATAAAACCCACCAAAAATATGGACTTTGGTTGAGACGCTTCCCAACCAAAAGAGCACGACTGCATGTTCAGACCTGTATTGCAAAGGCTCCTGGGAGACAAGGAAGCACCCTCTACCCCAGGGAAATCGGGTGTGTTCTAAGCCCCCAAGGACCACACAGATTGCATTTCCAAAGTATGTTCTTAGATGTGCCTCTCAAAACGAAATTCCATGTTCCATGAAAAAAAGGTATCGTAATCAAATAAGTTCAGAAAATCCTGGGTTAAGCTGATTTTTCACTTCAAGGTTTCTGAAGCCCTGTACTGTTCTAGGATACATAGTTAATCTCCAAAAGGAAGGGCTTCTTGGGAGCATCTCATGGACCACTGTGTTCTTTATGATACACACAGGTGCCACCCTGAGAATCAGGCTTCTGTGATTCTAGCTGCAGGTCTGCCACTGCCGGGCGCTGTGGACACTGCAAGCCACTTAACCCACTTGGATCTCATCTTCCTTGTCCGCCCGAGTTAAGGGGTTGATCTAAGATGTTCATATGTTTAAGATTTGTCGTCCAACCCAGAGTCAAATTTGACCGATAACCTTGAATTTCTCAAGATGAAAAGCACGAGTCCTTGGGGGAACCTCAGAGCAACGGCTTCCTCAGAGGGCTCCCTGGTGACCATCTTCTCCCCTTGACCCAGACCTTAGTCCTGAACTGGTTAATCATCAATTCTGCACAGCTCTGGTCCCTGGCAGTGACGCACGCTGACCTGAGTGCCTGCAGCAAATTACACAGCCTCGGATTCTGCCCGGTCTGGTTCTACCTCTGTGACTTACTCATCTCCATCTGTGACACTTCAGGGTTCCCCAAGGTCATCCCGCCGTGCCCGGGATCACATGTCCTGTGGTTCTGAGCTCACCAGACCTCACCAGCAGTTCTACCCATTCTGTCCTCAGCACTTTTCTTCTAGCTGCTGATTTTTTTTTCCATACCATTTTGTTTATTCCTTATACCTTCCTCCTTTTTCTACCAACTATGGATAGCAGTTTCATTTTTCTTCTCTTTCTCCCTCAAACTGCCACTTCCCTTCTTCCCATCTTCTCACTGCTCTCTGTGGCTCCCCTGTATTTTTCAGGGCAAAAGTTACCATTCCCCTTCCTCAGCTGGGACCTTGAAATCTAACAGTCCCATCAATTGTGACACGGTAGCAAGTTAGCTATTCACTAGGGTGACGGTAGAATTGATCTTTCAGACTGAGATACTTTTGAGTGTGAAGGAGGGTGCTGTTAACAATTATGCCAAAACAATAGGTGTAAATCAGGACTGTTGCAGGTGGGGTTTTATGGTCACCCTGTTGGTTACAGACATATGATTTACCATACGGCTGACATTTTATATAATTTTCTCACGAGTTGCATTTCTGTCCTAATCCTGCAGCTTAGAAGCACTATTCCTGATGCATGTTTTCTTGAGTCACATGCGTTGCATGTCTGTCTCTGACCACCCCCTAGATCAGCCAAATTTCTCCTCTAAATGATAAGTTCCCTAATTTGGAGGTTAAACCTGCCGTCCTATTCATGGTCATGGTCACTGGAGTTGCCATTCAGATAACAGTAGCATCTGCATCCTTGCCTTTATCCCCAGCAACTTCCCAGCTTTTTTTTTTGTACCTTTTTTTTTTTTGCTGTACGCGGGCCTCTCACTGCTGTGGCCTCTCCCGTTGCGGAGCACAGGCTCCGGACGCGCAGGCTCAGCGGCCATGGCTCACGGGCCCAGCCGCTCCGCGGCATGTGGGATCTTCCCGGACCGGGGCACGAACCCGTGTCCCCTGCATCGGCAGGCGGACTCTCAACCACTGCGCCACCAGCGAAGCCCCTGTACCTTCTTTATCCACCCTGTCCCAACTTTCCGGCTCGATCTGATTGTCTTTCTTTTAGTCACCTATAGCATCATTCACCAGCATAGCCCCAAATTCAAGAGCAAGAACTTCTGGGTCCTAAACACCCAAACCCTTACCAGCCTGCTTCTGCTGTGAAGTTTGTGCTCTTCCTCCTCAGCAACTAGGTGCTTTTCGGCAAGTGCCCACACTGATTTCACCAGCCTCTCTGTATTGTTTTGATGGTAAGAGATAGAACCCCAACTCAAGCCGGTTTAGCTCCAATGGGGAATTCATGGACTCAAGGAGCTAAGAAAAATGCAGCTGAGCCTGAGGAAAGACTGGAACGAGAGACATGAGTGCCCCCAGACCGTCTGCATCTCTTGACCTATTTGGGTCGTCAGCTTGAGTCTTCCCCCTTGATGCCTAGCATGACCACATGCCAGGAAATGTGGTTTCTGTGCTCCCAAGTTTTACATCTTGGTGCTGGGGAGACGGGGGGCAGCCATAGCCATATTTCCATCAATTGCTAGGTATGAACTTGGGGTATGAC
This sequence comes from Monodon monoceros, assembly GCF_005190385.1. Classification (NCBI taxonomy): domain Eukaryota; kingdom Metazoa; phylum Chordata; class Mammalia; order Artiodactyla; family Monodontidae; genus Monodon; species Monodon monoceros. Next base: position 1,812,354 of record NW_021703778.1, read on the forward strand.
CACCAGGAGTCCCTGAGGTCACACCTGGCTGGGAGGGCACAGTGGGATGAGGTTTATCTCCTGTCTGGAGCATTGACGAGATCTCTGTTTGGATACAGGGCAGAGATCCCCCAACTGCTTGGTTCTTAAGGCAGGAAACAGGTTTCTTGGTGATATATGTACCCGGGTGGTTTCTGGTGCATTCTCAGATTCTTCGGCCAGTTTTGGTTGATGACTGGGTGAGGAAGAGTTCATTTTGCTTAACTGGTGTGTGCTGGGTGAACGTCTGACATACCTTAGTGCTTTTGACACTGAGGTAATTAACCCCATGGCATTGGGTCCCCAGTCCAAAACTCCAGGCAGGAACCAGCTCGCATCTGATTCTCCATCCCTAGGTGGATGAGCTGGAGCCAGAGCGAGAAAGGCAGGGGCGCTTTCCGGGAGGATGGAGGTGCTGGTGGAGAGTCCCACAGATTCCTCTACCCTGTGTCTCCTGGACCCCACGGGCCATCCATCATCTTCCTCGTTTCTTCTCCTAACCCCTGGGCGATGTGCTTTCTCCTTAGTGTGCAACGCTCTATCAGTTAAACTCACTCTACTTTCCTTTTTTGTTATTGTTTTATTTGTGATTGTCAGCTGCTGGTGAGGTTGTTATTTTAGGAAGGTCCTTGGGAGTTGTCATTATATAACTGCCCGAGCCACCACCCAACAAGCCAGAAATTGTCGGGGACACTCACCTCCACCCCATTGTTCTAGCACAACAAACAACTTCTCATCTCTGCCCCCGCACCCATCTCCCCACTTCCTCCCCTGTGTCCCTTGCTGCTCCCTGGATTAGTCACATGCCTGTCAACTTTCGACTGAGTTTTATCACGTGGGAGATTGATTCATTTGAGTTGAACTCCCAAGTTTCCTTCACCTTTGACACCTTTCTTTTGTGCACCTTGAGCTTCTTTTCAGATAAAGTATGATTGCTCCCTTTGGTCAAGTTGAGTGTCTCCTTCTTCAAATTTCTCTTGGGGTCTTTTCCGAGGACCTTGTTGCCCATGTGCCCTAGATCCACAGACCCACACACATACACCCACCACCACCACCTCCATCACCTCCACTTGATGGATTTTCCCTCTGTGCGTCTCCTTCCCTCTTTCCCTTTAGGGATCTAAACCACACAAGACCATCCTTGCCCCAGTGGGGATTATCTGCTTCCGCCTGTCCTTCATTCTTCTCATGGTTATTCCCAGCTAATTCTTCAGCATCCCTTCAATTTCTTCAGCATGCACTGATCCACCCCTGTTCCTGCCTAAAACCTGTCCTGCAAGCTTTGCACTAGCGGTCCCCTGCCAGCCCTGTTTCACTTCCCCTCTCGCTCTGGGCCCACCTCTGCTGCGGCCTGCATGTGAGTAGTTTATATAAATGTAACTTCCTTCCACCCAGAGATTACCCCAGGCTTTTTGTTTTTTTAAACTCAAATCACAGATACAGGCACTATGCTTAAAACCCCATTCTCAACGGCACAGTTGAATTCAGAGTGTTTCCTCTTTTCTGTTGTATTTTTAAAATAACAAAGGTATTCTTTGTTGTTGTGAAAATAATACATGGTTTCAATAGAAAATTGTCAATTGAAATATTAACTTTTGCTGTCCAGTATATCTTTTCTTCTGTTTAAAAGGTACATTTTTTTAAAATTGTAATCATATTACATATACAGTTGTAGATCCTCCCATTTTCACTTAATATTAAGGCTCGTTCCTCAGACATTCATTGTGTGTTTTTGTGTGTGAAGGATTGTTTCAGGTCCTGGAGATGGAATGCTTTCCACCCTCCTTGAGTTTATGGTCTAATGTCAGAAGTAACAGGGCACTCATGATACTGTGCGGAAAGCATAAAGTCTAGTCTTGGAGGGGGTGATCAGGAAGGCTCCCCGCAGTGAAGCGAGGTCCCGCCTAAGATCTAAAGAATTATCAGGGGTTACCTGGCAATAGGGAAAGACTGTTCTAGGCACAGGAAACAGCATGTGTGCAGCATAGAGGGGAAAGGGCAAGAGAAGTTTAAAGGTTGATTCTAGAGAGGCGATAGTGGACGGTGTGAGCCAGGTTATTGAGTGTGTATTTTATCTTAAGAGCGCCAGACACTTCCTTTTGAGCATAATTAGATTTTCCTGTAAGACAACTGTAGCTACAGTCATGAAGCAGGGATCAGCTCCTTTGTCTAATTATTAACTCTCCCTAATATACTTTTTACTGATAACATGAGATTCATAAGTGGAGGTACCATCACTTACTTAATCCTTTCCCTGCTGTTCCTGATATCTCACAGCTATAAATAACATTTCAGTAAACATATTTCTCCTGGGTTCTCCTCTGCACAAACTGAAACCCTTTGGGACGCTAACTGAACAGCCTCTTCTACGTACTTAACCCTATGTTTTCTTTGTTCCGACTCTAGTTCATATTTCATGCCTCCAATCCAAGCACTTAACCAGCCTACAGATTTAGCAGGGCCCATTAGGACCAGCGGCTGGATAGGAGGTCCCACCCGGGCTTGACTGTCCAAGTCTACCCACCCCTCCATCCACTACCAAAGTTCCACGGGAGCTCTCAGCATCGCAGCAGAGACTCTCGCACATTTCACATCATAAAGAAAGCCCCGTGGACAGGTTCACGTGTGTTTCCGAAAGGAGCCGGGAGTCCCAGTGGGTAGAGAGCATGGTGGTACATTGACACCATACACACTAACCGAAAATGGACTGAAAATTCACATCAACCCTTTTCACACACTTCCTCTTTTTCTTCGGACCTTTTTTTAGTTTCCCCAGCTTACCTCTTAATTACCATCAGTGAGTTCAGGAGGGGAAGGAAGCATATGCCACCCTTCTTGAGTTGGGCTATTTTAGGTCAGATGTCATGGATCCACAATTGAAGATTTGAACTAAAAGTTCTAGGAAGCTTCACACCAGTATCATAAATTACTAAACCTCATTTCTCCAGCTTGGATATCAAAAAGCCAAAACAAGCGTTGGTGCTTCTATGACTATTTAGGTAACGTGGCGTTCCTGCTTCTCCATGTTATTTCCTACTCGTTGCAACTCTTCTTGTTATGGTGTCATCTTTCTTGACCACCTAGCTTCCTCTCAAATTAAATTTTATTCATTAAGGAAACACCATTTTCATGGTTCAAAATTTTTTGCAAACTATGCTTTGTACGGCCGGGATATTCAAAACCACACCAAAGTTTATAGAACTTCCAGAAACCTTATACTAATAAACTATCCCATCCTCGGTACATTTTTGGGTGTATTAAATCTCTTCTAAGTCTTATTAAAATTCCACATGCTTCTTTGTGCAGAAGCAGATTGCCAGATAGAAGTCTTTCATTCACTTATTCATTCATTTATTCAAAACATGTTTATTAAAGAACCCACTGTGAGTGGGCTTTGTGATACACACTCTACTATACAAGGATCAGGATGATGTAAAGTGGGACCCGGCTCCCAGGTCGGATCTCAAATTTTGATCAAGAGTTAAGAAGATATTCAATGTCCTGAATACCCCAATAAAAAAAGACGTTTTTGTACAACTCGCAAAGATGACTCTATCACAGTGGCACACCTAACATAATGCCCAGAGCATATCATGTTTTAACACTCCCTTCCTCTATGTGACGAAACAATTATGAAATGAAATAAATTATAGTTATGACCATAAAAGAAGCACAATGTTCTTTTACTGAGCTTCAACTATATAATAACCATGCTAGTAAAAATATCAAAAATGAAATAAATATTACAGTTCCAAAAACAAAAATGTCAAATGATTAATATTTTTAATTGCATTAATTTGTTTTTTGAAAGAGGTAAAAACTGTACTTTTTTCTGTTGCCGTAGACAATAATAAATTATAGTTTCTGTTTTCCAGCCATAACACCTGCAACTCTGTCAATGACAGCCTGAGTTTTGATTGATCTTCTTTGCATATTCATGTGCAATACACTCTTTATTTGTATGCATTAGGTAAGTTGGTTACGTTTTCTGATCTTGGAGTTGTGGCCTTATGTAGGAGACTCCAGTGGGACCCTGCAGCACACTCGTCTCTGATCACCAGAGCTGCACGCTCTAGGGGTGCTGCTATGTGTTCTGCGGGGGCCCTTCTGTCGTGGTGGGGCTGACAACTGTGGGCGTGCTGGTAGGTGGGGCTGACCCCCAGTCCAGTGGGCTGCCCGGCCCTGCCTCATGAGGATGTTGCTGGTCTGTTGCTGGCTGGTGTGGGCCCCAGCATGGCACCTTAAACTTACACAGTGCTGTATATCAATTATGTCTCAATAAAATTGGAAGGAAATAATTTTAATAAACCACCTATGTTCTCTGTAATTTTGGTACTCGGTAGACATTTATGAAATCATGATATTGTTAACATCAACTGCCTGTTTTATTCTTTTTTCCTTTCTTTTAAACGGTAGGGTAGGGACCATCATTACTGTGAGAGACTCATTTTCCTTCTTGATGTGTTTACTCTTCAAGTCATATGCAACTGGTATTGGCCACACAAAAAAAAGTTTTATCTTCTTGGTCCATATTTTAGTTTTAAAACAACAATCAGTAATTTAAAAAGAAAAAATAATTTCAATTTTAAAGATGTTTTTCAAATTTAAAATATTTCACATGTAAACTAAATTTTACACTTACAAAACAAAAATATTGTACCTCACGGTTAGCTCTTTTTTACTATTTCAAATTTTAAACACGAATAGGAACTCCAAGTGGTCACATAGAATGACAGAATTGAAGTGACTCAAATCTGTTTCTTCTTCTCTAAAACCACTGGGCTATCAGTCATTGTTTATTTTGAATCGGTTTAAGCATGGGGATGCGAAAGACCAAGGGGCTGCAGACACCAACCATGACTGAGTGACGGTCCACAGTTATGTCACATTGGAAACTTACTCTTGAAACAAGTATATGGAGCTGAGTTCTCTGTGGGGATAACTTTGTAATTAGCTCCCAAAGTCAGCACCATACGTTTATTAAATAAGTAATGACTCCACTCTTATGAGGTACTTAGAGCAGTCAATTCAGAGACCGAAAGTAGAAGGGTGGTCACCAGGGGCTGAGGGGAGGGGGACAGGAAGTTAGTGTTTAATGGGGACAGAGGTTCAGGTTTGCCAGATGGAAAGGCTTCTGTGTGGGTGGTGGTGATGATTGCATAACAACGTGAATGTGCTTAGTGTCACTTAACTGTACACTTCAAAGCGGCTAAAATGGGAAGTTGAATATTTTATGTAGCTTATTTTACCACAATTTAAAAAGTAACTCATTTTTTGAAAAACAAAAAAAAGGATAAGTAATTAAAATGTGCTAACTTTTAGCTTACACCTGTATTGAAAAGTCAACAGTCACCTCAGCCATTGCTTAGACTTTAGATCAAGAGATCATCTTTCAGGAAGGAGCATTTTATCACCCATCAGGGCATAGTAGTGATCAAAAGCACAGCGGCTTGTGCTGATTTCATTATAGTTCGTGAGTTCTCTGTAGACAATGCCCCGCCATCCCCCGAACCCTGGAGGACAGCTCCCAATGCCCCATCTGAAACCAAGTAGGACCCTGTGGGGCTCTTGGGTATGGAAGCCTTTCTGTCCCCCATTTCTTCTTTGTAGGGGATAGACTCCAGCCTCCATGACCTTCCCTGAGTTCTGAAGGGCAGATTCAAACAGTTGCTAATCAGGGAAGGGTGGGGATGCAGAGACAAGGGAGGAATAGCCAAGAAACAGAATCAATTTTTCTGATTGCCTTATCTCTTGAAAAGGATACTCTAGAAGGTTCTCTGTCTCTTGAATGTCTGCCTTCTTTCCCTTGGAACTCTGTATTGAATACCATTCACACACCTCCCCAGAGTCACGTGACCCCACCAGTCTCCTGTGTCCTTGGTTGCTTACTCATGGTTAACCAAGCCCCCTGCCATTGCCACAGCTGCCACCACCTTATCGCCAGGTCTCCACCAAGGGAGGCGGAGGGGCCGGGGGGCCACGTGCCAACATGGCCTCCATTGCTCACTCGCCGGTGGGAACCAGAGCAGCTCTGACGCCCAGGCCTGACGGGACCCAGGAGGCTCTGGTTCCTCCCTCACTTACGGATTTGAGTGAACTGCCAAACTGGAGCACATGGAAACTGGTTTCCCAGCAACTGCTCAAAGGTGCCTGGAGACTGAACCCCGTGGTGCAGGGAAGCCAACACTCATGGGCAAACCTAGATCAATGAGACAGGACAGCTGTGCTTTTTCCTGAAGCTGTGGCCAGTTCAGTAATACACTGACTTGCTTCCCATCCTTTTCCATCTCACTCCCTCTTCTTTCACTCTCACTGCCCTCGGATTGTACCACCCTCCAACCTCCAGGGAGGGAAGGGCGGCTGGAGGTTGAATCAGCCACCAGTGGCCAGTGATTCAATCAATCGTGTCTGTGTAATGAAGCCTCCATTAAAACCCAAAGGGAGGGCCTCAGAGAGCTTCCAGGTTCCAACCAGACCCTTCCAGTTGCCACCAGGCGGGGTCCCAAACTCCACAAGGACAGAAGTTCCTCTGCTCAGGACCTCGCCCTGTGGATCTCTTCATCTGGCTGTTAATTCCTTTAATATGCCTTGTAATAAGCAGGGGATCTAGTAAGGAAAACGATTCTCTGAGTTCTGTGAGCCACTCTAGCAGATTAATCGAACCCCAGGAGGGGGTCGTGGGAACCCGAGAAGCCCAGGTCACAACCTGGACTGGCATCTGGAGTGGGGGCTGAGGGCAGTCTTGTAGGACTGAGCCCTTCTCCTTGGGATCTGATAGCGGCTCTGGGTAGAATGTGTCAGAATCGTGTTGAATTGTAGGACAGCCAGCTGGTGCCTGAGAATTGCAGGTATGTGGAGAACCACCCCCTGCATCAGAACTGTTGACTAGAAATTGATTCAACATCAAAATTACAACACAATTTGCATGAAAAGGAGTTTGAATGCCATAGAGTTCATTCACTGGAATAGGACCGTCTCTCCGCACTGCATTCCACAGCTCTGGGGCACAGAGTGGGCACTTAGCAACATATTTTGTCATTGTTAACTTTAATGAGAAGCTCATGACCTTGTTTCTGTATCAAACACCATCAGTTCTTCTCCTTTAGTATCACCTTGATGTTCCTCCATGTACAGTCTCTCCTTCCTGCATCCTTCCTCCCAGAGCCTGTTCTCATAGGTCACATCTCATGACCTCAGCTGGAGACAGGATCCAGCCTCTTGGTACCCACAGAAGGGAAATCTGACGGGTCCAGTTCAGTCCTATCCACTCGGTGCACCCCAAAGCTAACAGGAGTGTAAAGTGCTGTCTTGCTTCTGCTCTGGGATTTCCCAGGTCCTCGAGAGCCCCACCGTGGTCTGGGGGCAAGACCCTGATGTTAGAAGTCAGAAGCTTTGGTTCCCATCCCTGTCCTGAGAACAGTTTAATTTGGACCTTCGGTGGCTTGGTAAACTTGGCCTGTCCAACGTACAATGAATCTTAAAGATGCCAATGGCTGGGAGCAAACCGAGAGGCCCTCTGGCTCCAGCCCTCCATTTCTAGAGGAAAGAAAAGCAGGGGCGCCAGTCTGGAGCCTCCCGCCTCCTGGCAGAAACAGCTGGGGAAAGGCTTTGTCTAAGACAAATGCAAGACACATGTTAAATATGATTGCTCTTATTAAAACACTTCCTTCTGTCATCGCTGGGAAATATTCTGTCAAAAATCGAGACGTAAAACTATGCACACATTATGCTGCTGTGTATGTATTTTGTGGTTTTGTTTTCCAAGGAAGGGCGTTGGATAATCACGCACATGTGTATATGCGCAGAATACCTTTGGGAGCAGCGATTGCTTCTGGACAGCGGGCGGGGGCTGGGTGGGGTTGCAGAGGAGAATGAGGACGGTATTTACCAAATCTTTCTGTTCATTCTTGCCTGCTGGCCAGGCGACAAAAGGAACTTTGGGTTTCAGTGAGGAAACCTGAAGTAATTACCCTGTTCTCTTTCTCTCTTTCCTCTGTAACTTAATTAAGATAGAAGCAGTCAGCACTTTCTTGCTCACTGGTCCTGGAGAGGACTCACAAATAAATCCACACCCAGAAGATGTGAGAGGTCCAGGGCGTTTCCTGGACCCCTGAGTCCCCACCCAGCCTTCTGTTCTATTGGGCAAAGCTTTGGCAAGACCTGAATTTCCAAGCAGAAGAAATACCCAGGCAGAGAGCGGGGAGGCTCTGCTGAGCCCCAGAGTTGGCAAAGACCTTGTGGGCACCAACTCTTGTCATCCTGTAACTTCTCCATTATCCTCACTGCCCGTGGGCTCACGGCCCCTGGAGTCCACACACATGCTTTGGTGAGAAGCAGTGTTGAACTAGAAATCAGCTCCACCCCTGGTGTGCACTAACTCTCTTGTTCCTGAGAGTTTTCTTCTTCCTTTTCATCCCCCTGATGCCTTGGAAGAATGTTAGTCAGGCTCAGAAGTATCGAGTCTATTGCAGTTTATCAATGGACCACTACAGAGATATGTTCCGATGAAACGCAAGGCAATTCCTGCTCTCTGGAATTCTACATCCATGTGGGAAAGAGAGACCGGAAGTACGTGAAGCTTCAAAGAGAGAAAAATTAGCATGAATCTATTAAAGGAAATAATAAGAGTAGCAAACATTTGTAGAGTGATTCCCTATCTCTTTTAATCTTTAGTGTTATTCCTAGGATGATAGAATTACCAGGTCAACTCAGGGCACCTCTGCATGGACGGAGGGCTGTAATGAGAGACTATTCTGTTCTCTAGCTGATTCCTCACTGCTTGTATTTTCAGTTCACTTCCCTTGTACGGTCACCAGAATTAACAGGATCTCAGGAAATCAGCTTTGACGCTCTGGGCACCCAGATAAGCCAGGTTTTATCACTTCTATCTCCATAATTTCTGATGAAACAGATGTCTGAAGGTTAAGTACTCAGAACTTCCCCCAGCACTGATCATAAATGAAGCACACGCTCTGTCCTCACGTGTGATCGCTTGCAGTGGTCATCTGTCACTTCAATTTCGGAGTGAGACAAAACAGACTTCCCATATCTAGGTGAAATATAGGTAAAATGGGGGGAAATTGTGGTCCTTACCGAGGGAGGAGCCCAGCTCCAGCTGTAGAGGTTGGGGGACAGCTGCTATTCCAGGGCCCATGATTGCACGATGCCCCCTCCCTCTGACACTGTCACCTGAATGCCTACCCCACAGAGAGCCAAGCAAAAATCCCAGCGAGGATGCGTGAGATTGGGACAAAAGTGCTTTGCGCGCAGCTACTTTGCATTTCTCCTCTCTCTGGCTCAGAGTGAAGTTCTGAAACCATGTTACTGCGATTATCATTTTCTTGTCATTTGAGACTAAATTGACATCTGAAAATCTAGCTCACAGGCAAAGAGGTAAAACTGCAGATAAATGCTTGGCCAAAAAAGTATTTTTGGAAACAGCAAGTAATATATCAAAACAAAGAATTTTCTAACAATTCCAAAATGGGATGTGCTTCCTTTCAGCAGGGACTGGATGTGTGAGGGGGCTGTGACCCTCCGCTACTTGTGTCCCCTGCAGGGGCCAGCCCGGTTCTTTGCCCAGATAAGGTCCCCTTAAGGCTTCAACTCAACTGCTCACCCACTGGGCAGCGCATTCCTTCCTGGCTGCCCCCAGGGGTTGGCCAATCTTTACTTCCAATCACATTGCAGACCTACTAAAAAATCCCCAAGGCTGTCTAGAAAACATTGTTTTCTATTGAGTTACACCACAGAAATTTGCTATCAGGGCAAGATCGATTGGCTTTGGTCTTTCAGATAGTGGAGGAACTCAGGGGCTGATAGAAATCACCCCACTGCTTACAGGTCCTACTGGGTCGTGACACGGCACACGTCCAGTGGAAACATCACCAGGAGTGTAGATGCACCGGTTGACCCCCCCCCCCCCGCCCCCAGCTGGGAGCCATCTCTCCGAGGCTGTGCAAACCCCCATTAGGTCCAGCTCATTCCAGGTAGGCAGTCTTCATGATCTGTTTCAGACCTCAAGGCAAACACAAGGGGCATTGTGAGCATGAGAAGACCCGGCTCCAGCGTTGCCTGTGTGACCCCCAGTGAGCACGTCTACATACAGGCCATCTCAGAGAGGTTTACACAAGACCATCTCCAAGGCCCAAGCTGGAAAGGTCCCATCCATCTTCCGTAACGCATTCTGACGCACCCGCACAGTCAGAAGCCTTGGTGCCTGAAGCAGGAAGTACCTGGGTGGGCAGGTGTTGGTTTCAGGATGCGATCATTCTGTCCTCGCTACGCGCAGCCTGACAGCCCCACTGCTCACCTTCTCAGGAGGAGGTGAGCAGTGGATTCCCTCGAACCCTCTCGGGGCCTCCTCGCTTCTCTTAAGCTGATGCTCTGTCTGGTGGCCCATCTCGCTGCACCTGTGGCTTCCCGGGTTGACCGCTCTGCGAGTCCGTGGGGCACAGGTCCCAGCCCTGAACTCCCCTGGCTGTCCTCCTTCTCAGCCGCTCCAGCCCTGATCACCTCTTGGCAAACAAACAGCCCCAGATCTTTCCACGAGAGCTCTAGTTCATTTAAGAGGAATGTTCTTCCCCGAGTGGGATTTAACTGGAACCCAGATCTTTCCACGAGAGCTCTAGTTCATTTAAAAGGAATGTTCTTCCCCGAGTGGAATTTCACTGGAACTCAAATCACATGGGCTCTTTAAGGTTTTTTTTTATGAAAATCATCAAAATTGTGCACCTTGACACTTGTACACTAGTGCAGATCCAGGTTTGTTGGGCCTGGTCTGGGAGAGTATGAAAGCAGACCCAGGGCCACGGAGGGGCCCAAGCAAGGGAGGAGCCCTGAGGCTGAAGCTACATTAGCTTCATGGTAATTCCACCTCTGTCCTTATTTGGAGACCTGAATCTTGGGGACACTGTGCTTTCTCTGCCGTGGATGTTCTATCACTTGTGTTCGTCTGTCACCATCATAAGGACAGCGTGAGGAGGAGATTAAGCATGCCAGCCAGAGGGGCCTGGGTGCAAACACCAGCTGCCTCTTGCCTTGCTTTGTGATCTCGACCTAACCTCCCTCTGCTTCAGTTTCTTCCTCTGAAAACAAACAGAGGTAACAATGCCTCTTTCACGGGTGTGCTGCTGAGAATCACAGGGAGGGCGTGTTTATGTGACACGGAGACGAGTGTTTAATGCTATTCATTCCATGAATGATGGACCAAACTCCCATTCAACAGTGTTGATTAGAGTTTGGTAGATGTGGTTGAAATCTACCTTCTAGAAAGGCAGGTTGGTTATTCACTTGACAATAAACGGCATGGAGAATGCAAGCAGGTATTCAGAGGTAGCATAAATATGTAGAAACCAGATGCAAAACAGAATCACACCTAGCCTGAACAGGCGGCCAAGAATATTTTCCCACCACAATGTACCAGAGGGATAAAACGCAACCCAGACGATGACAGCAGTGGCTTCCTACGGCAGCGAGAGGAGCACACACACAATTTTCAAAGCTCTCAGGTATTTTTTGCCTCTTCGCGATACTCGATCTCCTCCGAGTTCCATTCCAACACCTAAAACCCATTCCCGTGCCCGTTGGGAATCACACTCTTTACAAGACTTCAGGCAAAATACTGAATTTATTCACTTGATTTGACTAGTCACGTTGGATAAAAGTGTCATTTTTACTTGCATGATGTAAAAACATACTTTGAAGTAGGAATACTCACATACTTTACAGTGTTAAAAAAATATATATAATAAGAAAGATTCACGAAGGCATTTGATATAAAACATACACAGTATGCTATTTTAATATACAAATGCTTTAAAGAAAATAGAGAAATAAGAGTTATAAAAGTCGCATCATTAAGAATTTATAAATGGTTCCATTTTTCTTAAAGGTCACATTCTCATCCTTTGGGATGTACAGACATTATGTGGTTTAACACAGTTTTATCCACATTCAAAACATCATGTCTTAAATGTTTGAAGCATAGCATGTACAGTACAAAATGTTTCCATAGGAACATAACAGAACCCATCTCTGGTGGCCTGCCGTCAGATGGCTCCTAATTCATCAGCCATTTTTAAGACACTCGTCCAGCTTATTGCTACAATATTTTCATTTATATTGGAGTTTACTGACAAAGACTCAAAGAGTTATCATAGAATACACACTAATATACACCAAACTATTCTGAGTTAAATGAACTTCCCATACTTAAATTAGAGCCGAGAATAGTAATTTGAGGCTAATATATTATCCCTGTGATTGGTATTTTTAAAATTTTGAGCAAAGTGCACAGTGAATGGAATCAGCCACTGGAAATGATCCTTCTGTGAACTCTCGGCTTCCTTTGAGTCAGACGTACCACCTGAGAAATGAGAACCTTCCAGCCTGCTGGGGCCCCGGGCAGCTTCACAGATCAACACACAGGAGCCACGTGGAGTCCCGTTCACGAGTCGTGGGAGCCCAGCCGATAAACGCACAATTCACTTGACAGAGCCCCTGTGCGGAGTCAGCAGAATCAGCTTCCCAGAGACCAGTAAATGCTGAGTCCTAATTTAGGGCAAATGCCGCCATCCGTCAGCCGTATTCTAGTGTTGGTGGACCCCGGACAAGGTTGAAATAGCCAGCCAGGGCCCCAAGGTCTATGTAGAGAGAACGCTGCCTCTTCAGCATCTCCGATTCCTCAGTGCTCCCTGTGCATGAAGAGTCTGAAAAGGGAAACATCGAAAAAATAAAATAAATGACCAGGGGAATGTCCAATGATAAATGCCTGGTTCTTCAGCAAAAAAACAAAAACAACAGCAAACTGTGGGCCTAATGGAACAGCATTCAAACTCCGGTTTTATTAAGGAGCCACAGAGTTGAACACTATTGGCTAGTTTACGGATACGACACAGACAAAAGAATTCAAAAAAGAGTCAACGACCATAAGAAATCAGCTAGAAATCCTGGCCCATCTTCCAACATCCCAGATGATTCTTTTTAAATGCAGAAAAGTCAGACAAGAAGCCGAGAAATGCAAACAAGATTTCCAGGCTTGACATCTGGGTTTGGACCCAAATAGATTGAGAATGTCACAGATTTTCATAAGAAAAACGGAAACCCCTCTCTGTGCATATTCAATGCTCCTGGAATGCATATTGTCTTTCCTAAATGGGAAAGCTTCACAGCTGGCGGAGAGATTTTGAGCAGAGGAAGCAGAAATGCAAGTTGCCTTCAAACTCAATATTTTATCAACACCGTGATGTTTCCAAACAAGCGCTGACGTGGTTTACCATAATTGCATTGAAAAGAACCCAGCTCTTTGCTAACAGCAAAACTGTCATGCTTGATCTGTTTTTAAAAGCAAATGCGATTCTCTGCTGCAAAAAAGCAAGGCAGAGCAAGTCTCAAAGACTGCATTATCTCCATTTGCCTGGAAACCAGTTAGACTTTGCTGATAAATTAGCCAATTTTTTCTTAATTGTGATTTTTTTCTTTTTGGCCGTGCCCCGCGACAGGTGATATCTTAGTTCCCTGACCAGGGATAGAACCCGTGCCCCCTGCAATGGAAGCACAGAGTCTTAACCACTGGACCACCAGGGAATTCCCAGCCAATTTTTTTTTTTTTTTTTGTATATGCTTTAGCTAACATTCTTGCTGAAATTTCTCCAACAACTTATGGCATGCAGGAAGTCACTTCAATTTTTTAAAATTTTATTGAAGTCTAGTTGATTGACAATGTTGTGTTCATTTCTGCTGTACAGCAAAGTGACTCAGTTATACACATAGATATTCTTTTTCATATCCTTTTCCATTCTGGTTTTATCACAGGGTATTGACTATAGTTCCCTGTGCTCTACAGTAGGACCTTGCTGTTTATCCATCCTATAGATACCAGTTTGCATCTGCTAATTCAATTTTTTTCCCAAGTGCTTTCATGAGCTCTAATTATTAGAAGTTGGACACAGACAGAAAAAGAAGGGAAGCAAGGGCGCTGCACACTGCAGGGCGTCCATACCGGCGATGTTCTCAGGAAGCTCCAGCTCCTTGCGGCTCAGCAACCGCTTCTGCTCAAAGAGGGCAGAGTCCAGGCTCTGACAGCGGGGCTGATCCTCCCTAGGGGGGTTCAGGGCATCATGTTTCAGCAGGTCTGCCGCCCTGGGGCGGTGATTGGGGTTCCTCTCCAGAGCGGCCTCGATCAGCTCTCTCATGCCAGGACTGCAGTCTTCAGCAATATCTTCCAAAGGAGGCGCTTGCTTGTGGATCTATGAACAAACCAGCTCTCTTAGCGTCAGTGGTATGAAAATAGACCCTCGAAAGCACAAGTGCTTTAGTTACAAGACCTGGGCAGTCTTTTGTTTCAAAGCAAATACAGTTCATACCCCTTCAGGAACATTTCCTAAGGAAACTGAGTGAAACCCATTTTTTGGTTGAATGCAGTCAAAGATACATGCGAGGTTTGAATGAACAGCTTTCCAGCAGAGCAGTGGCCAAAGGTCCCTGTGCAGTAACGGGGAAGGGTCTACTTCTCAACCTCTCCACTGTCAAAGGGGGCCTGCGTGTTTCACTAGGCTCCAGGCTGCTGTGGGGATCTATAATCTAACATCTTATTTTGGAACGTGTTCAAAGAACACATACAACTTCCTTGGCGCAATGATTTATGCTACTCTGATGCTCTTCAGTGGCATCTTGTATAACAGCATAGCTATAATTTCTGCTCATGCACATTGGGGTAGGTTCCCACTCAAACAGGGATGCCTTCTTTGTGGGAACGGGTCATCGCTCCACGTGGGAGGAACTTTCAGCTCCCCCTCATGGGTCATAGTTCACCATCATCCCACTCAGGTGTGTTATCCGAGAAAGAGCAGCTCTCCTGAGCAGGTGGGATGCCCCGCTGCCCCTGCTTACTATGTACAGGTAGGAGGGGTAGGCGGAGCGTGGGTAGCGCTTCACCCAGGGCGGGGTGCCCGTCTGCATGTGGATGAGTGTGGCCCCCAGACTGTAGATGTCTGCTTTGGTCGAATGGCCCCTGCACAGGATCACCTCCGGGCTCATGTAAATCTGAAAGAGAAGCAGGACAGTTCAGTCTGACTCCCCTCACCTGTCTAGGTACCACTTCCCTAGTCCAGTTCAGGAAGCTTCACCATATTCACCGCACACTTCATCCCCTCAGAAGGGCCTGGCATTGCTGTGTTCCCTTCAGTGAAGGAGAAGCACAGACCCTTGGGGACCCAGGCAGCCTTGGCCGAGGGGCCCCTGCAGCCTCAGAACACCTCTTCGCACAGACTGAACACAAGGCAGACCAGGCAGCAAAGGACCCGCAGCCGAGAACCCACCTGGGAGTCCCACTCATCCAAGTTCTGCAAAGCACAGGCCAACGCTTCCTGTTTCTATTAAAGCACCAATTCCTTTCATATTTAAATGACACTGAAATACATGTCCTCATTTCATGTTTGTCATTAAAATGCCAAACCACTAATTATCTACAGCATCAAAGGCAGCAGAAGTCTCCATGGTATCAACACCGACTACGCGGAAGAGAAGAATTTAAAGTGTAATAATGGGAAAGTGATCCTAATTGGTCAATTCTATGACCCACTTCTTATTTCTACATACCAGGGAGCCCAGTGACTAAATATTAAAGGCACGCCACATTCACATTGTGTAAGTTCTGTCTGGTTTTATGAGCCAATGCTGGAAAAGGAGGGCTAGTTTTAGAAGTAGTTTCTCTAAGCAGCGTTTGTTTCTAAACGTAAAAAAGAGCAAACCCTGGGGACCCGTGTCTTTACGGCGGGTACAGACTGAGAGCAGTTACTACCCTCATCGTCAGTATTTAGCTTTAAGAAGTTTTGATGCTGCCTGTCATCTGAATATGGAAACGCGGGTGAGTGTTCCCAGAATACATTTCAGAGTAAATAAATAAAGAACTGGCTTACAAAACCTGGGGAAATTGCCCAGTTTCCCCCTCCTAACTTGCCTCAAGTACTTGCTACAACACAATTCCAGGCTGGCTGGCTTTGGTTCCCTCGCTGATTCTCTCTCTCTCTCTCTCTCTCTCTCTCTCTCTGAAGGGCTTTCTTACCAAATAAAATCACAAGATTTAGCGCCATGCACAGTGGTCAGGACAGCTGCCAACAGCAGTGCCCCCCCTGCTCCACCCTTGCCCGCTCCCCTAAGCAAGGATTAGGCAAAGCGTTACTGCGGGCATCACCAAGGACAGCGATGTGCTCAGGGCCCTGGAGGGACTGTGCGATGGCACATCGGGGGCGGCAGCATCCCACCCACGAGGAGGCCTGGCTGCGGCCCCTCGGGCAGTTCCCCATCATCCCGCAGAGGCCCGCGGCTCACATTCCTGGGTCCTCAAGCCACCAGAGCAGCAGGGCGTGGGGGTTAAGGGCACTTCCTTTCAGGGCTGGCTCTGTGGGGCTTGTGCGCCCGAGGGTGTGGGCACTGGAGCAAAGGAGCCTAGAGGTCAGGGGTCAAGGCCTTCACCTCTGATAACATTTATTACAAAGGGAAAGAGACTCTGTGTGTGTGTGTGTGTGTGTGTGTGTGTCCGGGCACGTGAGGATGACGAGTGACCTTACATAAGAACTTTACAAAAGGAAGCATGCAATCAAAGGAATTCTAATTAGCTATTCATGTTGATTTTTCCTTCCTTCTCTGTAGCAGGGAATTCAAAAACAATAGCTTAAAGACAGGACAGATGAACCCTGTAATTGTATTAACAATACATGGTTATAAGATCATGCCCTGAATTTGAAGGAGCTCTGTTGGGGGGATCAGAAATCACCTGCAGCAAAGTGATCAAGTTCTAATGGGAAGCGAATCTGCATGGTTGACCTTGACTAATTATACCTTCTTGCTAAGGATGGGGAGTCATAACAAGGTTGCCGAGAGCTTTCCTTCCCAATTCATCACGCTCACCGTCACACGCACCGTCACTCTCACCGTCACACTCACCGTCACTC